>NC_041383.1:697918297-698056269 GCF_002162155.2 Triticum dicoccoides | reverse complement strand
GCTGTGGAGGGAGAGGAACAACACAATATTTAACAACCGGGCTTTCTATTTCCTAGTAAAAATTTGTAGTTGCATCACATCTGAGATAGCCTCTTGGAGGTTGGCTGGAACCAAATGAGTTCAATGGACTGGCACGCTATCCATTTTCATCTTGTTCTGCCTCCAAGTGAGTTTGGCTGGAACCAAATAACATTTTCTTGGAGACTTCCTATCGTGACCTGACCTCCTCTTACAATAAGCTTGCACTGGCCAGTGGTGCCACCTAGCAACAAGAACACACTACACACTGAGGCGTCCTACAACACAACAATCCATATCTTACTCGTCATATCATGTGGTTTTTACCTTGCATCTCACGCCGCCACACCGGCATTCATCTATTGTGGCGGGTGGGATGCCTCCGATGTGATCTCTTGCGATGATGCCTTACTTGCAGTGGGAACCACCATGGGCAGAATCAGTTCTACCGACTTTATGTGGTGCATTATCCATGAGCAGGATCGTGATCGCTTTGTCAAGCCATCAGTTAACTGTAGAGCTAGGTTTTTATCTGACCTGTCTTCTGTGTTCGAAGAATACCAACTTGCAAGTAGGCTTCATGAGAGCATGAGTGGAAGATATAGCCGTAGAGCGATGACCACGAGGAAGAAACAACATGTTGGTTTCCGCGTGAAGATCGCATCATCATGGTTGATGCAAGCAGCTGTGGTAGGCTCGGCCTTGTTGGTCTTGATTTGCCCCATGCCATCCCTTCTGCTTTGCATACACGGAAAGAGGCTGAGGCAGAGCACATCGGTTTCCATCGTTAGATAGCGCGCGAGATGGTTTCGTGCGTCAAATCCTTATAACTAGGGACATATGCACAATGTATGAAAACGTACCACGTGAGGATTAGTATACGTAGCAACGGAGTAGGAGTAGTATGTAGCACCACTGGGCCAGACGCGCATCTACGTCCTGTCGCACCAAGCGACAGCCCAGCTGGCATGTCGGTCTCGATGTGTTCCTCGTGTGGCTCCAACAAGTCGTATTGATGCGTGTCCACGTGCAATTCATGCTCTTTTGGGGCAACACGCCTATATGGAGAGAAAAAGGCTATGATTGAAAGAGCCAGTAGTAGCTTCCTCAAAAGAAAGGGTCGGTAGAAAGAGGGGAGGAAAAGGGTATACACTGCAAAGAGACACTGGCAGGTGTACATGCAAGCGGAGCTCCCATGCAAGCAACCTGAAGCAGATATCCCATGACAGCAACTGCAAAGCAGATACTACAGTAACAGGAACTGGAGTTTCTCTCTACCACATGCCTAAGGAACCCTCACATCTTGCTTAGCTGGTGGACTTCTACCCTCGAGTCTATTCCTCCTCACCGACATACTCCGATCATGATCATTTGGTGGCAGCTATGGAGGGAGAGGGACAACACAAAAATTAACAACCGAGCTTTCTATTTCCTAGTACAAATTTGCAGTTGCATCACACCTGAGATAGCCTCTTGGAGGTTGGCTCGAACCAAAGGAGTTCAATGGACTAGCATGCTATACATTTTCATCTTGTTTTGCCTCCAAGTGAGGTTGGCTGGAACCAAAGAACGTTTTCTTGGAGACTTCCTGTCATGATCTGACCTCCTCTTACAATAAGCTTGCTCTAGCCAGTGGAGCCACCCCAGCAACAAGAACACATTACACACCATGGCTTCCTACAACGCAAGAATCCATAGCTTTCTCGTGCTATATGTGGTTTCTACCTTGCATCCCACGTCGCCGCACTGCCATTCATCGACTGCGACGGGTGGGATGCCTCCAATGTGATCTCTTGCAATGACGCCTTACTTGCTATGGGAACCACCATGGGCTGATTTAGTTCCACCGACTTTATGTGGTGCATTATCCATGAGTAGACTTGATTGTTTTGTCAGGCCACCAGTTAACTACAGAGCCAGGTTTTTATCTCATCTCTCTTTTGCATTCGAAGAATACCAACTTGCAGTTAGGCTTTCTGAGAGCATGAGTGGAAGATATGGTCCTAGAGCGATGACCATGGAGAAGAAACAGTCTATTGGGTTCCGCGGGAAGACTGCGTCATCATGGTTGATGCAAGTAGTTGTGGTAGGCTCGGCTTTGCACTTCATTTGCACCGAGCTAACCCTTTTGCTCTGCATATGTGGAAAGATGTTGAGGCAGAGCACATTGGTTGCCATCGTTAGTTAGCATGCGAGATGGTTTCGTGAGTCAAATTCTTATAACTAGGGATGTATACACAACGCATGGAAACATACTATGCGAGGAGTGGTATACTAAGCAATGGAGAAGGAGTAGTACGTAGCACCACTGGGCCAGACGCACGTCTACATCCTGTCGCACCAAGTGAGAGCCCAGCTGGCACGTCGGTCTCGGTGAGTTCCTAGCATGGATCCAACAAGTTGTATTGATGCATGTTCAAGTGCACTTCGTGTTCTTTTGGTGCAACGCACCTATAGGGAGAAAAAAGGCTACGACTAAAAGAGAGGATTGTAGCTTCCTCAAAAGAAAGGATCGGCAGGAGTAGGGGAGGAAAAGGCTATAGACTGCGAAAAGATAGTGGTAGGAGTACATGCAAGCGGAGCTCCGATGCAAGCAACCTGAAACGGATATCCTGCGACAGCAACTGCGAAGTAGATACTACAGTAATAGGAAGTGGAGTTTCTGCCTCCCAGATGCCTAGGGAACCCTCACATCTTGCTTAGCTGGTGGAATTCTGCCCTCGAGGCTATTCCTCCTTACTGACATACTCTGATCATGTTCATTTAGTGGCAGCTGTGGACGGAGAGGAACAACACAATATTTAACAACTGGGCTTCCTATTTCCTAGTACAAATTTGCAGTTGCACCACACCTGAGATAGCCTCTTGGAGGTTGGCTGGAACCAAAGGAGTTCAATGGACCGGCACGCTATACATTTTCATCTTATTCTGCCTCCAAGTGAGATTGGCTGGAACCAAAGAACATTTTCTTGGAGAGTCCCTATCATGACCTGACCTCCCGTTAACAATAAGCTTGCTTTAGCCAGCGGAGCCACCACAGCACCAAGAACACACTACACACCATGGTGTCCTACAATGCAAGAATCCATATCTTGCTCGTGTAATCATGTGGTTTCTACCTTCCATCTCATGCCACTGCACCGGCATTCATCGGCTACGGTGGGTGGGATGCCTCCGATGTGATCTCTCGCGATGATGCCTAATGTCTACTACACAACCTTATTCTTGTACACGTTGTTGGGCCTCCAAATGCAGAGGTTTGTAGGACAGTAGAAAATTTCCTTCAAGTGGATGACCTAAGGTTTATCAATCCGTCGGAGGCGTAGGATGAAGATGGTCTCTCTCAAACAACCCTGCAACCAAATAACAAAGAGTCTCTTGTGTCCCCAACACACCCAATACAATGGTAAATTGTATAGGTGCACTAGTTCGGCGAAGAGATGGTGATACAAGTGCAATATGGATTGTAGATATGAGTATTTGTAATCTGAAATTATAAAAACAGCAAGGTAACAAGTGGTAAAAGTGAGCGTAAACGGTATTACAATGCTAGGAAACAAGGCCTAGGGTTCATACTTTCACTAGTGCAAGTTCTCTCAACAATAATAACATAACTTGATCATATAACTATCCCTCAACATGCAACAAAGAGTCACTCCAAAGTCACTAATAGCGGAGAACAAATGAAGAGATTATGGTAGGGTACAAAACCACCTCAAAGTTATCCTTTCGGATCAATCTATTCAAGAGTCCGTAGTAAAATAACACGAAGCTATTCTTTCCATTCAATCTATCATAGAGTTCATACTAGAATAACACCTTAAGACACAAATCAACCAAAACCCTAATGTCACCTAGATACTCCATTGTCACCTCAAGTATCCGTGGGCATGATTATACAATATGCATCACACAATCTCAGATTCATCTATTCAACCAACACAAAGTACTTCAAAGAGTGCCCCAAAGTTTCTACCGGAGAGTCAAGACGAAAACGTGTGCCAACCCCTATGCATAAGTTCACAAGGTCGCTGAACCCGCAAGTTGATCACCAAAACATACATCAAGTGAATCATGTGAATATCCCATTGTCACCACAGATAAGCACGACAATACATACATCAAGTGTTCTCAAATCCTTAAAGACTCAATCCGATAAGATAACTTCAAAGGGAAAAATCAATCCATTACAAGAGAGTAGAGGGGGAGAAACATCATAATATCCAACTATGATAGCAAAGCTTGTGATACATCAAGATCGTATCACCTCAAGAACACGAGAGAGAGAGAGAGAGAGATCAAACACATAGCTACTGGTACATACCCTCAGCCCCGAGGGTGAAATACTCTCTCCTTGTCAGGAGAGCGTCGGGATGATGAAGATGGCCACCGGTGAGGGATCCCCCCTCCGGCAGGGTGCCGAAACAATATAACCATCACATAAGGCATTATTTTCATGATCTACTTGCATAGAAATTTTACTACTCTCCACATAAGCAAATTTCTTCTCATGAATAGTAGTGGGAGCAAACTCAACAAAATAACTATCATGTGAAGCATAATCCAATTGAAAATTAAAATCATGATAACGAGTTTCATGGTTAACTTTATTCTTTATAGCATACATGTCATCACAATAATCATCATACATAGGAGGCATGCTTTCATCATAACAAATTTGCTCATCAAAAGTTGGGGGACTAAACATATCATCTTCATCAAACATATCATCCCCAAGCACGTGGCTTGCATATCATTAGCATCATGGATATTCAAGGAATTCATACTAACAACATTGGAATCGTGCTCATCATACAAAGATTTAGTGCCAAACATTTTATAGACTTCTTCTTCTAGCACTTGAGCACAATTTTGCTTTCCATCATTCTCACGAACGATATTAAAAAGATGAAGCGTATGAGGCAAACTCAATTCCATTTTTTTGTAGTTTTCTTTTATAGACCAAACTAGTGATAAAACAAGAAACTAAAAGATTCGATTGCAAGATCTAAAGATATACCTTCAAGCACTCACCTCCCTGACAACGGCGCCAGAAAAGAGCTTGATGTCTACTATGCAACCTTCTCCTTGTAGACGTTGTTGGGCCTCCAAGTGCAGAGGTTTGTAGGACAATAGCAAATTTCCCTCAAGTGGATGACCTAAGGTTTATCAATCCGTGGGAGGTGTAGGATGAAGTTGGTCTCTCTCAAACAACCCTGCAACCAAATAACAAAGAGTCTCTTGTGTCCCCAACACACCCAATACAATGGCAAATTGTATAGGTGCACTAGTTCAGCGAAGAGATGGTAATACAAGTGTAATATGGATGGTAGATATAGGTTTTTGTTATCTGAAAATATAAAAACAGCAAGGTAACTAATGATAAAAGTGAGCATAAACGGTATGGAAATGCTAGGAAACAAGGCCTAAGGTTCATACTTTCACTAGTGCAAGTTCCCTCAACAATAATAACATAATTGGATCATATAACTATCCCTCAACATGCAACAAAGAGTCACTCCAAAGTCACTAATAGCGGAGAACAAACGAAGAGATTATGGTAGGGTACGAAACCACCTCAAAGTTATCCTTTCTGATCGATCTATTCAAGAGTCCGTAGTAAAATAACACGAAGCTATTCTTTCCATTCGATCTATCATAGAGTTCGTACTAGAATAACACTTTAATACACAAATCAACCAAAACCCCAATGTCACCTAGATACTCCAATGTCACCTCAAGTATCCGTGGGTATGATTATACGATATGCATCACACAATATCAGATTCATCTATTCAACCAACACAAAGTACTTCAAATATTGCCCCAAAGTTTCTACCGGAGAGTCAAGACGAAAACGTGTGCCAACCCCTATGCATAAGTTCACAAGGTGACTGAACCCGCAAGTTGATCACCAAAACATACATCAAGCAGATCACGTGAATATCCCATTGTCACCATAGATAAGAGCATGCAAGACATACATCAAGTGTTCTCAAATCCTTAGAGACTCAATCCGATAAGATAACTTCAAGGGGAAAACACAATCCATTACAAGAGAGTAGAGGGGGAGAAACATCATAAGATCCAACTATAATAGCAAAGCTCGCGATACATCAAGATCGTATCACCTCAAGAACACCAAAGAGAGAGAGAGAGAGAGAGAGAGAGAGAGAGAGAGAGAGAGAGAGAGAGAGAGAGAGATCAAACACATAGCTAATGGTACATAGCCTCATCCCCGAGGGTGAACTACTCCCTCCTCGTCATGGAGAGCCCCGGGATGATGAAGATGGCCACCGGTGAGGGATCCCCCCTCTGGCAGGGTGCCGGAACAGGGTCCCGATTGGTTTTTGGTGGCTACAGAGGCTTGAGGTGGCGGAACTCCCTATCTATTGTGCTCTCGGTGGTTTTCGGGGTATATGGAGATATATAGGCAAAAGAAGTCGGCCAGGGGAGCCTCGAGGGGCCCCCACGAGGGTGGGGGCATGCCCAGGGGGTAGGCGCGCCTCCCTTCCTCATGGTCACCTCGAAGCTTCCTTTGCTTGATCTCCATGTCTCCTGGATTGCTTTCGTTCCAAAAATAACTCTCCCGGAGGTTTCATTCCGTTTGGACTCCGTTTTATATTCCTTTTATGTGAAACACTGAAATAGGCAAAAAACAACAATATGGGCTGGGCCTCCGGTTAGTAGGTTAGCCCCAAAAATAATATAAAAGTGTATAATAAAGCCCATTAAACATCTAAAATAGATAATATAATAGCATGAATACTTCATAAACTATAGGTACGTTGGAGACATATCAGCGCCCCCTAGCTTAATTCCTGCTCGTCCTCGAGTAGGTATATGATAAAAGAAAGAATTTATGAAGTGTGAATGCTAGCAGGTGCACAAATTTGATCAATGATAATTTCAGTCACCTTTTCTAACATCATTATATGTCATAATAGTAGCTCATCTCATAAAACTTTTCATGATCAAGTAACAAGCTATTCACATGTTAAAGCATAGACCATAAACTTCATTCTCAGTCATCAAACAATTGCAATTCATCTTATTTTCAGGAAGGGTCTATGTCAGAACTTTGATTTAGCAAATCCCACATACTCAACTATCATATAGTCTTCCATGATTGCTACCACTCAAAGCATATTTTTAGAACAAATAGCATCGATCGAACAGAGAGAAAGATAGGGGCTTAATGTTTCGCCTCCCAACTTACTTATCATATAGATAATTGTCAACAGTAATAATTCATGATCAAATATATTTGAATGGCCATATATGCTTAGATCTTTCCCCATCACATGATGCTTGCCAACTAAATATTATATTGGAATGAGAAGGAATACTACTGGCTCTTGCATAAAAGTAAATACGCCCTTCGTAGAGGGAAGCAGGGACTTGCAGAGGTGCCAGAGCTCGATTTTGAAATAGAGATAAATAATTTTGAGAGGTATGCTATCATTGTCAACATAACAACCAAGAGTTCCCAATATCTTCCATACTACATACATTATAGGCGGTTCCCAAACAAAATGGTAAATTTTTACTCCCCCTCCACCAACAAGCATCAATACATGGCTTGCCCGGAACAACGGGTGCCTCCAACTAACAACAATCTTGGGGGAGTTTTGTTTCCAATTATTTGCGATTTGTTCTTGATCTTTTGATCATAGGACTAGGCATCCAGTTACCAGCCATTTTCTCGTGAATGATGAGCGGAGTCCACTCATCGTGAGAATAACCCACCTAGCATAGAAGATACTGACAGCCCCAAGTCGCCACCTGAGCGATTAGGGCATACAAAATAGATTATTATTTGAAGGTTTAGAGTTTGGCACATGCAAATTTACTTGGAACGGCAGGTAAATACCGCATATAGGTAGATATGGTGGACACTCATGGAAGAAACTTGGTTCAAGGAATTTGGATGCACAAGCAGTATTCCCGCTTAGTACAGATATTTAGGCTAGCAAAGGATTCTAAATAGCAAGCACCACATATTGGAGGAACTATAACAATATAACTTCTATACAAATATACCCAAGCATAACTCATTATGTTGTCTTCCTTGTCCAATTTCAATTAATTTGCTCAGGTTTGAAAATAATTAATGGGGCTCACAATCATAGAAGATGTCCAAGATAGTATATTTATATGTGAAATCTCTCTTCCTTCAATATTCTTTCATGAATTGTTCAAGTGCATATATAATTTCAGATTTATGATATTCAAATCATTCAACCATTTACTCATAGGATATAAGTGAAGCACACGAGTAAATGACAAACTACTCCAAAAAGATATAAGTGAAGATCAATGAGTTGTCAAATAATTATTTAGCTATGTGAGGGCTCTCTCTCATTTAAGTATTTCAGATCTTGGGATATTATTCAAACAGCAAGCAAAACAAAATAAAATGGCATTGCAAGGATAGCACAACTCATGTGAAGAAGCAAAAACTTAGTATCAACCGGTACTAACCGATAATTGTTGAAGAAGAAAGGTGGGATGCCTACCGGGGCATACCCAAGCTTGGATGCTTGAGCCTTCTTGAAATATTATCTTGGGGTGCCTTGGGCATCCCCAAGCTTGAGCTTTTGTGTCTCCTTAATTCCTTTTATATCTCGGTTTCTGTCGTGGAAATATCACGTCAGATGTCCTTGTGAAAGGACTTAGTCGTGGAGCCATCGCGACGGATTAGCTTAAAGGGGTTAAACCGGACAAAGGACACGAGGATTTTTATACTAGTTCGGCCCCTTCGATGAAGGTGAAAGCCTACGTCTAGTTGTGTTGGGATTATTGGGGTCTCGATAACCAGGGAGCAAAACACGCTATGCATGGCTCTCGAGTTGTTGTTTCCTGTCCCTGAAGCGCCGCCAGGTCGTCCCCTTATATACACGGGTTGACGCTCGGCCAGTTTACAGAGTCCCGAGGACGGCTCATACAAGTGTTTGGCTCGGTCTCTCCTTTCTAACTTTCAATACAAGTTACATGACTATGGCGGTTTACCACTATGGGCCCTAATCCGCCTTTGGGCTCTGGGCCTCTAAGCTTCATTAGTAAAGTCCCATCTTCTGGGTCTTCATGGGCTTCAATATAGTTGAAGGTGAACCGGCCCCTCCTGGGCGGTTTATACTTAGTAGTTATATCCCCAACATTAGGCCCCAGATTGATTTGAACCTGTTCATGTCAATCTTCAATACTCAAAAAAAACCTGTGAACATCTTCTTACACTTTTTGTAAACCACCATGATGTCTTCTCCTGTAAACTTTGTTAAACCGCCGTGACGTCATCCTCTGGACACAACAACGGATCATCATGACATCATATTTGGATAAAAAGATCAAAAAGATTCTCTTCATTAATGGTATCCCGAAGATCGAGGCGACAGGCGTGCCCTCTTTTGCCGCTTCAGGCTCCTCGATTTTCGCGCCTACCGCTTATCCCTTTCTCCTTATAAATAAAGCCGGCGGGTCTTTCCATTCTCTCCCCTTGCCTCTTCTTCTTCCTCTCGCGAACCCCAACCACTCTAGCTCCGCCGCCGCCGCAGAGCGCACCGTCATCTTCGTCCCCGACCACTGCATCACCCTGAATCGAACCAGAGCTCGCGGCATCCCTGCGCAGTAGATCTGCACTTGTAAGTATTTGTTTTCCCGCACCCTAGATCTGCATTAGGGTTTTGGAGTTCACCTATGTTCTTCATAGTTCATCGCCATTCTTCTTTAATGCCTGCACCGTGAGCTTTCTTGATCGAAAATGACACAGAACTGATGCGGTAGTTGTTTTTGCCTTTCCTTTCAATACTAGCAAGCCCCTTTCTTTGAAGAAACGATCCCCTTGGACCTCAGGAACTCATCTACACTCCTTTTTTTAGGTCTAGATTTATTTCCTTTTCTGAACACTCACTGATCCAAAATAATGATTGCGATCTATGAAACTTGTTTCTGCAACACTTAATGAATTTCATCTCTGTTGCTTCCCTCACAGGCGGTTTAACTTGTAGAAAATCATAATCCGCCTGGTACCATTAGCCCGCACTTAAACCTCCATCTAACTTGAGTAGCAATAGCCAGTTTAACATGCATAATTACCCAGTTTAACTCTGGTCGGTATACATCAACTTTGAATCATAAACCGGCCTTCGTGCATTTTTCAGTTTCCTTTCCAATATGACCAAGCAATTCGCCGCATGCAATTGAGTTTCTTCCCAGATCACCGAAACGCAGCTCAATGGATATGTTTTGACTGGCGCTTTGGCCAAGAAAGATGTCCTCCATTGGCGAGTTCCTGGCCCTGAATGCCCTCCAGTACCTCAAGTCGGGGAAGTGATTGTGTTCATGCAGCATCTAGACTGGGGTTTTAGCCCGCCCGGTTCAAAGTTTTTCCGGGATGTGCTTGCTAGTTTTCAATTCCATCCTCAGGATATTGGACCAAACTCTGTGTCCAATATATGCAATTTTCAAGTGTTCTGCGAAGTTTATCTTCAAGAGGAACCAACTGTTGAGCTCTTCAGAGACTTTTTCCACTTAAACCGCCGGACCGAATACTCTGACGGCCCCAACACTGAACTTGGTGGCATATCAATTAAGAAAAGGAAAGAAGTTGACTTACCTCATGCAAAACACCATAGCCATCCAAAGGACTGGAATCAAACCTGGTTTTACTGTCTGAACACTGCACCTGCTAATGAAAACCCTCTGCCGGTTTACCGTGCTCAGCGGCTTAATAATAGCCATCCACTGCCTCCATGGCTCACCGCTAAAGAGCGGCAAGTTTATGCACCACAAATCATTAAGCTCTGGGCCCTCCTAGTGAACAGTTTAACCGTCATTGACCTTGTTCGATGCTGGGTTTCATGGGGTATCCTTCCCTTAAGCCGTTGCTCCGATTTGATGTATGAGTATACCGGAGACGTAAAAGACCCTCAACGGTCCAAGGAGATAGAAAAGACTGACGAGGAAGTTACTGAAGCTGTGAAGAAAATGTTGGATGAACCGATCGCTCAGTGCAGCAAGACTGGATTGGCTCCTTTTTGTACTTCCAACAAACCACCAACAGTAAGAATTTTATCCTTTTCCACCCTTATTGACCTGTTTCCGCTTTAACTTTATTCTGATAATCCTTTGTTTGTTTTTACAGGCCAACAACTCTTTCTGGAAGAGAAAACCTTCAGACAAACCGGTGAGGACTCAATGCCCGAAAAGCAAAGTCGTAAAGAGAGCGGCTAAGAAGAAAACCACCGAGTCTTCTGATCCGCCTGAAGATGTTATTGAGTCGGGCCCAGAGGTAGAACTTGACTCCCTTGGCTCATTTTTCATATGGCTTATTGACAATGATTATTACCAGGATGATGCGGAAGCCAGTCGTGCGGACCATGTTGAGGTAATCATCCTTTCTTCCGATTCAGAACTTGCGCGGTTCAAAGATTTTGCCGTGCCGTTCGGAGAGTAAAACGCTCTCACCCTCTTGCTTATTTGGATCCACAATTTTCTTTGAAGACACAGCAAACTGAAGGTTGTCGCACAACCCGGCACAGCGGCCAACAGGTCACTTCTTCCGGTTTACCGGATACACCAAACCGGAAGCGTCGTCCAGAGGTTTCTTGTTCTCCCGAAAGTCTTTATCCCTTGAAGGGTTGCTTCCGTTATCCTCTTAATCCGTCTGACTCGAATTACCAGGTGTCTTCAAATTCTTCATCTGGTGGTTCCTCAACCACTCAAATGCCTCCCCTCAAAACCGTCCCTGGGTAAGGATATTTTCTTTAACTTTGTCTACTTTCACCGGTTTACCAACTGACCTCTTGTTTTAATATCACAGCACCAAAGCTCGCCTGAGCAAGAAAGCAAAGACCACTGTCCCTACTAAAGAAGTTGAATTGGACAGAATTTCAGAAGGCGCTGACAAAGAAGCTGACATTGCCTTTGATGATCCCGTACCTCAAAGTCAGGATACATACGTTGAAGCACCAGAAGTCAATCCGGCTAGTCCACATGCTAATCCTCCAAGCCTAGCCAAGGGCGACGACATGCCAAGCCCGGCCAGGGATACTGTCAATACGCCAACGCCCTCAAAAGGCGGTGATGATGATGTTGTTATCACGGGTCATGGTTTTACTGCCCCTGGCAACCCAGTTGTCTTGTCAAAGCACACTGTCAAGGAGGAATTTGCTGCTATGGGCAAGGGGAAAGGGAAGACAGATTTATCCAGCTTCATGAACCTTGGTGCCGACGAGCTCCATTCCGGATACTTAAACCGCTTATACACAAGCCGGGATTATGAGGCCAGTTTGGTGAACTTAATGAAGGAACGCTATGAGGTAATCTTCAAAACACTTTAAATTTGCTTGTAGTGCCTATCAACTCCTATTGTAGCCCCCAAGGGCCGCTTTATCTCTTGTAGACAAACCGGGTCTTCTACTATTAAGAATACTTCAATGTTCTAGCCCCCAAGGGCCGGTTTACCTTATCAAGATGAACCGGGACTTTCTGTTAACACTTTGTCTTTATCAACTGCCGTCAGCTTGGATTTAACTAATCAATAAGGCATTAGCCCCCAAGTGCCAAGTTGAATACTTGTATTGAACCTTGGGACTTTAAATATTCGGTTTAAGAAGCAATCCGCATTAGCCCCCAAGTGCCAAGTGTATAACTTGTTATGTGCTTGGGACTTTGATAGAAATTTTAACAACTTCCTCTTCTGATTTTTGCAGACTGATATAAATACCAAAGAGTCTCAAATCGCTGATCTTCAAGAAAACATCAAATCCCAGCAAGAAGAAACCTCTAAAGCCAAAGAGGGGCTAAAGGGCGCTTTGACAGCCATGGAAGAACTGAAAGATGGCTTCAATACTAAACGCACAACCTTGGAAACCGAAAGGGCTACTTTGTTGAAGCGGGCTGAAGACGCCGAAGCAACTCTTAAACCGGTGGAGGAAGAGCTGACTGGGCTGAGACATCAAGTGAATGCCATGACAACTACAGTTTTTGGTAAGTACTTTATAATATCCTGCTCTGAAGTATCTTCAACTCTATCGGTTTAACATTTAAGCTTCAAAACCGTTTCAGGTAATCGCATTGCTAATCTAGGCGCAGACATGCGGATGAAGTTGAAGGCAGCATACACATTGATTGAGCAATTGTATACTGGTGCACAACGAGTCATCTCTGCAGCTTCATACAACAAACCGGCACCCACCTTGATCAAGGATACCTTGGCCAGGCTCTCAATGACTCCTGCTCAAATAGAGGAGGTGAAGCGATCGGCTGCCAGAGCGGGCGCTTTGCTAGCGCTGACTCGTGCCAAATTATGGATAGCTGACCTGGATCTAGTTGATATCACCAAGGGCTATCTGGATGAACAAGAAAACGGATCAGGATTCGAGAATGAAGCCCTCAAGGCCTTGACCAAGGAGATGCGTCCGGTAGCAAGTCAGTTGGCTGACGAGGTGAATTTGACTTCGCATAGGTCCTTCTATGATGCCAACAACCATCGAGTTGACACTGTTGTGAAGGAAGTGCAGAATCTTATTCCGCCAATTTGTAAGCACACTTATGCTCCTGACGTTGAACCGTCAAATCTAATAAGTGAAGAGGCTGTCTTTCAAGCTTTAACCCAGATTGACAGGACCACCATTGACTTCCAGTCACTGGGTGGAGAGAAGGAGGTTGAACCGACGCCTGAAGATCCATCTACATCACATCAAGCCGGCGATGAATCTTCATCCGACAATTTTGATCTGTGGTACTGATGCATGACTTTGTTGATCTGCCATGATATTTGTTGTACTTTGATAATTTCATGTGATCCTGATGTCTGCATATAAAAATTGTCCGGGCGGTTTACCGCCGGACGGGTCACAATGCCCAAGACAAAGCCTGGTTGATTACCAAGGCTGAATAATTATTAAAATATGAAATAAATCATACCTGTGATATGAAATTACTCAGTTGGTTTACCAACTTCAATTGTAGTAAGGGTTAAGACCCAAATCTTGAGTATTAATAACTCCCACCATGCAGTGCTGGTGTGTATGAAGTCATGCCGGGTTACGATAAACGCCAGATGATCAAACTGGCGACATGGAGTCAAAGCCAGGCCGGGTTTTTAAACACCGGTTTGATAATATGGTCTGACAACTTGTAGTTGAAATCCAAGCCGGGTTAACAAACACTGGGTTAGTATGATGACTCAAAAGCCATTCCGGGTCAATAGACTCCGGTTCAACATAAAATTCATACAAAAGAGAAAAATCTTGACAAAGGCAAATAAAAGCGTGTAGTCGAGGCTTTTCGAGGGCTGCCAGGCCACTGAGTTAAACCATTTTGCAAAGCTTTTTAAGATGGACCTCCAACTAACCAATCATCGTTTTAACTTTGACAAGTTCAGGTTCTGTATAAGATTGAATTGTCAAACGTTCGACGGGTCGTGCCAGGATTACCTGGATAGGAGTGTCTTACTTGATGAAGGTAGGTTAACCCGGGGTTTTAGGTGAATACACCAGGCTTCCAAGCCGTGGGTCGATACCCAATTACAAGGGTCCTTTCAAACTCTTTGTTACTTTACACAAAGAGCCCCCAAGTAACTTTGTGAGCTGTGCTCATTGGGTGCCTATGTTTGAGCTGTGCATAGCATCCAGACTCTCTTTGGCCCCTTGGGTGTGAAGCTCCCAAGCTGTATTGTGGCATGATAGCCGGTTTAACAGGTAGTACTCCGCTTTGCCAGCTGAAGCCCCCATGTAACTCAAAAAATATTTGAGAAAAAATAGCAGAGGCCCTGCTTATAGCAAGGATGCCGGTTTATTATATTGATCATAATATATACATTGTCAAAATATGTACATAAGAGAAGCCTATGGCTCAAGTGTAGTAAGGCCGAAGGAGAGCTATGTTCCATGGCCGCCGGGTCTCCTCCTCAGAACTGCGTGAGTTGTCTCGAACATCAATGAGGTAGCATGATTCGTTGTGCAAATTCTTGCTGACCACAAAGGGTCCTTCCTAAGGTGGGGATAACTTGTGCATATCGGTCTGATCCTGGATGAGCCGGAGCACCAAGTCGCCTTCTTGAAAGGTTCTTGTTTTAACCCGAAGGCTATGATAACGCCGCAGGTCTTGCTGATAAACTGCCGAATGAGCCAAAGCCATGTCCCGTTTTTCATCTAACAGGTCCAACGCCTCCTGGCGTGCTTGCTCATTGTCCGCTTCAACATAATTGGCAACCCAGGACGAATCATGACGAATATCACTTGGCAGGACCGCCTCTGCCCCATAAACCATGAAGAAAGGTGTGTAACCCATTGATCTGTTGGGGGTGGTGTTGATGCTCCATAACACACAAGGCAATTCTTCCACCCAACAACCCGGCGTCCGCTTTAAAGGAACCATTAGCCGGGGCTTGATACCCTTCAAGATTTCTTGATTGGCTCTCTCAGCTTGACCATTGGACTGGGGGTGCACCACGGATGCTAAGTCAAGCCGGATGTGCTCTCTCTGACAGAAGTCCTCCATCTCACCTTTCGAAAGGTTTGTGCCATTATCCGTGATGATGTTGTGTGGAAAGCCAAAGAGGAAGATAATATTTTTGAGAAATTGAACCGCCGTAGCTGCATCACACTTGCTGACGGGCTCCGCTTCAACCCATTTAGTGAACTTGTCAACCGCCACCAACAGGTGGGTCTTCTTATCCTTGGAACGCTTAAAGGGCCCCACCATATCGAGCCCCCAAGTAGCAAACGTCCAAGTGATGGGAATCATCCTTAGTTCTTGAGCCGGAACATGAGCTCGGCGTGAAAACTTCTGACAAGCGTCACACCGCTTTACCGATCCTCAGCATCAGCATGAGCTGTCAACCAATAGAACCCATGACAAAAAGCTTTAGCAACCAGGGACTTTGAACCGGCATGATGACCACAATCCCCTTCATGAATTTCCCATAGAATCTCTTGGCCTTCTTTAGGAGAAACACAACGCTGGAATACGCCTGAAACGCTGCAGCGGTGTAACTCGCCATTGTGAATAACCATGGACTTGGATCGCCGGACTATCTGCCGGGCCAGAACTTCATCGTCTGGTAACTCGCTCCGGTTCATATGCGCCAAATATGGAACCGTCCAATCCGGAACAACATGTAAAGCGGCAACCAATTGGGCCTCCGGATCAGGAACAGTTAAATCCTCCTCTGTAGGCAACTTAACAGACGGGTTATGCAATATATCTAAAAAGGTATTGGGAGGTACTGGTTTACGCTAAGATCCCAGCCAGCTTAAAGCATTCGCCGCTTTGTTTTTGTGCCAATCAATATGTTCAACCTGATACCCTTTGAAGTGACCTGCCACAATATCCACCTCGCGTCTATAAGCCGCCATGAGTGGATCCTTAGAATCCAAAGTGCCAGAAACTTGCTGGGCCACCAGATCAGAGTCTCCAAAACAGCGAACTCGACTTAAATTCATCTCCTTGGCCACACGGAGACCGTGCAGGAAAGCTTCATACTCAGCTGCATTATTAGTACAGGGGAACATTAAACGGAGAACATAACGAATTTTATCACCTCGAGGGAAAGTAAGGACAACTCCAGCCCCCGAGCCCTCCAATTGCCTGGATCCATCAAACTGAATAGTCCAGTATGTGTTATCCGGTTTGTCCTCTGGTGCCTGTAACTCGGTCCAATCATTGATGAAGTCAACAAGCGCCTAAGATTTGATGGTTGTTCGAGGCATATACTTCAACCCATGTGGACCAAGCTCAATTGCCCACTTTGCAACCCGGCCAGTTGCCTCCCTATTCTGAATTATATCGCCCAAAGGAGCTGAACTGACCACTGTAATGGGATGGCCTTGAAGTATTGTTTGAGCTTTCGACTCGCCATAAAAAACCCATATGCTAGCTTCTGCCAATGCGGATACCGTTGCTTTGACTCGATAAGCACTTCGCTGATATAGTAAACCGGTCGTTGAACCGGATATTCCTTTCCAGCCTCCTTGCGCTCAACCACAATTGCCACGCTGACAGCACGGGCATTTGTAGCCACGTATGATAACAAGGGCTCCTTGTCAACCGGAGCAGCAACGACTGGTGGTTCAGCCAATTGCCGCTTCAAGTCTTCAAACGCTGCATCAGCCGCATTACTCCAGACAAAAGTGTCTGTTTTCTTCAACATCTGATATAGAGGGATCGCCTTCTCTCCTAAGCGGCTGATAAACCGGCTTAGGGCTGCAATTCGACCTGCCAGACACTGAACATCATTAATGCACGCTGGTTTAGCCAAAGATGTAATCGCTTTGATCTTCTCTGGATTAGCCTCAATGCCTCTGTTGGACACCAAAAAACCTAGAAGCTTGCCTGCCGGAACACCAAAAACACACTTGTCCGGATTAAGCATCATCTTATACACCCGATGATTGTCAAAGGTTTCCTTGAGATCATCTATCAATGTCTCCTTCTTCCTAGATTTTACTACAATGTCATCCACATAGGGATGAACATTGCGCCCAATCTGAGTGTGAAGACAATTTTGCACACAAGGTTGATAAGTTGCCTGGGCACTCTTGAGCGCAAAAGGCATAGAAACATAGCAGAAGGCTCCAAAGGGGGTGATGAAGGCGGTCTTCTCCTGGTCCTTAATTGCCATTTTGATCTGATGATAACCTGAATAAGCATCCAAAAAACTCAAACGCTCACAACCCACCATCGCATCAATGATCTGATCAATACACTGGAGAGCAAAAGGATCGGCCGGACAAGCCTTGCTCAAATCTGTGTAGTCCACACACATGCGCCAAGTGCCGTTTTTCTTAAGAACCAGCAACGGATTAGCAAACCACTCAGGGTGAAACACTTCGATCATAAAGCCAGCAGCCAATAGCCTGGCTACCTCCTCACCAATGGCCTTGTGTCTTTCCTCGTTAAAGCGGCGAAGAAACTGCTTGACCGGTTTAAACTTGGGATCAATATTGAGAGTGTGCTCAGCGAGTTCCCTCAGTACACCTGGCATGTCAGAAGGCTTCCATGCACAAATGTCCCAGTTCTCACGGATGAACTCGATGAGCGCGCTTTCCTATTTCGGATCCAGATTTGTGCTGATGCTAAACTGTTTGGATGAATCGCCAAGAACAAAGTAAACAAGTTTAGTCTCATTAGCCGGTTTGAATTTCAGGTTCGGGTCATGCTCAGTGGTGGGCTTCTTCAGAGGGGTCATGTCTGCCGGATCAACATTGTCCCTGTAGGGTTTCAACTCCTCTGTAGCACAAACCGACTCAGCATAAGCCGCATCACCTTCCTCGCAATCTAAAGCGATCTTATGACTTCCGTGAACTGTGATGGTCCCCTTATGACCCGACATCTTGAGTTGCAAATAAATATAACAGGGCCTTGCCATGAACTTTGCATAAGCCGGCCGTCCAAAAAGTGCATGATACGGGCTCTGGATTTTCACCACTTCAAAGCTCAATGTTTCAGACCTAGAATCGTGCTCATCTCCAACCTCCAAAGCGATCTTGCCAACAGGATATGCCGATTTACCTGGTACTACACCATGAAAAATAGTGTTTGATGGTTTAAGACTCTTGTCTGTCAACCCCATGCGATGGAAAGTTTCATAGTACAGGATGTGGATACTGCTCCCTCCATCCATCAACACCTTGGTAAACTTATAACCTCCTACCTGAGGCGCCACCACCAAAGCTTGATGACCCGGATTATCAACCCGGGGCGGATGATCCTCTCTGATCCACACAATGGGCTGCTCGAACCACCGCAATTAACATGGCACTGCCGGTTCAACAGCATTAACTGCTCTCTTGTGAAGCTTCTGATCACGCTTGCACAAACTAGTGGTGAACACATGATACTGCCCACCATTCAACTGCTTCGGGTGACTCTGATAACCTGACTTCTGCTGATTTCCTTGATTATTCTGTTGGTTATTACCACCTTGGTTGCTCTGGTTGCCCTGATTATTCTAAAATCCAGAGTTTGAACCGCCGCCACCATGAAAACCTGGACCTGAACTGCCCGATGGACCCTGATCATACCGAAAGAGATCAGAGTTTTTGAACTCCTTCATAATGTGACAATCTTTCCAAAGATGTGTTGCTGGAACCTCCATGGTCCCGTGCTTTGGGCAGGGCTGGTTTAACAAACGCTCCAGATTCATCCTGCCACCGCGCTGGGGCTGTTTACCTTTACGATGCTGCACAGTAGCGTTAGCCACAAAATTTGAATTATCCGCTTTGCGCTTACCATTATTCCCATGGCCCCCTTGGTTGTGCTGCTGTCCCTTTGCACCGCCGTTCTTCTTTCCCTTCTCCGGTTTCTCCTCATCAGAATCGGGATCCTTTGTATTATCAGAATCAGCATACGTAACCAAGGCTGCCATAAGTGTTCCCATGTCATTGCAGTGGCGCTTAAGCTGTCCCAACTTCACCTTTAGTGACTTAAACTGGCAATTACGCTCCAATGTTATGATTGCCTGGCCAGCGTTAATTCTGTCCGGCGAGTGCAAAACTTCTGAAAACCGGCGCACTCAATGAGTTGTTGACTCGTTCTCCCCTTGAACACAGGCATCCAGATCCATAATGGACATAGGCTGTTTACATGTATCCTTGAAATTTGCTATAAACCGGGCCTTCAATTGGTCCATGACTCGATGGAGTTAGCCGGTAGGTTCTTCAACCATGTATGGGCAGTTCCCTCCAACATCATCGTGAAGTACTTTGCACAAGCTGCTTCATCTACATCCAGCATCTCCATTGCCATCTCATAACTTTCCACCCATGCCTCGGGCGGTTGATCAGCAGTGTAATTAGGCACCTTACGTGGAACCTTGAAATCCTTAGGAAGCCGCACATTACGGAGAGCCAGAATGAGACATGGTACTCCCCAGGAACTGAAGGCAAGCCCGGTGCCCCGGTCTACTAACGCTGCTGGCTGAACCGGCATGGGCTGATAACGACCCGCATATTGTGATGCTAAAGTGGCCTCCCTTCGTGCTCTGCCATTATCCACCACGTCCTGAGCATTTACCTCGCCACACGCCGGATTGGGTCCTTGAGGGGCGTCGCGGCACCGCGCACTGCTGGACACCTCTGGTTCATCTATGTGCCTGCTATAGCTTCTGCTCGGACGGGGGGTCATGTGAATCCTGTCTCGGCTATATGAATAAGCCTGTTGCTGCACCATAGCAGTCTGAAGAAGATCCCTGGCCCGCCGTGTCTCAACCGTCGCTGGCGATTCACCCTCCATCGGAATAGCTGCTAGCCGGGATGCTGCTGCTATCATGTTATCTAAAGGGATGGAAAAATGACCCGGCGGGGGCGTTGTGTACCGTGGTGGGTTGTCTGTCCGTCGAGGTGGACCCATCAGCTGAGGTTGATCCGGCGCTCTGGTCCTTGGCACGACATTCCGATTTACTGCTGCCGGATTGCTGGTCCCTGCCCCCGGCGTATCGAAGAGATTCATCGCATTGTAATCCGCCGGCAAGTGAGATCGATGTCTCCTCCTGAATACTTCATTCAAAGCGTTCTGATCCATCAAAAGTCGATAATTCTCGGCTTGAATCCTCTGCGCCTGGGCATCTAATGCGGCTCGTTCCTCAGCCATCCCGGTATCCTCAGCCACCAAGTCCTCCTTGGCTTGCGCTATCTGATCCCGTAACTTGGCGACCTCTGCGTTATGCCAATCTTGAGTCTCTGGGGTAACTGCTGTGGCCAATAATGTTGTCCAGGCGTCCATCAATCCGAACAGAATTTGAGCCAGCCGGCGCGCGGAGCTTCCTGCCCCTGCTGCTGGTCCGGATGCCGCCACAGTAGAATTTTGCAAAGTTGGTTGTGTTCCGGGCATGAAGATTACAACTTGATTTGGCGGTTCAAGGAATTCCGGAATACGGGTGCCATTGGAATACCCTTCGAACACACCGTCATGAACTTGGTACAGGGACTCGGTTTCGCCGAAGGATGATTCACCGTCGGAATAAGCGACCATCTCACCTTCGGACACCTCTTCAGATCTGATCCCGTGGACACATCCTACGAATGCACGCTTCATGGCGGGCTGAATCCGAGCGGGGCTTCCACGTTTAGCCGTCTCGACGAGGTCGGTGCAGATGTCCGGCTCAGGGCCCGGTTCGCCGATCTTGCCGATGAACACGTGAATTCAGCCAAAGGGGACCGGTACCCGTACTACATTGAGCCAGCCTCGGGGCCCCATCCTGCATCGTCGATGTAGTTCTTGCCGCGACGACTCTTGGTCATCCGGCCAACCGCGTACCCTTTGAGTCCTTCAAAGCTGCCCGTCAATAACTCGAAACCATCGTGCGATGGCCCCATGGTGGGCGCCAACTGTCGTGGAAATATCACGTCAGATGTCCTCGTGAAATGACTTAGTCGTGGAGCCATCGCGACGGGTTAGCTTAAAGGGGTTAAACCGGACAAAGGACACGAGGATTTTTATACTAGTTTGGCCCCTTCGAGGAAGGTGAAAGCCTATGTCTAGTTGTGTTGGGATTATTGGGGTCTCGATAACCAGGGAGCAAAACACGCTATGCCTGGCTCTCGAGTTGTTGTTTCTTGTCCCTGAACCGCCGCCGGGTCGTCCCCTTATATACACGGGTTGACGCCCGGCCGGTTTACAGAGTCCCGAGGCTGGCTCATACAAGTGTCCGGCTCGGTCTCTCCTTTCTAACTTTCAATACATGTTACATGACTATGGCGGTTTACCACTATGGGCCCTAATGCGCCTTTGGGCTCTGGGCCTCTAAGCTTCATTAGTAAAGCGCCATCTTCTGGGTCTTCATGGGCTTCAATATATTTGAAGGTTAACCGGCCCCTCCTGGGCGGTTTATACTCAGTAGTTATATCCCCAACAGTTTCCTAAATCTCGAAAGCTTCATCCACACCAAACTCAACAAGAACTCGTGAGATAAGTTAGTATAAAACAATGCAATAACCTTATCATTCTCTAGTGTAACAAATTACTAACTTTATTATTCAACATTGCATACTAAATGTCTCTTCATATTTAATACTCCTATCCTCAAATAGAATCATTAAACAAGCACACATATGCAAACAATGCAAACATAACAGCAATCTGCCAAAACAGTATAGTCTGAAAAGAATACAAGGTTCATCATACTTCCCTAACTCCAAAAATTATGAGAAAAATACTACACTGTATAATATTTATCATATCTCAATATGCAAAAAGTTTCAATATTATATCATTCTCTGACTTTTCTAGGTAATTTTTGCAACAACAGTAAACTTTCTGTTTTGAAACAGCAACATGTATACTTGCAAAATAAGCATGGTAAAGGCTATCCTTGACATTTTTATTGAAACTAAAGATGCAAAACATTATTCTAAATAACATCAAGCAAATAATAACAAAATAAAATGACACTCCAAGCAAAACACATATCATGTGGTGAATAAAAATATAGCTCCAAGTAATGTTACCAATGAACAAAGACGAAAGAGGGGATGCCTTCCGAGGCATCCCCAAGCTTAGGCTCTTGGTTGTACTTTAATATTACCTTGGGGTGCCTTGGGCATCCCCATGATTAGGATCTTTCCACTCCTTATTCCATAGTCCATCGAAACTTCACCCAAAACTTGAAAACTTCAACCACACAAAACTCAACAGAAAATCTCGTAAGCTCCGTTAGTATAAGAAAATAAAACCACCACTTAGGTACTCTTGTGAACTCATTCTAAATTTATATTGGTGTAATATATACTTTATTTCAACTTCTCTATGGTTCATACCCTCCGATACTACTCATAGATTCATTAAAATAAGCAAACAACACATAGAAAACAGAATCTGTCAAAAACAGAACAGTCTGTAGTAATATGTATCATTCGAATACTTATGTAACTCCACAAATTCTGAAATAAATTGGTGGATGTGAGAAATTTGTCTATTAATCATCTGCAAAAATAATCAACCTAAAAGCACTCTCTAGTAAAGCATGGCAGCTAATCTCGTGAGCGCTAAAGTTTCTGTTTTTTACAGCAAGATCACGAAGACTTCACCCAAGTCTTCCCAAAGGTTCTACTTGGCACAAACACGAATTAAAACATGAAAACACATATAAACAGAGGATAGATGAATTATTTAATACTAAACAGGAACAAAATCAAGGAACAAAAATAAAATTGGGTTGCCTCCCAACAAGCGCTATCGTTTAACGCCCCTAGCTAGGCACAATGATTTCAATGATGCTCACATAAAAGATAAGAATTGAAACATAAAGAGAGCATCATGGAGAATATGACTAGAACATTTAAGTCTAACACACTTCCTATGCATAGGGATTTTGTGAGCAAACAACTTATGGGAACAATAATCAACTAGCATACGAAGGCAAAACAGGCATAACTTCAAGATTTTAAGCACATAGAGAGGAAACTTGATATTATTGCAATTCCTACAAGCATATGTTCCTCCCTCATAATAATTTTCAGTAGCATCATGAATGAATTCAATAATATAACCAGCACCTAAAGCATTATTTTCATGATCTACTTGCATAGAAATTTTACTACCCTCCACATAAGCAAATTTATTCTCATCAATAGTAGTGGGAGAAAACTCAACAAAATAACTATCATGTGAAGCATAATCCAATTGAAAATTAAAATCATGATGACAAGTTTCATGGTTATCATTATTCTTAATAGCATACAAGTCATCACAATAATCATCATAGATAGCAACTTTGTTCTCATAAATCAATTGGAACCTCCTCCAAAATAGTGGATTCATCACCAAATAAAGTCATGACCTCTCCAAATACACTTTCATCAATATAATCATCATAAATAGGGGCATGATTTCATCATAATAAATATTCTCATCAAAACTTGGGGGACAAAAAATATCATCTTCATCAAACATAGCTTCCCCAAGCTTGTGGCTTTGCATATCATTAGCATCATGGATATTCAAGGAATTCATACTAGCAACATTGCAATCATGCTCATCATTCAAATATTTTATACCAAACATTTTATAGACTTCTTCTTCTAGCACTTGAGCACAATTTTCCTTACCATCATTTTGACAAAAGACATTAAAAAGATGAAGTGTATGAGACAAACTCAATTCCATTTTTTTGTAGTTTTCTTTTATAGATTAAACTAGTGATAAAACAAGAAACAAAAAGATTCGATTGCAAGATCTAAAGATATACCTTCAATCACTCACCTCCTCGGCAACGGCGTCAGAAAAGAGCTTGATGTCTACTAACAACCTTCTTCTTGTAGACGTTGTTGGTGAAGGAAATATGCCCAAGAGGCAATAATAAAGTTATTATTTATTTCCTTATTTCATGATAAATGTTTATTATTCATGCTAGAATTGTATTAATCGGAAACTTAGTACATGTGTGAATACATAGACAAACAGAGTGTCACTAGTATGCCTCTACTTGACTAGCTCGTTGAATCAAAGATGGTTAAGTTTCCTAACCATAGACATGAGTTGTTATTTGATTAATAGGGTCACATCATTAGGAGAATGATGGGATTGACATGACCCATTCCGTTAGCTTAACACTTGATCGTTTAGTATGTTGCTATTGCTTTCTTCATGACTTATACATGTTCCTGTGACTATGAGATTATGCAACTCCCGTTTACCGGAGGAACACTTTGTGTGCTACCAAACGTCACAACGTAGCTGGGTAATTATAAAGGAGCTCTACAGGTGTCTCCAAAGGTACATGTTGAGTTGGCGTATTTCGAGATTAGGATTTGTCACTCCGATTGTCGGAGAGGTATCTCTGGGCCCTCTCCGTAATGCACATCACTATAAGCCTTGCAAGCAATGTGACTAATGAGTTAGTTGCAGGATGATGCATTACATAACGACTAAAGAGACTATCCGGTAACGAGATTGAACTAGGTATTGAGACACCACGATCGAATCTCGGGCAAGTAACATACCGATGACAAAGGGAACAATGTATATTGTTATGCGGTTTGACCGATAAAGATCTTCGTAGAATATGTAGGAGCCAATATGAGCATCCAGGTTTCTCTATTGGTTATTGACCGGAAACATGTCTCGGTCATGTCTACATAGTTCTCGAATCCGTAGGGTCCGCACGCTTAAAGTTAGATGATGGTTATATTATGAGTTATGTGATTTGATGTACCGAAGGTAGTTCGGAGTCCCTGATGAGTTCGGGTATATGACGAGGAGTCTCGAAATGGTCGAGACGTAAAGATCGATATATTGTACGACTATATTCGGACATGGGAAAGGTTCCGAGTGATTCGGGTATTTTTCGGAGTACCAAAGAGTTACGGGAATTCGCCGGGGAGAAGTATTAGGCCTTATTGGGCCATACGGGAAAGAGAGAGGGACTGCCTAGGGCAGGCCGCGCGCCCCCCAAGGCCTAGTCCGAATTGGACTAGGGGGAGGGGCTGCGCCCCCTTCTTCCTTCCCTTCTCTCTTCCCCTTCCTTCTCTCCTACTCCTACTAGGAAAGGAGGAGTCCCACTCCCGGTGGGAGTAGGACTCGCCCCTTGGCGTGCCATCCTCCTAGACCGGACGCCTCCCCCCTTGCTCCTTTTTATACGGGGGCAGGGGGCACCCCATAGACACAACAATTGACCATTGATCTTTTAGCCGTGTGCGGTGCCCCCCTCCACCATATTCCACCTCGATAATATCATAGTGGTGCTTAGGTGAAGCCCTGCCTCGGTAGAATATCATCATCGTCACCACGCCGTCGTGCTAACGGAATTCTCCCTCAAAGCTCGGCTGGATCGGAGTTCGAGGGACATCATCGAGCTGAACGTGTGCTGAACTCGGAGGTGCCGTGCGTTCGGTATTTGATCGGTCAGATCGTGAAGACGTACGACTACATCAACCGCGTTGTGTTAACGCTTCC
Source organism: Triticum dicoccoides (assembly GCF_002162155.2). Taxonomy (NCBI): domain Eukaryota; kingdom Viridiplantae; phylum Streptophyta; class Magnoliopsida; order Poales; family Poaceae; genus Triticum; species Triticum dicoccoides. Next base: position 698,030,352 of record NC_041383.1, on the reverse strand, counting down.
GCTTACGGTCTATGAGGGTACGTGGACAACACTCTCCCCTCTCGTTGCTATGCATCACCATGATCCTGTGTGTGCGTAGGAAAATTTTGAAATTACTACGTTCCCCAACAGTGGCATTCGAGCCAGGTTTTATGCGTAGATGTTATATGCACGAGTAGAACACAAGTGAGTTGTGGGCGATACAAGTCATACTGCTTACCGGCATGTCATACTTTGGTTCGGCGGTATTGTTGGATGAAGCGGCCCGGACCGACATTACGCGTACGCTTATGCGAGACTGATTCTACCGACGTGCTTTACACATAGGTGGCTGGCGGGTGTTAGTTTCTCCAACTTTAGTTGAACCGAGTGTGGCTACGCCCGGTCCTTGAGAAGGTTAAAACAACACTAACTTGACGAACTATCGTTGTGGTTTTGATGCATAGGTAAGAACGGTTCTTGCTCAGCTCATAGCAGCCACGTAAAACTTGCAACAACAAAGTAGAGGACGTCTAACTTGTTTTTGCAGGGCATGTTGTGATGTGATATAGTCAAGACGTGATGCTATATTTTATTGTATGAGATGATCATGTTTTGTAACCGAGTTATCGGCAACTGGCATGAGCCATATGGTTGTCGCTTTATTGTATGCAATGCAATCGCCCTGTAATTGCTTTACTTTATCACTAAGCGGTAGCGATAGTCGTAGAAGCAATAGGTGGCGAAACGACAACGATGCTATGATGGAGATCAAGGTGTCGCGCCGGTGACGATGGTGATCATGGCGGTGCTTCGGAGATGAAGATCACAAGCACAAGATGATGATGGCCATATCATATCACTTATATTGATTGCATGTGATGTTTATCCTTTATGCATCTTATTTTGCTTTGTTTGGCGGTAGCATTATAAGATGATCTCTCACTAAATTTCAAGGTATAACTGTTCTCCTTGAGTATGCACCGTTGCAAAAGTTCTTCGTGCTGAGACACCACGTGATGATCGTGTCTGATAGGCTCTACGTTAAAATACAACGGGTGCAAAACAGTTGCACACGCGGAATACTCAGGTTAAACTTGACGAGCCTAGCATATACAGATATGGCCTCGGAACACTGAGACCGAAAGGTCGAGCGTGAATCATATAGTAGATATGATCAACATAGTGATGTTCACCATTGAAAACTACTCCATCTCACGTGATGATCGGACATGGTTTAGTTGATTTGGATCACGTGATCACTTAGATGATTAGAATGATGTCTATCTAAGTGGAAGTTCTTAAGTAGTATGATTAATTGAACTTTAATTTATAATGAACTTAGTCCTGGTAGTATTTTGCAAATTATGTTGTAGATCAATAGCTCGCGTTGTTGCTTCCCTATGTTTTTATATGTGTTCCTAGAGAAAACTAAGTTGAAAGATGTTAGTAGCAATGATGCGGACTTGGTCCGTGATCTGAGGTTTATCCTCATTGCTGTAGAGAAGAATTATGTCCTTGATGCACTGCTTGGTGACAGACCTATTGCAGGAGTAGATGCAGACGTTATGAATGTTTGGCTTGCTCAATATGATGACTACTTGATAGTTTTGTGCACCATGCTTTATGGCTTAGAACCGGGACTACAAAAACATTTTTGAAACGTCACGGAACATATGATATGTTCCATGAGATTAAATTGATATTTCATACTCATGCCCGTGTCAAGAGGTATGAGACCTCTGACAAATACTTCACCTAAAAGATGAAGGAGAATTGCTCAACTAGTGAGCAAGTGCTTAGATTGTCTGAGTACTACAATCGCTTGAATCATGTGGGAGTTAATCTTCCAGATAAGATAGTGATTGACAGAGTTCTCTAGTCACCATCACCAAGTTAGTAGAAATTCATGATGAACTATAGTATGCGAGGGATGACGAAAATGATTCCCGACCTCTTTGTGATGCTGAAATCGACGATGATAGAAATCAAGAAAGAACATCAAGTGTTGATGTTTGACAAGATCACTAGTTTGAAGAAAAGGGCAAAGGGAAAGAAAGGGAAACTTCAAGTAGAATGGCAAGAAAGTTGTCACTCCCATGAGGAGCCCAAAGCTGGACCAAAGCCTGAAACTAAGTGCTTCTACTGCAAAGGAAATGGTCACTGGAAGCGGAAATACCCTGAAAAATTTGGTGGATAGGAAGAATGGCAAAGTGAACAAGGGTATATTTGATATACAGGTTATTGATGTGTACCTTACTAGTGTTTATAGTAGCCCCTGAGTATTTGATACTTGTTTGGTTGCTAAGATTAGTAACTCGAAACAGGAGTTACAGAATAAACAGAGACTAGTTGAGAGTGAAGTGACGATATGTGTTGGAAGTGGTTCCAAGATTGATATGATCATCATCGCACACTCCCTATATTTTCGAGATTAGTGTTGAACCTAAAGAAATGTTATTTGGCATTTGCATTGATCATGAATATGATTTGATCATGTTTATTGCAATACGGTTATTCATTTAAAGTCAGAGAATAATTGTAGTTCTGTTTACACGAATAAAACCTTCGTTGGTCATACACCCAATGAAAATAGTTTGTTGGATCTCGATCGTAGTGATACACATATGCATAATATTGATGCCAAAATATGCAAAGTTGATAATGATAGTGCAACATATTTGTGGCACTGCCGTTTGGGTCATATCGGTGTAAAGCGCATGAAAAAACTCCATGCTGATGGACTTTTGGAATCACTTGATTATGAATCATTTGATGCTTGCGAACCGTGCCTTATGGGCAAGATGACTAAAACTCCATTCTCCGGAACAATGGAATGAGCTACTGACTTGTTGGAAATAATACATACCAATGTATGTGGTCCAATGAGTGTTGATGCTCGTGGTAGGCATCATTATTTTCTGACCTTCACAGATGATTTGAGCATATATGAGTATATCTACTTAATGAAGCACAAGTCTGAAACATTTGAAAAGTTCAAAGAATTTCAAAGTGAAGTGGAGAATCATCTTAACAAGAAAATAAAGTTTCTATGATCTGATCGTGGAGGAGAATATTTGAGTTACGAGTTTGGTCTTCATATAAAACAATGTGGAATAGTTTCACAGCTCACGTCACATGGAACACCACAGCGTAATGGTGTGTCCGAACGTCGTAATCGCACTTTATTGGATATGGTGCGATCTATGATGTCTCTTACCAATTTACCATACCGTTTTGGGGCTATGCATTAGAGACAGCTGCATTCACTTTAAATAGGGCACCATCAAAATCCGTTGAGACGACACCTATAAACTATGGTTTGGCAAGAAACCAAAGTTGTCGTTTCTTAAAGTTTGGAGCTACGATACTTATGTGGGAAAAAAATTCAACCTGATAAGCTCAAACCCAAATCGGAGAAGTGCGTGTTCATAGGATACCCAAAGGAAACTGTTGGGTACACCTTCTATCACAGATCCGAATGCAAAAATCTTTGTTACTAAGAATGGATCCTTTCTAGAGAAGAAGTTTCTCTCGAAAGAAGTAAGTGGGAGGAAAGTAGAACTTGATGAGGTAATTGTACCTTCTCCCTTATTGGAAAGTAGTTCATCACAAAAATCAGATACAGTGATTCCTACACCAATTAGTGAGGAAGTTAATGATGATGATCATGAAACTTTAGATCAAGTTGCTACCAAACCTCGTAGGTCTTCCAGAGTAAGATCCGCACCAGAGTGGTACGATAATCCAGTTCTGGAAGTCATGTTACTAGACCATGATGAACTTACGAACTATGAGGAAGCGAGGATGAGCCCAGATTCCGTGAAATGGATTGAGGCCATAAAATCTGAGATAGGATCCATGTATGAGAACAAAGTATGGACTTTGGTTGACTTGCTCGATGATCAGCAAGCCATGTTAAATAAATGGATCTTCAAGAGGAAGACGGACACTGATAGTAGTCTTACTATCTACTAAGCTCGACTTGTTGCGAAAGGTTTTCGACAAGTTCAAGGTGTTGAATACGATGAGATTTTCTCACTCATATCGATGCTTAAGTCTGTCCGAATCATGTTAGCAATTTCCACATTTTATGAAATCTGACAAATGGATGTCAAAACTGCATTCCTTAATGGATTTTATAGAGAGGAGTTGTATATGATGCAACCAGAAGGTTTTGTCAATCCTAAAGGTGCTAACAAAATGTGCAAGCTCCAGCCATCCATCAATGGACTGGTGCAAGCATCTCAGAGTTGGAATATACGCTTTGATGAATTGATCAAAGAATATGGTTTTATACAGACTTTTGGAAAGGCCTGTATTTACAAGAAAGTGAGTGGGAGATCTGTAGCATTTCTAATATTATATATGACATATTGTTGATTGGAAATGATATAGAAATTCTGGATAGCATAAAAGGATACTTGAATAAGAGTTTTTCAAAGCAAGACCTCCGTGAAGCTGCTTACACATTGAGCATCAAGATCTATATAGATAGATCAAGACACTTGATAAGATTTTTCAATGAGTACATACCTTGATAAGATTTTGAAGTAGTTCAAAATGGAACAGTCAAAGAAGGAGTTCTTGCCTGTGTTGCAAGGTGTGAAGTTGAGTAAGACTCAAAACCCGACCATGGCAGAAAATAGAAAGAGAATGAAAAGTCTTAAAAGTTATGAAAGGTGTGAGGTGATAAAAGAGTTCGTCGTAAAAGTTACATCGGTGCAAACTTTTACACTGATCCAGATGACTCTAAGTCTCAATCTAGATACATATTGAAAGTGGGAGCAATTAGCTAGAGTAACTCCGTGCAGAGCATTGTAGACATAGAATATTTGCAAAATACATACGGCTCTGAATGTGACAGACCCATTGACTAAACTTCTCTCACGAGCAAAACATGACCATACCTTAGTACTCTTAGGGTATTAATCACATAGCAATGTGAACTAGATTATTGACTCTAGTAAACCCTGTGGGTGTTGATCACATGACGATGTGAACTATGGGTGTTAATCACATACAGATGTGAATATTGATGTTAAATCACATGATGATGTGAACTAGATTATTGACTCTAGTGCAAGTGGGAGACTGAAGGAAATATGCCCTAGAGGCAATAATAAAGTTATTATTTATTTCCTTATTTCATGATAAATGTTTATTATTCATGCTAGAATTGTATTAACCGGAAACTTAGTACATGTGTGAATACATAGACAAACAGAGTGTCACTAGTATGCCTCTACTTGACTAGCTCGTTGAATCAAAGATGGTTAAGTTTCCTAATCATAGACATGAGTTGTTATTTGATTAATGGGATCACATCATTAGGAGAATGATGTGATTGACTTGACCCATTCCGTTAGCTTAGCACTTGGTCGTTTAGTATGTTGCTATTGCTTTCTTCATGACTTACACATGTTCCTGTGACTATGAGATTATGCAACTCCTATTTGCCGGAGGAACACTTTGTGTGCTACCAAACGTCACAACGTAACTGGGTGATTATAAAGGAGCTCTACAGGTGTCTCCGAAGGTACATGTTGAGTTGGCGTATTTCGAGATTAGGATTTGTCACTCCGATTGTCCGAGAGGTATCTCTAGGCCCTCTCGGTAATGCACATCACTATAAGCCTTGCAAGCAATGTGACTAATGAGTTAGTTGCGGGATGATGCATTACATAACGAGTAAAGAGACTAGCCGGTAATGAGATTGAACTAGGTATTGAGACACCAACGATCGAATCTCGGGCAATTAACATACCGATGACAAAGGGAACAACGTATGTTATTATGCGGTTTGACCGATAAAGATCTTCATAGAATATGTAGGAGCCAATATGAGCATCCAGGTTCCGCTATTGGTAATTGACCGAAAGCATGTCTCGGTCATGTCTACATAGTTCTCGAACCCGTAGGGTCCGCACGCTTAAAGTTAGATGACGGTTATATTATGAGTTATGTGATTTGATGTACCAAAGGTAATTCGGAGTCCCGGATGAGATCGGGGATATGACGAGGAGTCTCGATATGGTTGAGACATAAAGATTGATATGTTGGACGACTATATTCAGACATCGGAAAGGTTCCAAGTGATTCGGGTATTTTTCGGAGTACCAGAGAGTTACGGGAATTCGCCAGGGAGAAGTATTGGGCCTTATTGGGCCATACGGGAAAGAGAGAGGGACTGCCTAGGGCAGGTCGTGCGCCCCCCAAGGCCTAGTCCGAATTGGACTAGGGGAGGGGTTGCGCCCCCTTCTTCCTTCCCTTCTCTCTTCCCCTTCCTTCTCTCCTACTCCTACTAGGAAAGGAGGAGTCCTACTCCCGGTGGGAGTAGGACTCCCCCCCTTGGCGCGCCCTCCTCCTAGACCAGCCGCCTCCCCCCTTGCTCCTTTATATACGGGGGCAGGGGGCACCCCATAGACACAACAATTGATCATTGATCTCTTAGTCGTGTGCGGTGCCCCCCTTCACCATATTCCACCTCGATAATATCCTAGCGGTGCTTAGGCGGAGCCCTGCGTCGGTAGAACATCATCATCGTCACCATGCCGTCGTGCTGATGGAACTCTCCCTCAAAGCTCGGCTGGATCGGAGTTCGAGGGACGTCAACGAGCTGAACGTGTGCTGAACTCGGAGGTGCCATGCGTTCGGTACTTGATCGGTCGGATCCTGAAGACGTGCGACTACATCAACCGCGTTGTGCTGACGCTTCCGCTTATGGTCTACGAGGGCACGTGGAAAACACTCTCCCCTCTCATTGCTATGCATCACCATGATCCTGTGTGTGCGTAGCAAAATTTTGAAATTACTACGTTCCCCAACAGTTGGGCCTCCAAGTGCAGAGGTTTGTAGTATAATAGCAAATTTCCCTCAAGTGGATGACCTAAGGTTTATCAAACAGTAGGAGGCGTAGGATGAAGATGGTCTCTCTCAAACAACCCTGCAACCAAATAACAAAGAGTCTCTTGTGTTCCCAACACACCCAATACAATGGTAAATTGTATAGGTGCACTAGTTCGGCGAAGAGATGGTGATACAAGTGCAATATGGATGGTAGATATGAGTATTTGTAATCTGAAATTATAAAAACAGCACGGTAACGAGTGGAAAAAGTGAGCGTAAACGGTATTACAATGCTAGGAAACAAGGCCTAGGGTTCATACTTTCACTAGCGCAAGTTCTCTCAATAATAATAAAATAACTGGATCATATAACTATCCCTCAACATGCAACAAAGAGTCACTCCAAAGTCACTAATAGCGGAGAACAAACGAAGAGATGATGGTAGGGTACAAAACCACCTCAAAGTTATCCTTTTGAATCGATATATTCAAGAGTCCGTAGTAAAATAACACGAAGTTATTCTTTCCGTTCAATCTATCATAGAGTTTGTACTAGAATAACACCTTAAGACACAAACCAACCAAAACCCTAATGTCACCTAGATACTCCATTGTCACCTCAAGTATCCGTGGGCATGATTATATGATATGCATCACACAATCTCAGGTTCATCTATTCAACCAACACAGAGTACCCCAAAGTTTCTACCGGAGAGTCAAGACGAAAATGTGTGGCAACCCCTATGCATAAGTTCACAAGGTCACTGAACCCGCAAGTTGATCACCAAAACATACATCAAGTGAATCACGAGAATATCCCATTGTCACCACAGATAAGCACGGCAATACATACGTCAAGTGTTCTCAAATCCTTAAAGACTCAATCCGATAAGATAACTTCAAAGGGAAAACTCAATCCATTACAAGAGAGTAGAGGGGGAGAAACATCATAAGATCCAACTATGATAGCAAAGCTTGTGATACATCAAGATCGTATCACCTCAAGAACACGAGAGAGAGAGAGAGATCAAACACATAGCTATTGGTACATAGCCCCAGCCCCGAGGGTGAAATACTCTCTCCTCGTCAGGAGATCGTCGGAACGATGAAGATGGCCACCGGTGAGGGATCCCCCCTCCAGCAGGGTGCCGAAACAGGGTCCTGATTGGTTTTTGGTGGCTACAAAGGCTTGCGGCGGCGGAACTCCTGATCTATTGTGCTCTTGGAGGTTCTCCGGGTATATGGAGATATATAGGCGAAAGAAGTCAGTCAGGGGAGCCTCGAGGGGCCCACGAGGGTGGGGGTGCGCCCAGGGGGTAGGGCGCGCCTCCCTACCTCGTGGCCATCTCGAAGCTTCCTTTGCTTGAACTCCAAGTCTCACAGGTTGCTTACGTTCCAAAAATAACTCTCCCGAAGGTTTCATTCCGTTTGGACTCCGTTTGATATTCCTTTTCTGCGAAACACTAAAATAGGCAAAAAAACAGCAATATGGGTTGGGCCTCTGGTTAATAGGTTAGTCCCAAAAATAATATAAAAGTATATAATAAAGCCCATTAAACATCTAAAACAGATAATATAATAGCATGAATACTTCATAAATTATAGATACGCTGGAGACGTATCAATGCCTTACTTGCAATGGGAACCACCATGGGCAGAATCAGTTCCACCAACTTTATGTGGTGCATTATCCATGAGCAGACTCTCGATCGCTTTGTCAGGCCATCAGTTAATAGCAGAGCCAGGTTTTTATCTAATCTCTCTTCCGCGTTCGAATAATACCACCTTGCAATTAGGCTTTGTGAGAGCATGAGTGGAAGATATGGCCATAGAGCGATGACCATGAGGAAGAAGCAACATGTTGGGTTCCGCGGGAAGGTCGCGTCATCGTGGTTGATGCAAGCAGTTGTGGTAGGATCGGCCTTGCTGGTCGTGATTTGCACCGTGCCCACGCTATACATTTTCATCTTTTTCTACCTCCAAGTGAGGTTGGCTGGAACTAAAGAATGCTTCCTTGGAGAGTTCCTGTCGTGTCCTGACCTCCTCTTAACAATAAGCTTGCTCTGGCCAGCAGAGCCACCCCAACAACAAGAACACACTACACACCATGGCTTCCTACAACCGAATAATGCATATCTTGCTCGTGCTATCATGTGGTTTCTACCTTGCATCTCATGTCGTCGCACCAGCATTCGTCAACTGCGGTGGGTGGGATGCCTCTGATGTGATATCTCACGATGATACCTTACTTGCAATGGGAACAACCATGGGCAGAATTGGTTCCACCGACTTTTTGTGGTGCATTGTCCATGAGCAGACTCGTGATTGCTTTATAAAGCCATCAGTTAACTGCAGAGCCAGGTTTTTATCTGATCTATCTTCCGCGTTCAAAGAATAGAAACTTGCAATTAGGCTTTCTGAGAGCATGAGTGGAAGACATGGCCATAGAGCGATGACCAAGAGGAAGAAACAACCTGTTGGGTTCCATGGAAAGATCATGTCATCGTGGTTGTTGCAAGCAGCTGTGGTAGGCTCGGCCTTTTTGGTCTTGATTTGCATCGTGCTAGCCCTTCTGCTCTACATACACAGAAAGAGGCTGAGGTAGATCACATCAGTTGCCATCGTTAGTTAGCGCATGGGAAGCTTTCATGATTCAAGTCCTTATAACTAGGTCGTATGCACAGTGCATGCAAACATACAACGCGAGGATTAGTATACATAGCAAAGGAGTAGGAGTAATATGTAGCACCACTAGGACAGACGTGCGTCTATGTCCTGTCGCACCAAGTGAGAGCCCAGCTCGCACATCAGTCTCGGTGTGTTCCTCGCATGGCTCCAACAAGTCGTATTGATGGGTGTCCAAGTGCACTTCATGCTCTTTTTTTGCAACACACCTGTAGGGAGAAAAAAGGCTACGACTGAAAGAGGCGGTAGTAGCTTCCTCAAAAGAAAGGGCCGGTAGGAGGAGGGGAGGAAAAGGCTATACACTGCAAAGAGACAGTGGCAGGAGTACATGCAAGCGGAGCTCCCATGCAAGCAACCTGAAACGGATATCCCGTGAAAGCAACTGCAAAGCAGATACTACAGTAACAGGAAGTGGAGTTTCTCTCTCTCCCAAATGCCTAGGGAACCCTCACATCTTGCTTAGCTGGTGGACTTCTGCCCTCGAGCCTGTTCCTGCTCACCGACATACTCTGATCATGATCATTTGGTGGCAGCTGTGGTGGGAGAGGAACAACACAATATTTAACAATCGAGCTTTCTATTTCCTAGTACAAATTTGCAGTTGCATCACACCTGAGATAGCCTCTTGGAGGTTGGTTGGAACTAAAGGAGTTTAATGGACTGGAATGCTATACATTTTCATCTTGCTATGCCTCCAAGTGAGTTTGGCTAGAACCACAGAACGTTTTCTTGGAGACTTCCTGTCGTGACCTGACCTCGTCTTACAATAAGCTTGCTCTGGCCAGCGAAGCCAACCCAGCAACAAGAACACACTACACACCAAGGCTTCCTATGACACAACAATCCATATCTTACTCATGATATCATGTGGTTTCTACCTTGCATCTCACGCCACCGCACCGGCATTCATCGAATGTGACAGGTGGGATGCCTTTGATCTGATCTCTTCCGATGATGCCTTACTTGCAATGGGAACCACCATGGGCAGAATCAATTCCACCGACTTTATGTGGTGCATTATCCATAAGCAGACTCAGGATCGCTTCGTCAGGCCATCAGTTAACTATAGATCCAGGTTTTTATCTGATCTCTCTTCTCCGTTCGAACAATACTAACTTGCAATTAGGCTTTCTGAGAGCATGAGTGGAAGATATAGCCGTTGAGCGATGACTATGAGGAAGAAACAACATGTTGGTTTTCACGGGAAGATCACGTCATCGTTGTTGATGCAAGCAGCTATCTTAGGCTCAGCCTTGTTGGTCTTGATTTTCCCCGTGCCATCCCTTTTGCTCTGCATACACGGAAAGAGGCTGAGGCAAAGCACACCGGTTGCCATCATTTGTTAGCGTGCGAGATGGTTTCGTGAGTCAAATCATTATAACTAGGGACGCATGCATAGTGCATGCAAACATACTACGTGAGGATTAGTATATGTAGCAACAAAGTAGGAGTAGTACGTAGCACCACTGTGCGAGACACGCATCTACGTCCTGTCGCACCAAGCGAGAGCCCAGCTGGCACGTTGGTCTCGGTGTGTTCCTGGTGTGGATCCAACAAGTTGTATTGATGCGTGTCCAAGTGCACTTCATGCCTTTTTGGTGGAACCCGCCTGTAGGGAGAAAAAAAGGCTATTATTGAAAGAACCGGTAGTAGCTTCCTCGAAAGAAAGGGTCGGTAGGAGGAGAGGAGGAAAAGGCTATACACTTAGAAGTGACAGTGGCAGGTGTACATGCAAGTGGAGCTCCCATGCAAGCAACCTGAAGCGGATATCCCATGACAGCAACTGCAAAGCAGATACTACAGTAATAGGAACTCGAGTTTCTCTCTCTCAGATGCCCAGGGAACTCTCACATCTTGCTTATTTGGTGGACTTCTGCCTTTTATTCTATTCCTCCTCACTGACATACTCCGATCATGATCAATTGGAAGCAGGTATGGAGGGAGAGGAAGAACACAATATCTAACAACTGAGCTTTCTATTTCCTAGTACAAATTTGCAATTGCATCACACCTGAGATAGCCTCTTGGAGGTTCGATCGAACCAAAGCAGTTCAGTGGACTAGCACGCTATACATTTTCATCTTGTTCTACCTCCAAGTGAGGTTGGCTAGAACCAAAGAACCTTTTGTTGGAGACTTCCTGTCGTGACCTGACCTCGTCTTACAATAAGCTTGCTCTAGCCAGTGGACCCACCCCAGCAACAAGAACACACTACACACCATGGCTTCCTACAACGCAAGAATCCATAGCTTGCTCGTGCTATCATGTGGTTTCTACCTTGCATGTCACGCCGCCGCACACCATTCATCGACTGCGGCGGGTGGGCTACCTCGGATGTGAACTCTTGCGATGATGTCTAACTTGCTATGGGAATCACGATGGGTAGATTCAGTTCCACCGACTTTATGTGGTGCATTATCCATGAGCGGACTTGATCACTTTGTCAGGCCATCAGTTAACTATAGAGCCGGGTTTTTATCTCATCTCTCTTCCGCATTCGAAGAATACCAACTTTCAATTAGGCTTTCTGAGAGCATGAGTGGAAGATATGGCCCTACAGCAATGAAGATCGCGTCATCATGGTGGATGCATGTACCTGTGGAAGGCTCGGCCTTGATGGTCTTCATTTGAACTGTGCCAGCCCTTTTGCTCTGCATATGCAGAAAGAGGTTGAGGTAGAGCACATTGGTTGCCATCATTAGTTAGTGCGCGAGATGGATTCATAAGTCAAATCCTTATAACTAGGGACATATACGAAGTGTAAGCAAACGTACTACGCGAGGAGTAGTATACGTAGCAACGGAGTAGGAGTAGTACGTAGCACCACTGGCCCAGGCGCGCGTCTACGTCCTGTCGCACCAAGCGAGAGCCCAGCTGGCACCTCGGTCTTAGTGAGTTCCTTGCGTGGCTCTAACAAGTCGTATTGATGCGTGTCCAAGTGCAGTTCATGTTCCTTTGGTGCAACACACCTGTAGGGAGAAAAAAGGCTATGACTCAAAGAGACGTAGTAGCTTCCTCAAAAGAATGGACCGGTAGGAGGAGGGGAGGAAAAGGCTATAGATCGCGTCATCATGGTTGATGCAAGAAACTGTGGTAGGCTTGGCCTTGTTGGTCTTGATTTGCATCGTGCCAGCCCTTCTGCTCTGCATACATGGAAAGAGGTTGAGGCAGATCACATCAGTTGCCATCGTTAGTTAGCGCGCGAGATGGTTTCGTGAGTCAAATCCTTTTAACTAGGACGTATGCATAATGCATGCAAACGTACAACACAAGGATTAGTATACGTAGCAAAGGAGTAGGAGCAGTACGTAGCACCACTGGGCCAGACGTGCGTCTATGTCCTGTCGCACCATGTGAGAGCCCAGCTGGCACGTCGGTCTCGGTGTGTTCCTCGCGTGGCTCCAACAAGTCGTATTGATGGGAGTCCAAGTGCACTTCATGCTCTTTTGGTGCAACACACCTATAGGGAGAAAAAGGCTACGATTGAAAGAGCGGGTAGTAGCTTCCTCAAAAGAAAGGGTCGGTAAGAGGAGGGGAGGAAAAGGCTATAAACTACAAAGAGACAGTGGCAGGAGTACATGCAAGCGGAGCTCCCATACAAGCAACCTGAAACAGATATCCCGTGACATCAACTGCAAAGCAGATACTACAGTAATAGGAAGTGGAGTTTCTGCCTCCCAGATGCCTAGGGAACCCTCGCATCTTGCTTAGTTAGCGCGCGAGATAATTGAGTCAAATCCTTATAACTAGGGACGTATGCATAGTGCATCAAACATACTACGCGGGGAGTAATATATATGTAGCAATAGAGCAGGAGTTAGTACGCAATACCACTGGGCCAGACTCGGGTCTAAGTCCTGTCGCACCAAGCGAGAGCCCAGCTGGCATGTCTGTCTTGGTGTGTTCCTCGCGTGGCTCTAACAAGTCGTATTGATGTGTTTCCAAGTGCACTTCTTGCTCTTTTGGTCCAACGCACCTGTAGGGAGAAAAAAAGGCTACGACTGAAAGAGCTGGTAACAGCTTCCTCGAAATAAAGGGTCGGTAGGAGGAGGGGAGGAAAAGGCTATACAATGTAAAGAGATAGTGGTAGGAGTACATGAAGTGGAGCTCCCATGCAAGCAACCTGAAGCGAATATCCCATGACAGCAACTCCAAAGCAGATTGTAGGACCTTGAAGTATGTCTAGAGGGGGGGTGATTAGACTACTTGACCAATTAAAAACTTAACCTTTTCCCTATTTTAGAGTTTGACAAATTTTAGCAACTTTGGACAAGTCAAGCAATCATCACACAAATCAAGCAAGCATGCAAAGAGTATATAGGTAGCGGAAATTAAAGCATGCAACTTGCAAGAAAGTAAAGGGAATGGTTTGGAGGATTCAAATGCAGTTGGAGACACGGATGTTTTTGGCGTGGTTCCGATAGGTGGTGCTATCGTACATCCATGTTGATGGAGACTTCAACCCACGAAGGGTAATGGTTGCGCGAGTCCACAGAGGGCTCCACCCACGAAGGGTCCACGAAGAAACAACCTTGTCTATCCCACCATGGCCGTTGCCCATGAAGAACTTGCCTCACTAGCGGTAGATCTTCACGAAGTAGGCAATCTCCTTACCCTTACAAACTCCTTGGTTCAACTCCACAATCTTTGTCGGAGGCTCCCAAGTGACACCTAGCCAATCTAGGAGACACCACTCTCCAAGAAGTAACAAATGGTGCGTTGATGATGAACTCCTTGCTCTTGTGCTTCAAATGATAGTCTCCCCAACACTCAACTCTCTCTCATAAGATTTGGATCTTGTGGAAAGAAGATTTGAGTGGAAAGCAACTTGGGGAAGGCTAGAGATCAAGATTCATATGGTAGGAATGGAATATCTTGGCCTCAACACATGAGTAGGTGGTTCTCTCTCAGAACTGGTTAGTTGGAAGTGTAGGTTTGTTCTGATGGCTCTCTCCACAAATTAAGAGGAGGTGGAGGGGTATATATAGCCTCCACACAAAATCTAACCGTTACACACAATTTACCAATCTCGGTGGGACCGAATCAATAAACTCGGTCAGACCGATTTAGCAAACAATGTGACCGTTAGGAATTTCAGTGGGACCGACATGCAACTCGGTAGGACCGATATGATTATGGTTAGGTCATAACGTAATCTCGGTGAGACCGATTACACAAACTCGGTAGGACCGATTTTGGTAATTAGCTAACCAGAGAGTTGGTCAGGTAAACTCGATGGGACCGATTTGCTCTTTTCGGTGAGACCGAAATGTTACAAAAGGAAAACAGAGAGTTTACATTGCAATCTCGGTGGGACCGATCGCTCACTTTGGTTAGACCGAAACGTTATGAAGGGAAACAGAGAGATTACAATCCCATCTCGGTGAGACCGAGATCCCTATCGGTGAGACCGATTTGCCTAGGGTTTGTGGCAGTGGCTATGACATCTGAACTCGGTGGCGCCGGATAGAAAGAATCGGTGTGACCAATTTTGGCTTTAGGTTTAGGTCATATGTGGATGTGAGAAAGTAGTTGAGGGTTTTGGAGCATATCACTAAGCACATGAAGCAAGAGGCTCATTAAGCAACACCTCATCCCTCCTTGATAGTATTGGCTTTTCCTATAGACTCAATGTGATATTGGATCACTGAAATATAAAATGAAGAGTCTTGAGCTTTTGGGCTTGAGGCAATCCTTTTTCCTTGATATTTTGAGGGATCCACTTTCATCATCCATGCCATGCCATTCATTGAGCTTTCCTGAAATATATGTCTTGGAATAGCATTAGCTCAATGAGCTATATGTTGTTATGAATTACCAAAACCACCTAGGGATAGTTGCACTTTCAATCTCCCCCTTTTTGGTAATTGATGACAATATATAGATCAAAGCTTCGACATATGATAATAAGATTGAAAAACATCGTCGCTTTGAGAAGTATGTGATAAGCAAGAGCTCCCCCTAAAGTTTTGCATAGTTTAAGATTTTCTTTGGACTGCAAATGCACAAGGAAATAGGCTCATGGGTTACTCTTCCATATCACATACATCTTGGTGGAGCGCTCAAAATAATAAGGATTGAATACATGCACTCATCACCAAGCAAAGTGAATGATCATATAAGGATAGGTAAGATAATAACATATAATCTAGCATAAGTGTAGCTTATGATCAAACACATGATCATCAATGTCTCACAGGTAATGCATAGTATCTCAAGCAATCAAAAGCAAACAAGCTACCAAAAAGCGACAAGAGAGAACAAAAAACAGCAAATCTCTCTCTCGAAGCCTATGATCTATACATTTTTCTCCCCCTTTGGCAACAAGTTACCAAAAAGCTCATAGAAAATGCATGGTGCTAGATCGTCTCTCAGGCTTGGTCTTCAATTGGTGGTGTAGAGATGGCTCCTTGGACGAAGACTTCAGTTGATGTAGAGGGAGCTGGAGGAGTTGGTGCTGGAGCTGGTTGCCCTGGAGCTGTAGGAGCTGTAGCTGGTGCAGATGATGTAGCTCTTGTGTCTGACACAGGCACTGTAGCTGACCTCTGAGCTCTAGGCACTCTGGCAAATGCATCTGTGGTTGTCTTGCCCTTCCTCTCCTGCATGTCATCCTGCAGCTGCTCTACAACTGACTGAATCTCATTTACTTTGACATCAAGATCATAGAATTTTTGTTCCATGATCCTTTCCAGTCTCTCCTGATTTTGAGTTAGGGTGGCCAACCCCTTCTCAATCCTCAGTGTTGATGCTATCAAGTAACCAAGCTGCTCTTGTTTGTTCTTCAAGAAATACTCAGATGCCTCCTCTTGAGTTGGCATCTTGGCAGCCTTCTCTTTCCTTGCTTTCTCCTTCTTCTCTTGAGCTTGCACTGATGATGGATCATTCTCATTCATGACAACTTGATTGTCCTCAAAGTCTGGATAGAGAGGAAAATGTTCCTTATCCAACTGATACTTTCCTGTGCCCATCTTTGAGTTTATCAACTCCTGAATCTGTGGGGCATATCCACAACTTCTCTTCTGATCTGCTGCAGTCCTCTTAATTGTTTCTACCATAAGGCTCATGACCTTGAATTTTTGGGGCACATAAAAAATGTGAAGCATGTTAATTGCATGCCCTCTTATCATGTTGTGGTCACCTGATTTGGGCAAAAGAGTGTGGCTTAAGATCCAGTTGATCGTAGGCAGCCCTGCCAGAAGAAAATGGACTGGCCCAAATGAGAAAGTCTCAAGGGCTTTGTCTGGGATCTCTTTGTACATATGTGACATAGAATTGTGTCCCATCTTCTTCTTGGCATATATATCCAAATCATCTTCACTCTCCTTTGGTGCATTGATCAGATTTGCCCATTCCTCTATGGTTGACTGATATCTTGTTCCTTCAGACATCCAAACTATCCTGCCATCTGGATAGAAGTGTGTTGTGGAGTAGAATTGCATAATGAGTTCATCATTCCAGTTGGTGAGCTTCTGCCCAACAAAATCTGCAACTCCACAAGCAATGAAACTGTCTTGCACTCCAGGATAGTGTTCTTCATTTTCCTTTATGTAGGTCCAGTTGACCCATCTCATATCACACACTATAGGCTTCTTGTCCAACAAGATTGTCTCATAGAAGTCCTGCTGCTCCTTGGTGTGGAACCTGTAATCTACATCAGTCCTTCTCCTGGTGGCATATGGATCAGACAATTTCCATAGCCTCAACCCTGAGTCTTTCCTGATCTTCATGTTCTCAGCCACAGGATGAGCATCACTGTGGTCTGGAATCTTGGGTTTGAGCTTTCTTAGGACCTGCCCTTCTTCATCTTCCTCAGCAGCAGCCTCAGGCATTGGGGCCTTGTTCTTCTCAGCTGCTGGTATACTCCTGGTATTTCTCTTGGGTCCAATCTTGGGCTTGGGGGTAGCTTTGGGTGCTTCTTTGGGCTTTGATGTTGCAGCCCCTGACTTTATTGCATCACCCATAAGCTTCTGTGCCTTTGGTGCTGGTGCAGCAACCTCTTCTTCCTCTTCCATCATGGAAGGTTGACCAACAACTTTGGCCATGGTCTTCTTGACCCTTTCCTTCCTTTTCTTTCCTTCTACAGCTGGCTCTTCAGGCATCTCAGGTTCTTGAGTTGATCCTCTGGCTTTAGACATTGGCTGTCTCCTTGCTGGCCTTTTGATCTTCATGCCTGGCTTTACTGCAGTTGAACTGAGCACCTTCTTGAGCACTACCTTCCTGGAAGTAGCCTCATCTTCTGCTGCCACATAGTCCTCATCCTCTAAGTCTGAGGTTCTCTTCCTTCTAGCTCTTGTGGCTGCTTTGGGCAAATTGCTTGGAGTGCTTCTTCTCCCTTCATCTGAAGTACTTGAGGGACTAGTGCCCTCACTCATGTGAATCTGCTCTTCTTCCCTGTTCTGACTGTCACTATGGTCTGACATGCTGCAAATCACTGACTGCTGACCCTGTGAATAGTTATAGTTGATACAGAGTGGATGAGCATCACAAAATGTAGAGATTTTTGCAAAAAAATGATTTAAAAACTTAGTTTTAGTTTCCACAGAAAGCATTTCGGATCTACCGATTTTCAAACTCGGTGATACCGAAGCAGTTTTGGAACCTAAACTAGTGATCTCGGTCAGACCGAGTCACAGTTCTATGGCACCGAGACTGCTAGGGTTTCACAAAGTTCTAAAATCGGTCACACCGATTTATAATTCTCGGTCAGACCGAGACTTACTAGTGCAATGGCGTTAGCCAAATCGATGGGACCGAGTTTTTCAACTCGGTGGGTCCGAGATGGTTTCGGCGGAAACCTAACCCTAAATTTTTGAATCACATCTATTCTAAGGATCACATTGGTTGGATAGGAGTGTTTCAATCGTGGCAAGATGCATTACGAACACAATGTGCTGAGAATCAGATGAGAAAAGCACTGTGATTGAGTTCATACCCTAGTTCGGCGGTGAACTCGCTACGGCGGCAACGGCGGAGAAGAAATCCGTTAACGGCGGCGGAGACCAGCGACAGGAGGCGGCTGGCGACGAAGTCGACGATCCGTAGACCTAGTAGGCAGAGCGAGCTACGCGTGGGCGAAGGGGTTTGGAGGAATTTCCAAATTTTTGCTCGTGTCTATATATAGCCCGACACTGTCGGTTTGACCGAGTTGAACAACTCGGTGGCACCAAGATGCACAACTGTTAACAGTTACAGCAACTCGGTGTGACCGAAAAGTTCATATCGGTTGCACCGAGATTGAAAACCTAGATCGACTTAGTGATCTCGGTGGGACCAAAATGGAGGAATCGGTCAGAACGAGAATCACAAAGAAGTTATGGAAGTTTAAGTCTATGACGAATCGGGGACTCTGAGTGCTCCTCACACAGAGTGGTTCGAATCTGACTTGATCAAATTTTGTGATGTAGCATGAATAGAGTTTGAGACAAGAAAAGCATAGATAGCTAGAGAAGGTTCTTAGGCATTCTTGTCCATCCACTTCGCCAAAGAAAAAGGAAACCAATCAATCAAAACAACAAGTGGATGTCCTTGAATGAGTAAAATATGCAACCAGCATGCTCACACAATAAAGTGACAAATGAAATATGTGGCAAAGCATGCACAACCAATTCTAGCATCTATCAAACAATTGGCGATGACTAGGTCATCTATATATGATTATATTGACTTAGGAGTCAAATAAGAACATTTGATCATAGGTCATACTCATCGTTTAAGCCCAAGTGGGGTTACCACTTTTACATAATGCATTGATGTGTTCACATCATTAGAGTTGCTTTGACTCAATTCTTAGAGTTAAGCTCCCCCTAGATGTGAGATCCCCCCTTAGAGGGATGAACTAACCTTGGGTTTTGTCGATGATGACTTCATGTAGGTGTTGAAGATGTGGATGTTCAATGTTGATGTAGATCTTATGGAGCAATCCTTTGGAGTGAGTTTTACTTTCAGTACCTACACGGGTTAGTCCCACAAGGAACAAAACAAGAGTATCCATAGACATAGAGTTATGCACACACAAGATGATGTCCATGAAATCATTTGGTTACCTTGTCCCTTGCCTTACCAACATGAGGGTTTGTGACTCCTTGAACTAGTGCAAGATGTGGAGGTTGATTGCACTTGTTCTTGCCATAAAGATATGAGTGAAGAATGTTGGCGGAGTCACCCTCAAGAACTCTCTAGTTCTTCTTCTTCTGGATCCACATCATCTTGATGGGAATCCTTGGAGTTGTAGTTGTACTTGATGAAGTAGAACTTGACGTAGTCTTGGGAACCCACTTGACCAAGGCCTTAGGTGCTTCTTAAAATGCATCAATCTCCTCTTGAAGCTTGTCCTTGCCTTTATGGTCTTGTGGTGGAAGATCATCTTAAGCTTGTGTTCCCTTGAAAGAAGTAGGATCATACTTCTCTTGTTGAGGAACAAACTTTGTCTTGGGGTATTGATCTTCTTCCCACTCAACTCCATTGGCATTGAACTTTCGTTCAAAACCAACACCTTGATTCTTCCGGCGCCTTCCTTGCTTGCGTACAATTTCTTCGAATTGCTTACTCCTGGCAAGGCTCTTGTATACACCTTTCTCTATAATTCCCTTTAATAAGCTATTTTCTTGCTCAAGTGTAACTTGGCTAAGAGAATCATTAGTGGAATCAAGAGAACTACTAGAAGCAACAATATTGGATTTAGCATAGTTATTGTTACTACTAGAGGAAGAATCTTTCTTATTCTTGTTACTAGACTTGACTTGAGGCATGTAAGTAGATAAGAGTAAACGCTTGGCAATATAGGAAGAACTTTTCTTGCGAAGATCATCATTGAATGCCTTTAAGAACTCATGCTCTTGCTCAAGATTGAGCTTTTCAAAGCGTAACTTCTCATGAGCCCTTAAAAGTTCTCGATGATTTTCGAAGATAGTTTCATGAGCTAACTTAAGAGTGTTTAGTTCTTTAGTTAGAAGCTCAATCTTCTCCTTATCATTGTCATTCGTTTTATCTTGTTTAGCATGATTAATTGACGTTTCATCATAGTATTCATCACTAGAGTTGTCAATAAGTAAATCATCATCACCTAGCAAGTAATCTTCATCACTATTGAAATCAACATACTTGGGATGTGTTACCTTTGGACCTTTGGCCATGAACCACTTCCAATTCCTTCATTTGGTGAGTCAAATATGTCGTAGGAGTTGGTTGACACAAGTGCTAGACCGGCAACACCTTCATCTTGAGTATGTTCAGAGTCGGAGTGATAGCTTCTCTCAGAGTGATGTTCAGATTCGGAACCGGATACCCATTCACCAACATGAGCTTGATGTCTTCGTTTTGTGTAGCTCTTTGATGACTTGTCCTTCCTTTCCGAATCTTTGCTTCTCCGTGAGGGTCTTTGTTCATAACGATCATCTCTACTCCTTCTCTCTCTTGGTGGTGATTCTTCTCTTCTACTTCTTCTTTTTGGAGAATCTTCTCTTCTTTTGTAGGGTGTCGTACACTCATTGGAATAGTATTCGGGTCTCCCACAATTGTAGCAGTTGTGCTCTCGACTGGAAGATCTTTTGTCATTGTAGGACCTTGACTTAGAGCTTCTTTCTTTGCTTCTACTCTTGTAGAATTTATTGAAATTCTTCACCATTAAGCTCAATTCTTCATTGAAGGTTTGTTTCTCACTTGATGATGTGGGGGCTTCACATGAGGCTTTGTAAGCACCACTTGACTTGTTGTGAAGTTCCTCCTTATCCTTGAGTGACATCTCATGAGCAACAATTCTACCAATGACCTCCGTTGGCTTGAGATTCTTGTAATTGGGCATCATTTGAATCAATGTGCACACAGTGTCATATTTTCCATCCAATGCTCTTAGGATCTTCTTGATGATGAATCTGTCGATCATCTCTTCACTCCCTAAGCCGGCAATCTCATTTGTGATAAGAGCAAGCCTAGAGTACATTTCAGCGACACCTTCACCATCCTTCATTTTGAACTTGTCAAGATGACTTTGGAGGACATCCAACTTGGATTCCTTGACGGAGTCGGTACCTTCATGCATATCAATCAAAGTGTCCCGAATTTCCTTTGCATTCTCAAGACGGCTGATTTTGTTGAACTCTTCAGGGCACAATCCGTTGAAGATGATATCGCAAGCTTGAGCGTTGTATTACAGCATCTTCAATTCTTCCGCATTAGCTTCACGGTTCGGCTCTCTCCCATCAAAGAATTCACCTTGCAATCCAATACAAATAATAGCACAAACGGCGGGGTTATGTCCGAGAATATACATTTTCATCTTATGCTTCCAACTAGCAAAATTAGTTCCATCAAAGTAAGGACCTCTACGGTGATAATTTCCCTCGCTAGACGCCATACTCTCCTAGGTTGTGAAACCAAGGCTATGACCACCAAAAGCTATGGAAATCAAAGCAAATGGAGACCAAGGCTCTGATACCACATGTAGGACCTTGAAGTATGTCTAGAGGGGGGTGATTAGACTACTTGACCAATTAAAAACTTAACCTTTTCCCTATTTTAGAGTTTGACAGATTTTAGCAACTTTGGACAAGTCAAGCAATCATCACACAAATCAAGCAAGCATGCAAAGAGTATATAGGCAGCGGAAATTAAAGCATGCAACTTGCAAGAAAGTAAATGGAAGGGTTTGGAGGATTCAAACGCAGTTGGAGACACGGATGTTTTTGGCGTGGTTCTGATAGGTGGTGCTATTGTACATCCACGTTGATGGAGACTTCAACCCACGAAGGGTGATGGTTGTGCGAGTCCACGGAGGGCTCCACCCACGAAGGGTCCATGAAGAAGCAACCTTGTCTATCCCACCATGGCTGTCGCCCACGAAGGACTTGTCTCACTAGCGGTAGATCTTCACGAAGTAGGCGATCTCCTTGCCCTTACAAACTCCTTGGTTCAACTCCACAATCTTTGTCGGAGGCTCCCAAGTGACACCTAGCCAATCTAGGAGACACCACTCTCCAAGAAGTAACAAATGGTGCGTTGATGATGAACTCCTTGCTCTTGTCCTTCAAATGATAGTCTCCCCAACACTCAACTCTCTCTCATAAGATTTGGATCTAGTGGAAAGAATATTTGAGTGGAAAGCAACTTGGGGAAGGCTAGAGATCAAGATTCATATGGTAGGAATGGAATATCTTGGCCTCAACACATGAGTAGGTGGTTCTCTCTCAGAACTGGTTAGTTGGAAGTGTAGGTTTGTTCTGATGGCTCTCTCCACAAATGAAGAGGAGGTGGAGGGGTATATATAGCCTCCACACAAAATCTAACCGTTACACACAATTTACCAATCTCGGTGGGACCGAATCAATAAACTCGGTCAGACCGATTTAGCAAACAATGTGACCGTTAGGAATTTCGGTGGGACCGACATGCAACTCGGTAGGACCGATATGATTATGGTTAGGTCATAACGTAATCTCGGTGAGACCGATTACACAAACTCGGTAGGACCGATTTTGGTAATTAGCTAACCAGAGAGTTGGTCAGGTAAACTCGATGGGACCGATTTGCTCTTTTCGGTGAGACCGAAATGTTACAAAAGGAAAACAGAGAGTTTACATTGCAATCTCGGTGGGACCGATCGCTCACTTTGGTTAGACCGAAACGTTATGAAGGGAAACAGAGAGATTACAATCCCATCTCGGTGAGACCGAGATCCCTATCGGTGAGACCGATTTGCCTAGGGTTTGTGGCAGTGGCTATGACATTTGAACTCGGTGGCGCCGGATAGAAAGAATCGGTGTGACCAATTTTGGCTTTAGGTTTAGGTCATATGTGGATGTGAGAAAGTAGTTGAGGGTTTTGGAGCATATCACTAAGCACATAAAGCAAGAGGCTCATTAAGCAACACCTCATCCCTCCTTGATAGTATTGGCATTTCCTATAGACTCAATGTGATCTTGGATCACTGAAATATAAAATGAAGAGTCTTGAGCTTTTGAGCTTGAGCCAATCCTTTGTCCTTGATATTTTGAGGGATCCACTTTCATCATCCATGCCATGCCATTCATTGAGCTTTCCTGAAATATATGTCTTGGAATAGCATTAGCTCAATGAGCTATATGTTGTTATGAATTATCAAAACCACCTAGGGATAGTTGCACTTTCACAGATACTACAGTAACAAGAAGTGGAGTTTCTCTCTCCCAGATGCCTAGGGAACTGTCACATCATGGTTAGCTAGTGGACTTCTGCCCTTGAGTCTGTTCCTCCTCACCGACATACTTTGATCATGATCAGTTGGTGGCAGCTGTGGAGGGAGAGGAACAACACAATATTTAGCAACTGGGCTTTGTATTTCCTAGTACTAATTTGCAACTGCATCACACCTGAGATAGCCTCTTGGAGGTTGGCTGGACCAAAGGAGTTCAACAAACTGGCACGCTATACATTTTCATCTTGTTCTGCCTCCACGTGAGGTTGGCTCGAACCAAAGAATGTTTCCTTGGAGAGTTCATGTCCTGACCTCACCTCCTCTTAACAATAAGCTTGCTCTGGCCAGCGGAGCCAACCCAGCAACAAGAACACACTACACACCATGGCTTCCTACAACGCAATAATACATATCTTACTTGTGCTATCAGGTGGTTTCTACCTTGCATCTCACGCCGCTGCACCAGCATTCATCAACTGTGGTGGGTGGGATGCCTCTGATGTGATCTCTCGCGATCATACCTTACTTGCAATGGGAACAACCGTGGGCAGAATCGGTTCCATCGACTCTATGTGGTGCATTGTCCATGAGCAGACTTGTGATCGCTTTGTAAGACCATCAGTTAACTAAAGAGCCAGGTTTTATCTGATCTATTTTCCCCGTTCAAAGAATACCAACTTGCAATTAGGCATTCTGAGAGCATGAGTGGAAGATATGGCCATAGAGCGATGACCAGGAGGAAGAAACACCTTGTTGGGTTCTGCATAAAGATCACGTCATCGTGGTTGATGCAAGCAGCTGTGGTAGGCCTGGCCTTGTTGGTCTTGATTTGCATCGTGCCAGCCCTTCTTCTCTGCATACACAGAAAGAGGTTGTGGCAGATCACATCAGTTGCCATCGTTAGTTAGTGCAAGAGAAGCTTTCATGATTCAAGTCCTTATAACTAGGACGTATGCATGGTTCATGCAAACATACGTCGCGAGGATTAGTATACATAGCAAAGCAGTAGGAGTAATACGTAGCACCACTAGGACACACGTGCATCTATGTCCTGTCGCACCAAGTGAGAGCCCAGCTGGCACGTCGGTCTCGGTGTGTTCCTCGCATGGCTCCAACAACTCGTATTGATGGGTGTCCAAGTGCACTTCCTGCTCTTTAGGTGCAACACACCTGTAGGGAGAAAAAGGGCTACGACTGAAAGAGGCGGTAGTAGCTTCCTCAAAAGAAAGGGCTGATAGGAGGAGGGGAGAAAAAGGCTATACACTCCAAAGAGATAGTGGCAGGAGTACATGCAAGTGGAGCTCCCATGCAAGCAACCTAAAACGGATATCCCGTGACAACAACTGCAAAGAAGATACTACAGTAATAGGAAGTGGAGTTTCTCTCTCTCCTAAATGCCTAGAGAACCCTCACATCTTGCTTAGCTAGTGGACTTCTGCCCTCGAGTCTGTTCCTCCTCACCGACATACTCTGATCATGATCATTTGGTGGCAGCTGTGGATGG
The DNA here is from genome assembly GCF_002162155.2 of Triticum dicoccoides. Taxonomy (NCBI): domain Eukaryota; kingdom Viridiplantae; phylum Streptophyta; class Magnoliopsida; order Poales; family Poaceae; genus Triticum; species Triticum dicoccoides. The sequence goes on along the minus strand of NC_041383.1, from coordinate 698,005,190 downwards.
AGAGGAACAACACAATATTTAACAACCGGGCTTTCTATTTCCTAGTGCAAACTTGTAGTTGCATCACACCTGAGATAGCCTCTTGGAGGTTGGCTGGAACCAAAGGAGTTCAATGGACTTGCACGCTATACATTTTCATCTTGTTCTGCCTCCAAGTGAGTTTGGCTGGAACCAAAGAACGTTTTCTTGGAGACTTCCTGTCGTGACGTGACCTCCCCTTACAATAAGCTTTCCCTGGCCAGCGAAACCACACCAGAAACAAGAACACACTACACACCATGGCTTCCTACAACACAACAATCCATATCTTACTCGTGATATCATGTGGTTTCTACCTTGCATCTTACGCCGCCAGACCGGCATTCATCGACTGTGGCAGGTGGGATGCCTCCGATGTGGTCTCTTGTGATGATGCCTTACTTACAGTGGGAACCACCATGGGCAGCATCAGTTCCACCGACTTTATGTGGTGCATTATCCATGAGCAGAATTGCGATCGCTTTGTCAGGCCATCAGTTAACTGTAGAGCCAGGTTTTTATCTGATATGTCTTCTGTGTTTGAAGAATACCAACTTGCAAGTAGGCTTTCTGAGAGCATGAGTGGAAGATATAGCCGTAGAGCGATGACCACGAGGAAGAAACACTTGGTTTCCACGGGAAGAGCGCGTCATCGTGGTTGATGCAAGCAGCTGTGGTAGGCTCGGCCTTGTTGGTCTTGATTTTCCCCATGCCACCCTTCTGCTCTGCATACATGGAAAGAGGCTGAGGGAGAGCACATCGGTTGCCATCGTTAGTTAGCACGCGAGATGGTTTCATGCATCAAATCCTTATAACTAGGGACGTATGCACAATGCATGCAAACTTACTACGCGAGGATTAGTATACGTAGCAATGGAGTAGGAGTAGTACGTAGCACCACTGGGCTAAACGCGCATCTACGTCATGTCACACCAAGCGAGAGCCCAGCTGGCACGTCGGTCTTTGTGTGTCCCTTGTGTGGCTCCAACAAGTCGTATTGATGCGTGTCCAAGTGCACTTAATGTTGTTTTTGTGCAACGCGCCTGTAGGGAGAAAAAAAGGCAGTGATTGAAAGAGCCGATAGTAGCTTCCTCAAAAGAAAGGGTCGGTAGAAGGAGGGAAGGAAAAGGCTATACACAGCAAAGAGACAGTGGCATGTGTACATGCAAGCGGAGCTCCCATGCAAGCAACCTGAAGCAGATATCCCACGACAGCAACTCTAAAGCAGATACTACAATAACAGGAACTGGAGTTTCTCTCTCCCAGATGCCTAAGGAACCCTCATATCTTGCTTAGTTGGTGGACTTCTTCCCTCGAGTCTATTCCTCCTCACCGACATACTCCGATCATAATCATTTTGTGGCAGCTATGGAGGGAGAGGGACAACACAAAAATTAACAACCGAGCTTTCTATTTCCTAGTACAAATTTGCAGTTGCATCACACCTGAGATAGCCTCTTGGATGTTGGCTCGAACCAAAGGAGTTCAATGTACTAGCATGCTATACATTTTCATCTTGTTTTGGCTCCAAGTGAGGTTGGCTTGAACCAAAGAATGTTTTCTTGGAGACTTCCTGGCATGACCTGACCTCCTCTTACAATAAGCTTGCTCTAGCTAGTGGAGCCACCCCAGCAATAAGAACACACTACACACCATGGCTTCCTACAATGCAAGAATCCATAGCTTGATTATGCTATATGTGGGGTCTACCTTGCATATCACACCGCCGCACTGCCATTCATCGACTGCGGCGGGTGGGATGCCTCCGATGTGATCTATTGCGATGACGCCTTACTTGCTATGCGAACCACTATGGGCAGATTCAGTGCCAACGACTTAATGTGGTGCATTATCCATGAGCAGACTTGATAGCTTTGTCAGGCCATCAGTTAACTACGGAGCCAGGGTTTTATCTCATCTCTATTCTGCATTCGAAGAATACCAACTTTCCATTAGGCTTTCTAAGAGCATGAGTGGAAGATATGGCCCTAGAGCGATGACCATGAAGAAGAAATTGTCTGTTGGGTTCCGCGGGAAGATCGCGTCATGATGGTTGATGCAAGTAGCTGTGGTAGGCTCGACTTTGCACTTCATTTGCACTGAGCCAACCCTTTTTCTCTGCATATGCGGAAAGATGCTGAGGCAGAACACATTGGTTGCCATCGTTAGTTAGCGCGTGAGATGGTTTCGTGAGTCAAATCCTTATAACTAGGGGTGTATACACAGTCCATGCAAACATACTATGCGAGGAGTGGTATATGAAGCAACAGAGTAGGAGTAGTACGTAGCACCACTGGGCCAGACGCGCGTCTATGTCCTGTCGCACCAAGCGAGAGCCCAGCTGGCACGTCGATCTCGGTGTGTTCCTCGCGTGGCTCCAATAAGTCGTATTGATGCGTGTCCAAGTGCACTTCATGTTCTTTTGGTGCAATGCACCTATAGGCAGAAAAAAGGCTACGACTGAAAGAGACAGTTGTAGCTTCCTCAAAAGAAAGGATCGGTAGAAGGAGGGGAGGAAAAGGCTATAGACTGCAAAGAGATAGTGGTAGGAGTACATGTAAGCGGAGCTCCCATGCAAATAACCTGAAACAGATATCCCGCGACAGCAACTGCAAAGCAGATACTACAGTAACATGAAGTGGAGTTTCTGCCTCCCAGATGCCTAGGGAACCCTCACATCTTGCTTAACTGGTGGAATTCTGCCCTCGAGTCTTTTCCGCCTCACTGACATACTCTGATCATGTTCATTTAGTGGAAGTTATGGACGGAGAGGAACAACACAATATTTAACAACGGGGCTTTCTATTTCCTAGTACAAATTTGCAGTTGCATCACACCTGAGATAGCCTCTTGGAGATTGGCCAGAACCAAAGGAGTTCAATGGACCGGCACGCTATACATTTTCATCTTGTTCTGCCTCCAAGTTAGGTTGGCTGGAACCAAAGAACCTTTTCTTAGAGAGTTCCTATCATGACCTAACCTCCTCTTAACAATAAGCTTGCTCTGGCCAGCGGAGCCACCCTAGCAACAAGAACACACTACACACCATGGCTTCCTACAACACAAGAATCCATATCTTGCTTGTGCAATCATGTGGTTTGTACCTTGCATCTCACGCCGCCGCACCGGCATTCATCGACTACAGAGGGTGGGATGCCTCCGATGTGATCTCTCGCGATGACGCCTTACTTGCAATGGGAACCACCATGGGCAGAATCAGTTCCACCAACTTTATATGGTGCATTATCCATGAGCAGACTCGGGGTCGCTTTGTCAGGCCATCAGTTAACTGCAGAGCCAGGTTGTTATCTAATTTTTCTTCCGCGTTTGAAGAATACCAACTTGCAATTAAGATTTCTGAGAGCATGAGTGGAATATATGGCCGTAGAGCGATGACCACGAGGAAGAAACAACATGTTGGACTCCGCGGGAAGATCGCGTCATCATGGTTGATGCAAGCAGTTGCGGTAGGCTCGGCCTTGCCGGTCTTTATTTGCACCGTGCCAGCCCTTCAGCTCAACATACACGGAAAGAGGCTGAGGCTGAGCACATCGGTTGCCATCGTTAGTTAGCGCACGAGATGGTTTCGTGAGTCAAGTCCTTATAACTAGCGACGTATGCACAGTGCATGCAAATGTACTACGCGAGGACTAGTATACGTAGCAACGAAGTAGGAGTAGTATGTAGCACCACTGGACCAGATGCGGGTCTACGTCCTATCGCACCAAGCGAGAGCGCAGCTGGCTAGTCGGTCTCGGTGTGTTCCTCGCGTGGCTCCAACAAGTCGTATTGATGCGTGTCCAAGTGCACTTCATGCTCTTTTGGTGCAACGCGCCTATAGGGAGAAAAAGGCTACGATTGAAAGAGCCGGTAGTAGCTTCCTCAAAAGAAAGGGCCGGTAGGAGGAGAGGAGAAAAATGCTATACACTGCGATGAGACAGTGGTAGGAGTACATGAAAGCGGGGCTCCCATGCAAGCAACCTGAAGCGGATATCCCACGACAGCAACTGCAAAGTAGATACTACAATAACAGGAAGTGGAGTTTCTCTCTCCCAGATGCCTAGGGAACCCTCCCTGATGCCTAGGGAACCCTCCCTGATGCCTAGGGAACCCTCACATCTTGCCTAGCTTCCTCGAAAGAAAGGGTGACACGTCTCCAATGTATCTATAATTTTTTATTGCTCCATGCTACTTTATCTACTGTTTTAGGCAATTTTGGGCTTTATTATCCACTTTTATATTATTTTTGGGACTAACCTATTAACCGAGGCCCAGCCCAGATTTGTTGTTTTATGCCTACTTCAGTGTTTCGAGGAAAAGGAATATCAGACGGAGTCAAAACGGAACGAAATCAACTGGAGAAGTTATTTTTGGAAGGAAAGCAACCTGATAGACTTGGAGTGCACGTTAGGGGAGTCCCGGGCTGCCCACGAGGGTGGGGGGCGCGCCCTACCCCCTGGGCGTGCCCCCCTTACTCGTGAGCACCCCGGAGGTCCACCGACGTACCCCTTGCACCCATATATACCTACGTACCCTAAAACTTCCAAAGCAGAACCTAGATCGGGAGTTCCGCCGCCGCAAGCCTCTGTAGCCACCTAAAACCAATCGGGGCCCTGTTCCGGCACCCTGCCGGAGGGGGATCCCATCACCGGAGGCCATCTTGATTATCCCGGCGCTATCCATGACGAGGAGGGAGTAGTTCACCCTCGGGGCTGAGGGTATGTACCAGTAGCTATGTGTTTGATCTCTCTCTCTCTCGTGTTCTCTCTCTTGTTCCCTCTGTGGCACGATCTTGATGTATCCCGAGCTTTGCTATTGTAGTTGGATCTTATGATGTTTCTCCCCCTCTACTCTCTTGTGATGAATTTAGTTTCCCCTTTGAAGTTACCTTATCAGATTGAGTCTTTTATGAGAACACTTGATGTATGTTTTGGTTATCAACTTGCGGGTTTCGTGACATTGGGAACCTATGCATAGGGGTTGGCACACATTCTTGACTCTCCGGTAGAAACTTTGGGGCACTCTTTGAAGTACTTTTATGTTGGTTGGATGAATCTGAGATTGTGCGATGCATATCGTATAATCATGCCCACGGATACTTGAGGTGACAATGGAGTATCTAGGTGACATTAGGGTTTTGGTTGATTTGTGTCTTAAGGTGTTATTCTAGTACGAACTCTTTTATAGATCGACCGAAAGAATAACTTTGAGGTGGTTTCGTACCCTACCATAATCTCCATGTTTGTTCTCCGCTAGTGGCTTTGGAGTGACTCTTTGTTGCATGTTGAGGGCTTGTTATATGATCTATCTATGTTATTATTGTTGAGAGAACTTGCACTAGTGAAAGTATGAACCCTAGGCCTTGTTTCCCATCATTGCAATACCGTTTACGCTCACTTTTATCGCTTGTTACCTTGCTGTTTTTATTATTTCAGATTACAAAAACCTATATCTACTATCTATTTTGCACTTGTATCACCATCTCTTCGCCGAACTAGTGCACCTATACAATTTACTATTGTATTGGGTGTGTTGGGGACACAAGAGACTTTTTGTTATTTGGTTGCAGGGTTGCTTGAGAGAGACCATCTTCATCCTACGCCTCCTACGGATTGATAAACCTTAGGTCATCGACTTGAGGGAAATTTGCTACTGTCCTACAAACCTGTGCACTTGCAGGCCCAACAACGTCTACAAGAAGAAGGTTGTGTAGTAGACATCAAGCTCTTTTCTGGCGCCGTTGCCGGGGAGGCTAGGTAAAGGGTACTCACACTCCGTCACTAAGCTCTTTTCTAGCGAGGTGAGTGCTTGAAGGTATATATTTAGATCTTGCAATCGAATCTTTTTGTTTCTTGTTTTAGCACTAGTCTAGTTTATAAAATAAAATTACAAAAAAATGGAGTTGAGTTTGTCACATACACTTCACCTTTTTAATATCTTTCGTGAGTATGATGGAAAGGAAAATTGTGCTCAAGTGCTAGAAGAATAAATCTCTAAATTGTTTGGCACTGAATCTTTGAATGATGAGCATGATTGCAATGTTGTTAGTACAAATTCTTTGAATATCCATGATGCTAATGATGATTGCACTAGTTATGATGAAAATGCCTCCTATAAGCATGTCAATTTTTGTGGAGTGCATTGGGCTTGCAAGGACACACCAAATAGGGAAGATAGATATTGCAAGAGGCATAAGTACTTAGAAATTAAATTGTTGCAAGAAGAGCTAGATGAATGTGCTGAAAGATTCAATATTTATAGTACCCCTTGTGAACTTTGCAATGAACATGGTCACTTAAAGCTCCAATGCTATTTGTTTCATGATCAAGTCGTTTCCAAATATTGTGATAATTTGATTACCCTTGAGCATCATAAAGAGCTTAGCCTTCTTTTGGGTTATGAAGAAATGAAACGTATAATTGAGGGTATTCCAAAATTTAATCTTGATAGATTTCTTGATTTTGATCTAGAGAAGATTTATATGTATTGTGCGGTGAATTGCATTGAAAATCCTTATATTGACAATTACATAAAGAAAAGGAAGCAAATAGAAGATGAAGATAATACTAATGAAAGGGAAGAGACTTCCCAATCTCCTCCTATTATTTCTTATGATGAATCAGGTAACGAGGAGGAGCTTTCTATTCAGCCAATCTCATCAATAAGGAGCTCAAAGAGGAAGGTTGAACCTACACACAATGTGAATAAGAAAAAGAAAATAAGGAGCAACAAAGGTAAAAAGGTATCCCTCCCAAATAATGTTGCTCCTACTACTACTTGTGACGATGATAATTGCTATACTATTGGTGCTATCCATATTTTTAATGATGAGAGTGATTATGCTTATGATATGAAAGGGCCCAAGCTTGGGGAAGCTATGTTTTATGAAGATGAAATATTTTACAATATATTTGCTGAAATTAATGTTTGTCCCAAACTTGGTCATGCTACGTTTAATGAAGATGATATTTTTAGCATCCCAAGTTTTGATATGCAAAGTTGTTATGATAATAGCATGCCTCCTACCTATGATGATTATATTGATGAAAGTGGGTTCGGAAGAGTGTCAACTTTAGGAAGTAGTGATCCCACTATTTTGGAGGATGTTGAATCTTATCGTGATGAATATGAAAGTGGATTTGGAAGAGTGTAAACTTTATTTAGTGATTCCACTATCTTGGGAGAGGTTTCAATCGATTACGATGAGAACAAAGTTGCTACTTATGATGATTATTGTGATGAAACTTATGCTATAAAAAGTAGTGAGGATTATATTTACAAATCTTGTCATGATTATGATTACCCTTTTTCTGAACATTATTCTTTTAATGTGGAAACAATTTTTAGTGTTCAAGTCTCTCATGATACTCCCACTACTATTCCGAATGAGAAGAAATTTGCTTATGTGGAGAGTAGTAAATTTTCTATGCTTGTAGATAATGAAAAGAATGCTTTAGGTGCTGGTTATATTGTTGAATTCATTCATGATGCTACTGAAAATTATTATGAGGGAGGAATATATGCTTGTAGGAATTGCAATAATATCAAGTTTCCTCTCTATGTGCTTAAATTCTTGAAGCTATGCTTGTTGTACCTTCCTATGCTAGTTGATTATTGTTCCCATAAGTTGTTTGATCACAAAATCCCTATGCATAGGAAGTGGGTTAGACTTAAATGTGCTAGTCATATGCTTCATGATGCTCTCTTTATGTTTCAATTCTTATCTTTTATGTGAGCATCATTGTCATCATCATGCCTAGCTAGAAAGGCATTAAAGAAAAGTGCTTGTTGGGAGACAACCCAATATTTATCCTTACTCTTTTTGTGTGTCTACATGATTATTCTACTGTAGTAATCATGTTTTATAGCTTTTGTTTCAATAAAGTGCCAAGTAGAACCTTTGGGAAGACTTGGGTGAAGTTTATGTGATGTTGCTGTGAAAAACAAAACTTTAGCGCTCACGAGATTAGCTGCCATGTTTTACTGGAGAGTGATTTTAGGTTGATTCTTTTTGCAGATGATTAATAGACAAATTCATCAGGTCCATCAATTTACTTTATAATTTTTGGGGTTCCATAAGTATACGTTTTATACAGATTACTACAGACTGTTCTGTTTTTGACAGATTCTGTTTTCTATGTGTTATTTGCTTATTTTGATGCATCTATGGCTAGTATTAAGCGGTATGAACCATAGAGAAGTTGGAATAAAGTAGGATTTACATCAATATGAATTTAGAATGAGTTCATTACAGTACCTAAGTGGTGATTTATTTTCTTATACTGACGGAGCTTACGAGTTTTGTTTTGAGTTTTGTGTGGTTGAAGTTTTCAAGTTTTGGGTAAAGATTCGATGGATTATAGAATAAGGAGTGGCAAGAGCCTAAGCTTGGGGATGCACAAGGCACTCCAAGGTAATATCCAAGGACAACCAAGAGCCTAAGCTTGGGGATGCCCCGGAAGGCATCCCCTCTTTCGTCTACTTCCATCGGTAATTTACTTGGAGCTATATTTTTATTCGCCACATGATATGTGTTTTGCTTGGAGCATCATTTTATTTTGTTAGTTTTTGCTTGCTGTTAGTTAGAATAAATGTTTTGCATCTTTTAGTTTCAATAAAAAAGTCAAGGATAGCCTTTGCCATGCTTATTTTGCTAGTATACATGTGGCTGTTTGAAAACAGAAAGTTTACACCTGTTGCAAAAATTCCCTAGAAAAGTCAGACAATGGTATAACTTTGAATCTTTTTGCATATTAAGCTATGATAAATTTATTGCAGTGGGAATTTTAGTTCATAATTTTTGGAGTTAGGGAAGTATTGATACTCTTGCATTCTTTACAGACTGTACTGTTTTGGCAGATTGCTGTTATGTTTGCATTGTTGGCTTATGTTTGCTTGTTTAATGATTCTATTTGAGGATAGGAGTATTAAATATACATAGACATTTAGTATGCAATGTTGAATAATAATGTTAGTGATTTGTTACAGTAGAATATGATAAGGTTTTGCATTGGCTTATACTAACCTATCTCACGAGTCTTGTTGAGTTTGTTGTGAATGAAGCTTTTGATAAAAAGAGAAACCATGAGATGAAAGGAATTAAGGAGACACAAAAGCTCAAGCTTGGGGATGCCCAAGGCACCCCAAGATAATATTTCAAGAAGTCTCAAGCATTCAAGCTTGGGGATGCCCCGGTAGGCATCCCACCTTTCTTCTTCAACAAGCATCGATTAGTATCGGTTGAGCCTAAGTTTTTGCTTCTTCACATGAGTTGTGCTATCCTTGCATTGTAGTTTTCTTTACCTTTGCTTGCTGTTTGAATAAGTATCAAGATCTTAAATTCTTTAATAAGAGAGAGCCACACACAAATTGGAATTTGCTAGAATACTCTTTGTGCTTCACTTATATCTTTTGAGCGTGATAATTTTTGCCGTAGTACTTCACTTAGATCTTTTAGAGCACGGTGGTGGATTTGTTTTAAAGAAACTATTGATCTCTCATGCTTCACTTAGATTATTTTGAGAGTTGTTAATAGCATGGTAATTTTCTTAAAGATAATATACTTGGTATTCAAGATATGTGAAACTTTCTTTTGAGTGCGTTGAATACTAAGATAAGTTTGATGCTTGATAATTGTTTTGAGATATGGAGGTGATAATATCAAAGCAATGCTAGTTGGGCTGATTATGTATTTAAAGAATGCTTGTGTTGAAGTTTGTGATTCCCGTAGCATGCACGTATGGTGAACCGCTTTGTGATGAAGTCGGAGCACAATTTTATTTATTGATTGTCTTCCGTATGAGTGGCAGTCGGGGACGAGCGATGGTATTTTCCTACCAATCTATCCCCCTAGGAGTATGCATTTAGTGCTTTGGTTTTTGATGACTTCTAAATTTTTGCAACAAGTGCATGAGTTCTTTTGATTAATGTTGAGTCCATGGATTATACGCACTCTCACCCTTCCACCATTGCTAGCCTCTCTAATACCGTGCACTTTTCGCCGGTATCATACACCCACCATATACCTTCCTCAAAACAGCCACCATACCTACCTATCATGGCATTTCCATAGCCATTCCGAGATATATTACCATGCAACTTTCCACCATTCCGTTCATATGACACGCATTACTTTTGTCATATTGCTTTTTGCATGAACATGTAGTTGACATTGTATTTGTGGCAAGGATACCTTCATAATTTTCATACATGTCACTCTTGATTCATTGCATATCCCGGTACACCGCCGGAGGCATTCATATAGAGTCATATCTTGTTCTAAGTATCGAGTTGTAATTGTTGAGTTGTAAGAAAAATAAAAGTGTGATGATCATCATTATTAGAGCATTGTCCCAGTGAGGAAAGGATGATGGAGACTATGATTCCCCCATAAGTCGGGATGAGACTCCGTACTTTATGAAAATAAAAATAAAAAAAGGAGTGGCCAAAAAAAATAGAGAGAAAGGCCAAATAAAAAAATGAGAGAAAAAGAGAGAAAGGACAATGCTACTATCCTTTTTCCACACTTGTGCTTCAAAATTAAGCACCATGATCTTCATGATAGAGAGTCTCATATGTTGTCACTTTCATATACTAGTGGGAATTTTTCATTATAAAACTTGGCTTGTATATTCCAACGATGGGCTTCCTCAAAAGTGCCCTAGGTCTTCTTGAGGAAGCAAGTTGGATGCACACCCACATAGTTTCTTTTGTTGAGCTTTCATATACTTATAGCTCTAGTGCATCCGTTGCATGGCAATCCCTACTCACTCACATTGATATCTATTGATGGGCATCTCTATAGCCCATTGATACGCCTAGTTCATGTGATACTATCTTCTCCTTTTTGTCTTCTCCATAACCACCATTCTATTCCACCTATAGTGCTATGTCCATGGATCACGCTCATGTATTGCATGAAAGTTGAAAAAGTTTTGAGATTTCTAAAGTATGAAACGATTGCTTGGCTTGTCATCGGGGTTGTGCATGATTAAATACTTTGTGTGATGAAGATAGAGCTTAGCCAGACTATATGATTTTGTAGGGATAACTTTCTTTAACCAAGCTATTTTGAGAAGACATGATTGCTTTGATTTGTATGCTTGAAGTAATATAACTTTTATGTCAATATGAACTTTTGTCTTGAATCTTTCGGATCTGAATATTCATACCATGATTAAGAAGATTTACATTGAAATTATGCCAAAGTATCACTCCGCAACAAAAATTCTGTTTTTATCATTTACCTACTTGAGGACGAGCAGGAATTAAGCTTGGGGATGCTTGATAGGTCTCCAACGTATCTATAATTTTTTATTGCTCCATGCTACTTTATCTACTGTTTTAGGCAATTTTGGGCCTTATTATCCACTTTTATATTATTTTTGGGACTAACCTATTAACCGGAGGCCCAGCCCAGATTTATTGTTTTATGCCTATTTCAGTGTTTCGAGGAAAAGGAATATCAGACGGAGTCAAAACGGAACGAAATCAACTGGAGAAGTTATTTTTGGAAGAAAAGCAACTTGATAGACTTGGAGTGCACGTCAGGGGAGTCCCGGGCTGCCCACGAGGGTGGGGGGCGCGCCCTACCCCCCTAGGCGCGCCCCCTGCCTCATGAGCACCCCAGAGGCCCACCGACGTACCCCTTGCACCCATATATACCTACGTACCCTAAAACTTCCAAAACAGAACCTAGATCGGGAGTTCCGCCGCCGCAAGCCTCTGTAGCCACCAAAAACCAATCGAGACCCTGTTCCGGCACCCTGCCGGAGGGGGATCCCATCACTGGAGGCCATCTTCATCATCCCGGCGCTATCCATGACGAGGAGGGAGTAGTTCACCCTCGTGGCTGAGGGTATGTACCAGTAGCTATGTGTTTGATCTCTCTCTCTCTCTCTCTCTCGTGTTCTCTCTCGTGTTCCCTCTATGGCACGATCTTGATGTATCCCGAGCTTTGCTATTGTAGTTGGGTCTTATGATGTTTCTCCCCCTCTACTCTCTTGTGATGAATTGAGTTTCCCCTTTGAAGTTATCTTATCGGATTGAGTCTTTTATGAGAACACTTGATGTATGTTTTGGTGATCAACTTGCGGGTTTCGTGACATTGGGAACCTATGCATAGGGGTTGGCACACGTTCTTGACTCTCTGGTAGAAACTTTGCGGCACTCTTTGAAGTACTTTTATGTTGGTTGGATGAATCTGAGATTGTGTGATGCATATCGTATAATCATGCCCACGAATACTTGAGGTGACAATGGAGTATCTAGGTGACATTAGGGTTTTGGTTGATTTGTGTCTTAAGGTGTTATTCTAGTACGAACTCTTTTATAGATCGATCCGAAAGAATAACTTTGAGGTGGTTTCGTACCCTACCATAATCTCTACATTTGCTCTCCGCTATTAGTGGCTTTGGAGTGACTCTTTGTTGCATGTTGAGGGCTTGTTATATGATCTATCTATGTTATTATTGTTGAGAGAACTTGCACTAGTGAAAGTATGAACCCTAGGCCTTGTTTCCTATCATTGCAATACCGTTTACGCTCACTTTTATCGCTTGTTACCTTGCTGTTTTTATTATTTCAGATTACAAAAACCTATACCTACTATCTATTTTGCACTTGTATCACCATCTCTTCGCCGAACTAGTGCACCTATACAATGTACTATTATATTGGGTGTGTTGGGGACACAAGAGACTCTTTGTTATTTGGTTGCAGGGTTGCTTGAGAGAGACCATCTTCATCCTACGCCTCCCACGGATTGATAAACCTTAGGTCATCCACTTGAGGGAAATTTGCTACTGTCCTACAAACATGTGCACTTGCAGGCCCAACAACGTCTACAAGAAGAAGGTTGTGTAGTAGACATCAAAGGGTCGGTAGGAGGAGGGGAGGAAAAGGCTATACACTTAGAAGTGACAGTGGCAGGTGTACACGCAAGTGGAGCTCCCATGCAAGCAACCTGAAGCGGATATCCCACGACAGCAACTTCAAAGCAGACAGTACATTAACAGGAACTGGAGTTTCTCTCTCCCAGATTCCCAGTGAACCCTCACATCTTGCTTAGGTGGTGGACTTCTGCCTTCGAGTCTATTCCTCCTCACCAACATTCTCTGATCATAATCAACTGGAAGCAGGTATGAGGGAGAGGAACAACACAATATCTAACAACCGAGCTTTCTATTTCCTAGTACAAATTTGCAGTTGCATCACACCTGAGATAGCCTCTTGGAGGTTGGCTCGAACCAAAGGAGTTCAATGGACTAGCACGCTATACATTTTCGTCTTGTTCTGCCTCCAAGTGAGGTTGGCTAGAACCAAAGAACATTTTGTTGGACACTTCTTGTCTTGACCTGGCCTCCTGTTACAATAAGCTTGCTCTAGCCAGCGAAGCCACCCAAGCAACAAGAACACACTACACACCATGGCTTCCTACAATGCAAGAATTCATAGCTTGCTCGTGCTATCATGTGGTTTCTACCTTGCATCTCATGCCGTCGCACCGCCATTCATCGACTGCGGCGGGTGGGATGCCTCGGATGTGATCTCTTGCGATAATGCCTTACTTGCTATGGGAATCACGATGGGCAGATTCAGTTCCACCGACTTTATGTGGTGCATTATCCATGAGCAAACTTGATCGCTTTGTCAAGCCATCAGTTAACTACAGAGCCAGGTTTTTATCTCATCTCTCTTCCGCGTTCGAAGAATACCAACTTTCAATTAGGCTTTCTGAGAGCATAAGTGGAAGATATGGCCCTACAGCAATGACCACGAAAAAGAAACATCATGTTGGGTTCCACGGGGAGATCACGTCATCATGGCTGATGCAAGTATCTGTGGTAAGATCGGCCTTGCTGGTCTTCATTTGCATCGTGCCAGCCCTTTTGCTCTGCATATGCGGAAAGAGGCTGAGGCAGAGCACATTGGTTGCCATCGTTAGTTAGTGTGCGACATGGATTCGTGAGTCAAATCCTTATAACTGGGGACGTATAGATAGTGTATGCAAACGTACTACGCGAGGAGTAGTATACGTAGCAACGGAGTAGGAGTAGAACGTAGCACCACTGGTCCAGACGCGCGTCTACGTCCTGTCGCATCAACTGAGAGCCCAGCTGGCACGTCGATCTCGGTGAGTTCCTCGCGTAGCTCTAACAAGTCATATTGATGCGTGTCCAAGTGAACTTCATGTTCTTTTGGTGCAACGCACCTGTAGGGAGAAAAAAGGCTACGACTGAAAGAGACGGTAGTAGCTTCCTCAAAAGAATGGACCGGTAGGAGGAGGGGAGGAAAAGGTTATAGATCGCGTCATCGTGGTTGATGCAAGCAGTTGTGGTAGGATTGGCCTTGTTGGTCTTGATTTGCATCGTGCCAGCCCTTCTGCTTTGCATACACGGAAGGAGGTTGAGCCACATCACATCAGTTGCCATCATTAGTTAGCACGCGAGATGATTTCATGAGTCAAATCCTTATAACTAGGACGTATGCACAATGCATGAAAATGTACAACACGAGGATTAGTATACGTAGCAAAGGAGTAGGAGTAGTACGTAGCACCACTGGGCCAGACGTGCGTCTATGTCCTGTCGCACCAAGTGAGAGCCCAGCTGGCACGTTGGTCTCGGTGTGTTCCTCGCGTGGCTCCAACAAGTCATATTGATGGATGTCCAAGTGCACTTCATGCTCTTTTGGTGCAACGCACCTGTAGGGAGAAAAACGGCTACGACTGAAAGAGCCGGTAGTAGCTTCCTCAAAAGAAAGGGCCTCTAAGAGGAGGGGAGGAAAAGGCTATAAACTGCGAAGAGGCAGTGGCAGGAGTACATGCAAGTGGAGCTCCCATGCAAGCAACCTGAATCCGATATCCCACGACAGCAACTGCAAAGCAGATACTACAGTAACAGGAAGTGGAGTTTATGCCTCCCAGATGCCTAGGGAACCCTCACATCTTGCTTAACTGGTGGAATTCTGCCCTCGAGTCTATTCCTCCTCACTGACATACTCCGATCATGTTCATTTAGTGGTAACTGTGGACGGAGAGGAACAACACAATATTTAACAATTGGGCCTTTTATTTCCTAGTACAAAGCTGCAGTTGCATCACACCTGTGATAGCCTCTTGGAGGTTGGCTGGAACCAAAGGAGTTCAATGGACAAGCACGCTATACATCTTCATCGTGTTCTGCCTCCAAGTGAGGTTGGCTGGAACCAAAGAACGTTTTCTTGGAGAGTTCTTGTCGTGACCTGACCTCCTCTTAACAATAAGCTTGCTCTGGCAAGCGGAGCCACCCCAGCAACAAGAACCACTACACACCATGGCTTCCTACAACGCAAGAATCCATATCTTGCTCATGTAATCATGTGGTTTGTACCTTGCATCTCCCGCTGCTGCACCAGCATTCATCGACTACGGCGGGTGGGATGTCTCCGATGTTATCTCTCGCGGTGATGCCTTACTTGCAATGGGAACCACCATGGGTATAATAAGTTCCACCAAGTTTATGTGGTGCATTATCCATGAGCAGACTCGCGATCGCTTTGTCAGGCCATCAGTTAACTATAGAGCCGGGTTTTTACCTAATCACTCTTCCGCGTTCGAAGAATACCAACTTGACATTAGGCTCTCTGAGAGCATGAGTGGAAGATATGGTTGTAGAGCGATGACCACGAGGAAGAAACAACATGTTGGGTTCCGCGGGAAGATCGCGTCATCGTGGTTGATGCAAGCATCTGTGGTAGGCTCGGCCTTGCTGGTCTTGATTTGCACCATGCCAGCCCTTCATCTCTGCATACACGAAAAGAGGATGAGGCAGAGCACATCGGTTGCCATCGTTAGTTAGCGCGTGAGATGGCTTCGTATGTAAAGTCCATATAACTAGGGACGTATGCACAGTGCATGCAAATGTACTACGCGGGGAGTAGTATACGTAGCAATGGAGTAGGATTAGTATGTAGCACCAATGGGCTAGACGCGTGTCTACGTCCTGTCGCACCAAGCGAGAGCGCAGCTGGCACGTCGGTCTCGGTGTGTTCCTCCCGTGGCTCCAACAAGTCATGTTGATGCGTGTCCAAGTGCACGTCATGCTCTTTTGGTGCAACGCACCTGTAGGGAGAAAAAAAGGCTACGACAGAAAGAGACGGTAGTAGCTTCCTCAAAAGAAAGGACTGATAGGGGGAGGGGAGGAAAAGGCTATACATTGTGAAGAGACAGTGGTAGGAGTACATGCATGCAAATAACCTGAAACAGATATCCCGCGAGAGCAATTGCAAAGCAGATACTACAGTAACATGAAGTGGAGTTTCTGCCTCCCAGATGCCTAGGGAACCCTCACATCTTGCTTAACAGGTGAAATTCTGCCCTCGAGTTTGTTCCTCCTCACTGACATACTCTGATCAAGTTCATTTAGTGGCAGTTGTGGACGGAGAGGAACAACACAATATTTAACAATTGGGCTTTCTATTTCCTAGTACAAATTTGCAGTTGCATCACACCTGAGATAGCCTCTTAGAGGTTGGCTGGAACCAAAGGAGTTCAATGGATCGGCACGCTATACATTTTCATCTTGTTCTGTCTCCAAGTGAGGTTGGCTGGAACCAAAGAACCTTTTCTTAGAGAATTCATATCGTGACCTAACCTCCTCTTAACAATAAGCTTGCTCTGGCCAGCGGAGCCACTCCAGCAACAAGAACACACTACACACCATGGCTTCCTACAACACAAGAATCCATATATTACTTGTGCAATCATGTGGTTTGTACCTTGCATCCCACGCCGCCGCACCGACATTCATCGACTATAGAGGGTGGGATGCCTCTGATGTGATCTCTCGCGATGACGTCTTACTTGCAATGGGAACCACCATGGGCAGAATCAGTTCCACCAACTTTATGTGGTGCATTATCCATGAGCAGACTCGCGGTCGCTTTGTCAGGCCATCAGTTAACTACAAAGCCAGGTTGTTATCTAATCTGTCTTCCGCGTTTGAAGAATACCAACTTGTAATTAAGATTTCTGAGAGCATGAGTGGAAGATATAGCCGTAGAGCGATGACCACGAGGAAGAAACAACATGTTGGACTCCGCGGGAAGATCGCGTCATCGTGGTTGATGCAAGCAATTGTGGTACGCTCGGCCTTGCCGGTCTTGATTTGCACCGTGCCAGCCCTTCAGCTCTACATACACGGAAAGAGGCTGAGGCTGAGCACATCAGTTGCCATCGTTAGTTAGCGCACGAGATGGTTTCGTGAGTCAAGTCCTTATAACTAGCGACGTATGCACAGTGCATGCAAATGTACTACGCGAGGACTAGTATACGTAGCAACGAAGTAGGAGTAGTATGTAGCACCACTGGACCAGATGCGGGTCTATGTCCTATCGCACCAAGCGAGAGCGCAGCTGGCTAGTCGGTCTCGGTGTGTTCCTCGCGTGGCTCCAACAAGTCGTATTGATGCGTGTCCAAGTGCACTTCATGCTCTTTTGGTGCAACGCACCTGTAGGGAGAAAAAGGCTACGATTGAAAGAGCCGGTAGTAGCTTCCTCAAAAGAAAGGGCCGGTAGGAGGAGGGGAGGAAAATGCTATACACTGCGATGAGACAGTGGTAGGAGTACATGCAAGCGGAGCTCCCATGCAAGCAACCTGAAGCGGATATCGCATGAAAGCAACTGCAAAGTAGATACTACAATAACAGGAAGTGGAGTTTCTCTCTCCCAGATGCCTAGGGAACCCTCACATCTTGCTTAGCTAGTGGACTTCTGCCCTCGAGTCTGTTCCTCCTCACCGACATACTCGGATCATGCTCATTTGATGGCAGCTGTGGAGAAAGAGGGACAACATAATATTTAACAACCGGGCTTTCTATTTCCTAGTATAAATTTGCAATTGCATCACACCTGAGATAGTCTCTTGGAGGTTGGCTGGAACCAAAGGAGGTCTATGGACTAGCGCGCTATGCATTTTCATCTTGTTCTGCCTCTAAGTGAGGTTGGCTGGAACCAAAGAACATTTTCTTGGAGAGTTTGTGTCGTGACCTGACCTCCTCTTAACAATAAGCTTGCTCTGGCCAAGCAGAGCCACCCCAGCAACAAGAACACACACTACACACCAGGGATTCCTACAACGCAAGAATCTATATTTTGCTCGTGCTATCATGTGGTTTCTACCTCGCATCTCACGCCGCCGCACCAACATTCATCGACTGCAACGGGTGGGATGCCTCCGATGTGATCTCTTGCGATGATGCCTTACTTGCAATCGGAACCACCATGGGTAGAATCAGTTCCACCGACTTTATGTGGTGCATTATCCATGAGTAGACTCGCGGTAGCTTTGTCAGGCCATCAGTTAACTGCAGAGCCAGGTTTTTAATCTGATCTCTCTTGCGCGCTTGAAGAATACCAACTTGCAGTTAGGTTTTATGAGACCATGAGTGAAAGATATGGCGGTAGAGCGATGACCACGTGGAAGAAACAGCCTGTTGGGGTCCGCGGGAAGACCGCGTCATCGTGGTTGATGCAAGCAGCTGTGATAGGCTCGGCCGGTTATCGAACTCCGGCGACAAATGGGACCTAGGCAGTTTCGCTACAGTGAGCTTGCCCCCGCGACGGACAATTTCGCCGGGGACAGAAAGATCGGGAGAGGCGGGTTCGGTCCGGTGTACAGAGGCTACTTGAGTGACCAAGATCGGGATGTGGCCATCAAGGCGCTCTCGGAGGAGCAGACGACCGTGCAGGGGCGCAAGGAGTTTGAGGCAGAGGTTAACATCATGAGCCGGCTTAGGCACCGCAACATCGTCCAACTCGTCGGCTCGTACCGTGGCTGGAAACGTCTAGCGATTGTCTACGAGCTCGTCTCCGGAGGCAGCCTTGACACCCATCTCTATAGTCCTGACAGACGCTTAACGTGGCCAGAGAGGTACTTCTCCTTCTGCATCGACCAATCTTATCTGAAAGTGTTTTAGGTTGGTATCCAAGTTCTATATTCGCCACTGTCACTGCAGGTACAAGATCGCGCTCGGCCTGGGCTCCGCCTTGCGGTTCCTCCACACGGAACGTGACCAGTGCATCATGCACGGCGACATCAAACCCGCAAACGTGATGCTCGACGCGTCGCGCAACGCCAAGCTCGGCGACTACGGGCTAACGAGGCTCCTCGACCACGGAGCCGAGCCACGGACAACGCAGGTCGTCGCGGGAACCCTGGGGTATATCGACCCGGAGTTCGTCAGCAGCGGCAGGCCGAGCTCCGATTCCGACGTGTACAGCTTCGGCATTGTGCTCCTCGAGATCGCATGCGGTCGACGGCCGACGTCGAGGCGGCCGGATCAACCCTCGGCCGCGCTGCTGGTGTCGGTCCGTGCCATGTACCACGTAACCACCGGAACCGGATCGTCGACGCGGCAGACCGGAGGCTGAATGGCGAGTTTGACAGGCTACAGATGGAGCGTCTGCTCGTGACAGGGCTGTGGTGCGCGCACCACGACCCGTTGCAGCGGCCGTCCATTGCACGGGCCATGGATGTGCTACGATCTGCAGACGCCAAGTTACCCGTGCTTGCAGAGATGAGTGGTGCTGGGGAGGTTCGGTCTTTGGAGGCACAGGCTTATGGCGATGTGTCTGCCGAGAGCTCTGCTTATTTAACAACTGAAAGTGCGTACCTTATGACCGATGATTCAGGGCACTCCCAATGCATCATATGAAGAAGATACACCTTTCAACGATTTACTCTTCAGTGGCTCAGCTATTTATTTAATGTTGTATATCTTAGATACACCTTTCAATGATTTACTCATCATGACTAACAATGCGGAAAAATCTCATAAATGCCGTGTTGTTTGCCGAGTATCCCGAGTGTTTTTTAAAACCGAAGGCAATTGCATCAAAGGAATCATCTTCCAACAAAATAATTGTAAATAAGAGCAACTCCAACGTGCCGATCCAAACGGACGGTGATTTTTTCTTTTTTGCCCGTTTGAGTCGACCGTACGCTCGACATCCGTCATGTTTATCATTTGGGTCGGCGGTGCACGCAGCGCGCCGCCCCATATTTGCCGGCGTAGCCGTTTGACCGCCCTTTTTAACAAATATGCACGCATTTTGCATTATTTCACAAGCAAACTTATAAAAAATAGTATAGTTTCACAAACAAATAAATCAAAGTTTCACAACAAAACAAATTAAACATAGTTTTACAAGCCGAATAATAATTAAATTGTCTCACTTTTTTTTTAGAAAAGGAGGACCGCCGTCGCCACACGGTCGGCTTAAAAAAGGACGACCGTCGTCGCTTACGCGTGAGCCCGGGGTCATAAATTAAGCTGACCGGCAAGGGGGCGGGTAGTTGGACGACCGTCAGGCGGGGCCGCGGCGGACATCGAGAAGGCGCGTGTGGCGTCCGTTTCGCGTCCGCGCCGACTTTTTTAGGACGCAAATTTGGGCCGTAAATGCGTGGGCGTGGACGCGGAGCGGACGCATTTTTGGTTTGGGTAGGCGCGTTGGGCCTTCATTTTTTTCCACGCCGATCCAAATGAAAGGCGGCGGATGAAATGGGTCGCCCCGTTGGAATTGCTCTAAACTTCTAGGGTAGAAGACGACGCACAGTACGAGCAACCACACTCGTATCGGTGGTCGTACCAAAGAAGAGAGGAGAAGACAATGGTTCCAGGAAGTTTGATGGCGCACACTACGACCGGACTCGCTCATACACACCCGTGAAAATTGTAACAGAAGGTCCAATTTTTAAAGAGTGCCGCATATTCAATAACGTATACAGAAGGTCTGGATTTTTAAGATGGTGTCCGGTACGAGCGCTCGCCACGTGCGTATAAGGAATAATGTGAATCAGGGCGTTTGGTGAAATTCGGTATGAGCGCACACGCTTGCACCGTGTCTAGTTTCGACCATATGAGCCCGAGGTAATCCTAAAAAATTCAAGTTTGAATCTTTTTTTTTAAGAGCACGTCAAGAGCGTATCTTAATTTCATACAAGAAAGCAGAATAGTCAATGTACAAGAAGCCTAGGAATGCCATCCCAGGCAACACACCCACACACCCCCTAGCTATCCTAAGCCTACTCTCTCGCGGTAACCACCAAAACCTCCTCCCCCAAGACGTGCCGCCTTCCACTCCTTCAACTCGAATCCTTACGCGTGAACGATCTACGATATGTTTCTTCTTCGATCCTTAAATCTTTTTACGTGAATCCATGCTCTATATATTTTCATTGCCATGTTTCAGTTCTAGTACGTTCTTGAAGGATTTGCCTCGCCCACGCACCCTTCCTCCTGCGGCTCCAAGTCATCCATGGCCATGTCCTGCGCCTACTCCTACGCCTACGGCGTGGAGGGAAGGGGAAATGAGACAGGCTTGGGTTGGGGTGCCATCTGGCTTAAATAGCCAGATTTTATCTGTCGGCGTTTTGGGAACGGGGTCCCCAGACTTGTCTGCCTGCGGCGTGGCTCAAGCAGTGGCCCAGTGCGGCTCATCTTCATCAACTCAAGCTCAAGACCCTCGCGAGGGGCCAAGCCTCGCGGGGCGGACGACAGGAAGCTTCCTCAGGAGCGGCCTCGTCAGGCAGCTCACGAGGAGGCGGAGAGATCAAGGTAGGGGTACCTCGCGAGGTGCCCATGACGCAAGCCATGACGACCCAAGCCAGGCGTGCACCAGGCGGGCGCCGGCGTGCGCAGTGTCCTTGTTTCCTCTTTGGTGCAAAGGGGGCAAGCACAGGCCAAGGCATTAGGCAAAGGCTACCGTTTCGGTGCAACAGGACCAAGACCAGCAGAGCGGCAGGATGGAGGTCACCGTGGATCCCAAGACGGCGTCTGTCGGTGTCAAAACCGGCGGATCTCGGGTAGGGGGTCCCGAACTGTGCGTCTAGGCGGATGGTAACAGGAGACAAGGGACACGATGTTTTTACCCAGGTTCGGGCCCTCTCGATGGTGGTAAAACCCTACTCCTGCTTGATTAATATTGATCATATGGGTAGTACAAGAGTAGATCTACCACGAGATCAGAGAGGTTAAACCCTAGAAGCTAGCCTATGGTATGATTGTTGTTCGTCCTACGGACTAAAACCCTCCGGTTTATATAGACACCGAAAAGGGCTAGGGTTACACAGAGTCGGTTACAATGGGAGGAGATCTGCATATCGTATCGCCAAGCTTGCCTTCCACGCCAAGGAATGTCCCATCCGGACACGGGACGAAGTCTTCAATCTTGTATCTTCATAGTCCAGGAGTCCGGCCAAAGGTCATAGTCCGGCCATCCGGACACCCCATAATCCGGGACTCCCTCAGTAGCCCCCGAACCAGGCTTCAATGACGATGAGGCCGACGCGCAGATTTGTCTCCGGCATTGCAAGGCGGGTTCTTCTCCAAATCCCATATACCTGTCGAATAGTGTCTGGCTTCTGGTGAATGTTGCGCTCCTTGGCTTCTGCGCCCAATAATGGCCATCTTCCACCTGTCAAAAGAATGCGAAAAGATAGGGTGTTTTTTTCATTTACCCCCCTAGCTACGCAAATGGGCCGCCTATAAAAGAGGCGGGGATTTAGATCCGAATCACACCATCTTCCCTCCGCGAGCATTCATCAGAGCGCATTCGACAGAGATCCATTCCATCATGGCCGGTCAATGCAGCTCCTCCTCTCGCCCCCCCAGGCCTCAGCCTGGAGATTGGGAGAGGTGTTCCGTCCCGCCCAGCGAGCTAGTAGCACTCCAAACCAAGGGGCTCCTCCTCCCAGCATACATGGTCCCAGTTCGAGCCGGGCTTGCCACCTATAATGGCGGAGAGCAAGCGGAGAGCGTCCCCAATCCCTCCAAATGAGAGCGGGTATGCCTTGTCCCTTATTTAATAAGAGGGCTCGGATTTCCAATTCATCCGTTTCTCCGGGGGCTCCTAGAGTTCCATGGCCTCCAGTTACACAACCTTACGCCTGCCTCCATATTGCATATTGTGGGCTTCGTAGCCCTTTGCGAGCTGTTTTTGGGCACCGAGGCCCATTTCGCGATGTGGAAGAAGTTGTTCTGCCTCGTGCCCCGTTCTCAGGAGGGGTCGATATATCAAGTGGGCGGAGCAGAACTATGGCGCATCGTCAGGACCGGATATCTATCAGGAACCCCAAAGAAGGTGTCCAAGGACTGGCCTTCAGAATGGTTTTATATGGAAGACGTCCCCCTGCTGGACCATGTACGGATCGGCCTCCCTGAGTTCGATAATGCTCCCTTGAAGAAGTGCCTGAGGTGGCGTCCACGGAGCCCTCAGAAGGAAAATGACAGGGACGTCCTTTACCTGATGAGCCAGATAAGGTTGTTAGCTCATTCTGGACTGACCATGATCGAGGTCATGGCCACATGCATTACACGGGGGGTGCAGTCGCTTTAGTACAGAGGCCACCCCATGTGGGATTTCAACGGGGAGGACGACGCCACCCGGTGAGGTCGTAAGGGGCCGGATTCGGCCGCCACTCTAATGAAGATCTTGTCCGCTTTGTACAAGGGAGAAGAGGAGGAATTCCTCCGCGTCAACCCACGGGGCGGATTTTCTATGTACAATCCTCCAAGCTGGGTAAGCGAACACTTTCACTTGCCTATTCGTTTTCATATCCTCCAAGCTGGGTATGCGTGGATACCAGGCGTAGGGGTCATTAGTGCTTTATCAGACAAGTTCCCAACTAGTTATGTTATATTACATGGTTAGTAAGAAACATCTTCCAGGGAGAATAGTTCCGTTAGGGGTTCCTTTCCCTGGGAGGCATGCCCTAAAGTGCATGTCCGGACTGCGAAAAAAGCAGAAAAGCATCTGGGGGCAGATAAATAAACGAGTAAGAAATCATGTCTTAGTTCACCGACCGAATATTCCCTTAAGAACACTAGCTTTCGGCTGCACCCAGTCTGAGGTACACATCCGGCTGACCCTGCAGTAACAATCGCAAAGGTGCTCCCTTTACCGCCTAGTCGAACAATCGGGAATGTAGGGGTAAGCACAGGAGCCAGGCAACCCACCTTGGCCAAAACTTAAGTCATATCGATGCATATAATGGTGAATAAAAGGTACATGCGGAAGTGTGACGCATGTGTTGGGCACGAGGCCCGTATAAACAAGCTTCTGTTAAAGAAGCCCCCAGGTATAATGAGCGTGAATAGCGCGTCAATTGTATGCGAACGAGGCGCAAACGAGCCCTTAAAAGGCTGTAAGAGAAAAGGAGGGAGAAGGAGAGAAATATAAGACGGCTAATGTGTAAAAAATGGATAGAGGAAGGAGATGAACACAGAGTCCGACGCTAGGCGTAGAATCTTCGTAGACGGCTGCATTCCATGGGTTCGGCTCGAGTTGGTTATCCGATGCATTTCGCAGACGGTATGCTCCATCAGTCAGGACTTGCTCGATTATGAAGGGACCTTCCCATTTGGGCTTGAGTTTGTCCTTTTTCTTGTCCGGCAGGCGTAGAACTAATTCGCCAACATTGTAGGTTTTGGCCCGTACTTCTCTGCTTTGATATCTTCGAGCCTGTTGTTGATAGAATGCGGAACGGGCTTTTACCACGTCGCGCTCCTCCTCCAAGGCGTCCAAACTGTCATGCCGATCAAGTTCGGCTTCTCTTTCTTCGTACATGCGCACGCGAGGTGAGTCATGAATTATGTCACAGGGCAAAACTGCCTCTGCGCCTTATACCATAAAAAATGGTGTGAATCCGGTAGTGCGATTCGGCGTGGTCCGCAGCCCCCAGAGTACGGAGTTGAGCTCCTCTACCCAGTGTGTGTTAGATTCCTTGAGGGACCGCACTAGTCTGGGTTTGATGCCGCTCATGATTAGACCATTTGCCCGCTCGACTTGACCGTTAGTTTGTGGGTGATACACTGAAGCGTAGTCGAGCTTGATGCCCATGTTTTTGCACCAGAGTTTTACCTTGTCGGCCGTGAAGTTCGTGCTGTTATCAGTGATGATGTTGTGGAGGACGCCGTAACGGTGTACGGCCCCTGATATGAAGTCTATCACCGGTCTGGATTCGTCCGTCTTAACAGGCTTGAACTCTATCCATTTGGTGAATTTGTCAACCATGACCAATAAGTATTTTTGCTTATGGGTTCCCCCTTTAAGGGGTCCAACCATGTCAAGCCCCCAGACCGCGAAGGGCCAGGTGATGGGTATAATTTGGAGGGCGGTGGGTGGCATATGGCTTTGGTTAGCAAATAATTGGCAACCGACGCATCGTTGGACTAAGTCCTGAGCATCTGCCCGAGCCGTTGGCCAATAAAATCCAGTACGGAAGGCCTTGCTTATAAGGGCCCGGGCTGCGGCGTGGTGCCCGCCGAGTCCGGCATGAATTTTAGCCAAAAGGTTCCGCCCTTCCCCTTCGGAGATACACCTTTGAAGGATTCCGGTAGTGCTTTTCTTATAAAGCTCTCCTTCATGGACTTTATAGGCTTTAGATCACCGCACTATGCAGCGTGCCTTGTTTTGGTCCTTGGGGAGTTCCTGCCTAGTTAAGTAGGCTAAGAATAGTTCTGTCCACGGGGCAATGACTGCCATTATTACATGGGATGAGGATGTTACTTCGTTGGCAGAGCCTCCCGTTGTGTCAGAATGTTCGGTGTCAGGTGGTGCGGTTGGATCCGGGTTGTTATTTACGGATTCCCCTTCCCATTGTACGGATGGCTTGAATAGCCGCTCCAAGAAAATGTTGGGGGGACTGCATCGCGCTTTGCGCCGATGCGTGCCAAGACGTCCGCCGCCTGATTGTTTTCTCGGGCTATATGGTGAAATTCGAGCCCTTCGAGCCGAGCTGACATTTTTAGGATGGCGTTGCGATAAGCTGCCATTTTCGGATCCTTGGCATCAAAATCTCCATTTATTTGGGATATCGCGAGGTTCGAATCCCCGCACACCTCTAGGCGTTGAATGCCCATGGAGACTGCCATCCGGAGACCATGTAGAAGGGCCTCGTATTCGGCTGCATTGTTAGAGTTCGTACACATTATCTGGAGTACATATTGAACTGTATCTCCTGTTGGGGACGTCAGAACGATGCCAGCCCCTAGACCTGCTAACATTTTGGAGCCGTCGAAGTGCATGATCTAGTTGGAATATGTGTCTTACTCTTTAGGGAGTTCGGCTTCAGTCCATTCGGCGACAAAGTCAGCCAGAACTTGTGACTTGATAGCTCGTTGTGGCTTGTAGGTTATGTCGAACAGGAGGAGCTCAATGGCCCATTTGGCAATCCGGCCCATTGCGTCGCGGTTGTTTATAATATCATTAAGAGGTATTTCGGAGGCTACCGTTATTGAACACTCTTGAAAGTAGTGTCGTAACTTCTGGGACGCCATGAATACTGCGTACGCTATCTTTTGATAATGCGGGTACCATGACTTGCATGGAGTGAGGACAGTGGACACGTAATAAACTGGTTTTTGAAGGGGGAATTTTTGTTCGTCCGTTTCTCGTTCGACGACGAGCACTGCGCTTACAACTTGATGAGTTGCCACAATGTATAATAGCATTGGTTCGCCGATGTTAGGCGCGGCCAGGACCGGGTTTGTTGCCAATATGGGTTTTATTTCTTCGAGTCCGGCCGTGGCGGCATCCGTCCACTCGAAGTGTTCGGTGCGCCGGAGGAGGCGATAAAGGGGTAATTCCTTTTCTCCCAAGCGGGAGATGAAGCGGCTTAGGGCCACCACGCATCCAGTCAATTTTTGTATTTGCTTGAGGTCCTTTGGAATATCCAATTGTGACAGAGCTCGGATCTTGGCTGGGTTTGCTTCAATTCCTCTACCGGATACGATGAAGCCCAAGAGCTTTCCGGCTGGTACTCCGAAAACGCATTTTTCTGGGTTGAGCTTGATGTCATATGTTCAGAGGTTATCGAATGTGAGCCTCAAATCGTCTACTAGAGTTTTGACATGCTTGGTTTTGATGACCACGTCATCTACATATGCTTCAATTGCTTTGCCGATCTGGTTGGCCAGACATGTTTGAATCATGCGCTGATATGTTGCGCCGGCGTTTTTGAGCCCGAAGGGCATTGTGCTGAAGCAGAATAGGCCGTATGGGGTGATGAATGCCGTTGCGGCTTGGTCTGGTTCTGCCATCTTAATTTGATGGTAGCCAGAGTATGCGTCGAGGAAACACAATGAATCGTGTCCTGCGGTAGCGTCGATGATTTGATCAATGCGGGGGAGGGGGAAGGGATCCTTTGGGCAAGCCTTGTTGAGGTCCTTGAAATCGACGAATAGGCGCCAGGATTTGTCCTTCTTTGGTACCATCACCAGGTTTGCTAGCCAGTACGGATGTTTTATATCTCTGATGAATCCGGCTTCCAGTAGTTTGTCTAGCTCCTCTCCCATGGCTGGTCTCTTAGGTTCAGAGAAACGCCGAAGAGCCTGCTTAACAGGCTTGAATCCTTTTAGGATGTTTAGGCTGTGCTCGGCCAGCCTGCGTGGGATTCCTGGCATGTCTGAAGGGTGCCAGGCAAAAATGTCCCAATTTTCGCGTAGGAATTCTCGTAGTGCGGCGTCTACATCGGGGTTTAATTGCGCCCTGATGGAGGCCATATTTGTAGGGTCCGTTGGATGGACTTGGAATTTGACTATTTCGTCCGCCGGTTTAAAAGAGGTGGACTGGCATCTTTTATCGAGTATCACGTCGTCCCTGTTCACCGTGGAGCGCAGCGCAGTCAGTTCTTCGGCCGCTAGGGCTTCGGATAGTGCCTCAAGGGCCAGTGCGGCTGTCTTGTTTTCGGCGCGGAGTGCTATGTCCGGATCACTAGCAAGAGTGATGATTCCGTTGGGTCCGGGCATTTTGAGCTTCATGTACTCGTAATGGGGTATAGCTTGAAAAATTATGAATGCCTCTCGCCCTAACAGAGTGTGGTATCCGCTGCTGAACGGGGCCACTTGAAACGTGACCTCCTCAGGCCTGTAATTATCCGACCTGCCGAACACCACATCTAGTGTGATTTTTCCTGTACAGTGCGCTTCCCGACTGGGGATTATTCCTCTAAACGTTTTGTTGCTTCGCTCAATGCGGCTCTAGTCTATTTCCATTTTTGAAGGGTTTCCTCATAAATGAAGTTCAATCCGCTGCCACCCTCCATGAGTACCTTGGTAAGTCGAAACCGTCCACTATCGGTCTGAGGACCAATGCGGCTGGTGCTCGGGCTGTTCGGAATTTAGGTTCATCGCTGGCATTAAAGGTAATAGTCGTGTCACTCCATGGGTTTATTGTTGCTACCTGGTAGACTTCAGTAAGGCTGCGGAGTGTTCGTTTCCGCATATTGTTTCATGCGAAAGTCTCGAAGATTGTTGATACCGTACTGGTATTCCTGGGCTGGTGCTCTGCGGATTCTGGAGTTAAAAGCTCCTCGCCGCTTCTGGCCACCTGCCGGATTATCCAACATGCCCTAAGGCTATGAGTTGGTGTGGCGCCCTCTGTACTATGAATTTTACAGGGTCCATTGAGCCATCCCTCCAGTACGGTTCCATACCCTATAGAGGGTTTTTGCTTTTTGGTGTTTAGCCCAGGTGTCGGGCGATAATGCGCCCTTTTATTTTGAACTGGGGTTGTATTCAGGGCTGGATCGTCCCAGAATTTTATTTTGGTTTTCCGGACGCTTTCCATCGCACAGTATTTTCATACCATGGATGCCAAGTCAGCGAAGCGTGTAATTTCACGGCGACTTATGGCGTTCAGGATTCCGATGTCCGTGCAGTTATTGCAGAAGAATGAAATTGCATCCTCCTCGCGGCAGTCCTCTATCCTGTTCATAACTAGGAGGAATCTGGCCCAGTAATGATGTACTGTTTCCGTGGGCTCTTGCCGAATTTGGGATAGATCCCTTATGTTAGGGTGGGCGGGTGGAGTTAAATCCGGAACCTCGCCCGATCTGAGGCTCAGGGGCCCAAGAGTTTCCGAACTCGGAAGCTTGGGTTTTTGGATGTTGTCCAATAAATCTGGCCCGCTGCCTAACTTTAGGTTCGGGGCTTGAGTGACGTCCTCCCCTCCGGGGGTATCCGGCTTAGAGGGATCGGCAATCCGGACATATTTGGTCCTTAAGATGGGTGAAGATTCGCCACATTGTTCCTCCACCACTGCGACGTGGTGGGTGACCTGGGGAGAGTCAATTTCTCTCGGATCGGGTTTAAGCCCAATCTGATCGTAGTCTGTAGCGACTCCCAGGGCGGTGATGCGATCCAAGAGCTCGTTTAAGGAAGAGAGCTCCATCAGATCTAACTACTCGGTGAGTTCCGAGTTGACGTGGAGATTGCTTTCGATGACCCGAGAAGTCATCGTCGGCGCGGCCGCCGAATAGGCGGTCATAAGAAAACGGCCTAGCCAGAGAGTTTGGCCGATAGCCAAAGCTCCTTTAGCGACAGCGCCGTCTTTAGAGACGGGATGCGGCATCCTTCTTGATGGCGACGGCACAGCGGAACTCTCAATGAAAGCACCAATGTCGGTGTCAAAACCGGCGGATCTCGAGTAGGGGGTCCCGAACTGTGCGTCTAGGCAGATGGTAACAGGAGACAAGGGACACGATGTTTTCACCCTGGTTCGGGCCCTCTCGATGGAGGTAAAACCCTACTCCTGCTTGATTAATATTGATGATATGGGTAGTACAAGAGTAGATCTACCACGAGATCAGAGAGGCTAAACCCTAGAAGCTAGCCTATGGTATGATTGGTGTTCGTCCTACGGACTAAAACCCTCCGGTTTATATAGACACCGGAAAGGGCTAGGGTTACACAGAGTCGGTTACAATGGGAGGAGATCTACATATCGTATCGCCAATCTTGCCTTCCACGCCAAGGAATGTCCCATCCGGACATGGGACGAAGTCTTCAATCTTGTATCTTCATAGTCCAGGAGTCCGGCCAAAGGTCATAGTCCGTCCATCCGGACACCCCCTAATCCGGGACTCCCTCAGCGTCATCGTCAGAGTCTTTGGCAGTCGAAGACCAACTTTAGTCAGGATAAGTGTACTATATGTTCCCCTTCAAAATGGCCAATTGTTGGCGCCCTTCCCGCTCAATATTTGGCAAGAGGGCCAGGGCCTCTCTCTATATATAGGACTAGCCACCACAGTAGGAAGGGGGGAGAATCAACCCTTCCGAAGGAACAACACCACCACAAGAACATCCCTTGCGAGGTTGTTCTTCCTTTGTATTGTTCATCATCAGCCCCTGAGGCAATCCACCACACCACACACTGGAGTAGGGTATTACACCATAATGGTGGCATGAACCAGTATAAACCCCGTGTCCCTCGTGTGTTCATCTTTTCTAGCTTAGATTCCTTGCGAAGCTTTTGGATGTGAGTTGGTAGAGGAGAGATCTCCGTGCGCACCCCAGAGTTTGAACCTTAAGGGTCTGCCGGAACCCGAAATCCGACATTTGGCGTGCCAGGTAGGGGTGCGCTGGAGCTCTCCCTGTCAGCAGCCCGTTCTCCATCGACCTTGCGCTTCACCCTCATGGCCGGCAGCGCGCCGCCCGCTCCGGCCGCGGAGGCCAGCCCTGGGCCCCAGGGGCTCCGGGCTCTGACCCGCGCCCTGCGATAGGTGCGGTGGCCGAACAAGTTCAAGCAGAGATGCTGCCGTGCTACAACGGCATGGCAGATCCGCTAGCTTTCTTGCAGGCATATGAGGAGGCCGTTGAGGGAGTCCTAGATTAGGGGGTATCCGGACAGCCGGACTATATACATTGTCCGGACTATTGAAGCATGAAGATACAAGACTCAAGACTCCGGCTCGTGTCCGGATGGTACTCTCCTTTGCGTGGAAGACAAGCTTGGTGATCTGGATATTATATTTCCTTCCTTATAACCGACTCCATGTAAACCCTAGCCCTCTCTGGTGTCTATATAAACCGGAGAGGATGGTCCTTAGAAGGCCGATCACAATTACAATCATACCATCATAGGCTAGCTCTTAGGGTTTAGCCTCTACGATCTCGTGGTAGATCTACTCTTGTACTACTCATATCTTCAATATTAATCAAGCAGGAAGTAGGGTTTTACCTCCATTGAGAGGGCCCAAACCTGGGTAAACATTGTGTCCCTTGCTTCCTGTTACCATCAGCCTAAGACGCACAGATCGGGACCCCCTACCCGAGATCCGCCGGTTTTGACACTGACATTGGTGCTTTCATTGAGAGCTCCTCTGTGTCGTCGCTGCAAGGCTTGATGGCTCGTCTCGCTGTCAAGGACGACATCATCTCTGGAGGAGCGTTGGCTATAGGTCAAATTCTCCGACTTGGCGGCTTCATTATGGCCGCCCCATTGGCTATTGCGCCAACGATGGCCTCTCGGGTCATCACGCATAACCTTCGTATCAATTCGGAGCTCGCCAAATAGATGGATCCAATAGAGCTCTCCTCTCTTAATGAGCTCTTAGATTGCATCGCTGATTTGGGAGTCGCTACGGACTATGACCGGATTGGACTTAGACCCGACCAAAGGGCCATTAGATCCCCGCCGGCCACCAATGAGATAGCGGTAGTGGAGGAACCACACACGGGTTGCCCCTCAACCCTGAGGACGAATTATGTCCGGATCGCCGAACTCTGTGGATCGAGCATCGGCTCAGAGGAAGACATGACCCGGGTCCCGGACTTAGAATCGGGCATTGGGTCGAAGACATTGGGAAGCACTCCGGATCCCGAGCTGTCGGGCTCGGAACCTCCCATGCCCTCGGGTATTAGACCGAATCAAAATCCGGATTCAGCCAACAACACCCACCCAGACTTAAACCGTCTCTCCCGCATCAGGCAAGAGCCCCAGGAGACAGTACACCATTACTGGGCCAGATTCCTCCTTGCCCTTAACAAGGTCGAGGACTGCCACAAGGAGGATGTAGTCTCAGTTTTCTGCAAAAACTGCACGAACAAAGGACTCCTTAATGCTATAAGTCGCCGTGACATAGTACACTTTGCGGACTTGGCAACCATAGTACAAAAGTACTGTGCAACGGAAAGCGCCTGGAAGACCCAAACAGAATTTTGGGATAGTACGGCCCTCACCAGAACCTTTGTTCGAACTAAACGACCGAACTCTTGTAAGTCGACCAATTCAATTCCCAAGAAATCAAAACCCGCCCCAGGGCGTGGAACCATATTGGAAGAATGGCTCAATGGGCCATGTAAGCTCCATAGTACGCCGGACGCAACACCAACCCATAGCCTTAGGGCATGTTGGATACTCCGGCAGGTAGCAAAAAGTGGTGAGGATATCCTTGAGAGCCATAAAGTAGAGCAACATCCCACCAAGGAACACAATACGGTACTAACAGTCTTCGAGACCTTCGCCTCAAACAATAGGTGCAAGCGAGCTCATCAAAGCTCCGCTGAAATCTGCCATGTGGCAAAAATATATCTGTGGAACGACACTGCTATAACTTTCAATGCCAGTGATGAACCCCAATTCCAGACCATCCGGGCACATGCCGCTCTAGTCCTTAGCCCAATAGTGGACGGCTTTCGGCTCACTAAAGTACTCATGGACGGCAGAAGCAGATTAAACTTGATATACGAAGAAACACTCAAGAAGATGAAAATTTACAAAAGCCGCATTGAACAAAGCGGCACAAACTTCAGGGGAATTATCCCTAGTCGGGAAGCACGGTGTGCGGGGAAAATCACACTCGATGTGGTATTTGGCACCCCATAGAATTACAGGTCCGAAGAAATCACATTCCAAGTGGCTCCTTTCAGCAGCGGATACCACGCCCTTCTAGGGCGGGACACGTTTGCAAGCTTTCAAGCTATACCTCATTACGGGTACATGAAGCTTAAAATGCCCGGACCCAATGGAATCATCACTCTAGCTAGTGATCCGGATGTCGCACTCCGCGCCGAAAACAAAACCACAGCGCTAGCCTTGGAAGCGTTGTCCGAAGCCCTAGCAGCAGAAGAATTAACAACACTGCGCGCCACCGTGGACAGGGACGATGTGATACTCGACAAGCGACCCAAGTCCACCTCATTTAAACCCGCAGATGAGATAGTCAAATTCCAAGTCCACCCAATGGACCCCACGAAGACAGCTTCCACCGGGACACAGTTGAGCCCCGATACGGACGCCGCACTGCGAGACTTCTTACGCGAGAATTGGGACATTTTCGCCTGGCACCCATCGGACATGCCAGGCATCCCGCGCGAATTGGACAAACATAGCCTTAACATACTAAAGGGATACAAACCTGTTAAACAGACCCTGAGGCGATTTTCAGAGCCCAAACGGCAAGTCATGGGGGAAGAGCTAGCCAAGCTACTTGAGGCCGGATTCATCAGAGATATCAAGCATCCGGATTGGCTGGCGAACTTGGTAATGGTACCAAAGAAGGACAAATCCTGGCGCCTGTGCGTCGACTTCAAATACCTCAACAAGGCTTGCCCCAAGGATCCCTTTCCCCTCCCTCGCATTGATCAAATGATCGACACCACAGCAAGATAGGACTCGCTGTGTTTCCTCGACGCATACTCTGGATACCATCAAATAAAGATGGCAGCGTCCCACCAAGCTGCAACAGCTTTCATAACGCCATATGGCCCTTTCTGCTTCAACACTATGCCTTTTGGGCTTAAGAATGCCGGCGCAACCTATCAATGCGTGATTCAAACATGGCTGGAAAAGCATATCGGCAAAACAGTGGAGGCATACGTGGACGACGTAGTCATAAAAACAAGACACGTCGAAACCCTAATAGATGACTTGAGGCTTACGTTCAACAACCTCCGAACATACGACATCAAGCTAAATCCAGAGAAATGCGTTTTCGGAGTCCCCTCTGGAATTGCTGGGCTTCATCGTTTCCAATAGAGTAATTGAAGCTAATCTGGCAAAAATCCGAGCTTTGTCGCAGTTGGCTATACCAACAGACCTCAAACACGTCCAGAAACTAGCTGGATGCGTGGCTGCTTTGAGCCGCTTTATCTCCAGGTTAGGAGAAAAGGCATTACCTCTTTACCGCCTTCTTCGGCGCACCGAACACTTCATGTGGACAGATGCAGCCGCGGCTGGACTCGATGAAATAAAGACCTTATTGGCCAACAATCCAGTCCTAACAGTGCCAAATATTGGCGAACCTATGCTGCTGTACATAGTTGCAACACACCAAGTTGTAAGAACAGCACTCGTCGTCGAATGAGAGGTTGACGGATACAAATTCCCGCTACAGAAGCCGGTTTATTACGTATCCACGGTCCTCACCCCATGCAAATCTCGATGCCCACACTATCAAAAAATAGCATACACGGTCTTCATGGCATCCCGAAAGCTACGACACTACTTTCAAGAGTGTTCGATTACGGTGGCCTCCGAAGTACCACTAAACGATATAATAAATAACCGCGATGCCATGGGCCGGATAGCTAAATGGGCCATCGAGCTCCTTTCGTTCGACATAACATACAAGCCTTGGCGGGCTATCAAGTCGCAAGTATTAGCCGACTTTGTCGCCGAATGGACGGAAGCCGAACTCCCTAAAGAGTACGGCGCGTACTCTAATTGTATCATGCACTTCAACGGCTCTAAAATGATGGCCGGATTGGGAGCAGGCGTAGTCCTGACGTCTCCCACTGGAGACACGGTCCAATACGTCCTCCAAATATTATACACAGACTCCAACAATGCAGCCGAATATGAGGCTCTGTTGCACGGTCTTCAGATGGCAGTCTCTATGGGCATTCAATGCCTAGAGGTGCGCGGGGATTGAAACCTCGCAATATCACAAATAAACAGAGACTTTAATGCCAAGGATCCGAAAATGGCGGCCTACCGTAATGTCGTCCTTAAAATGTCAGCTCAGTTCGAGGGGCTCGAATTTCACCATGTGGCTCAAGAAAACAATCAAGCGGCAAATGTCCTTGCCTGCATCAGCGCTAAGCACGACCCTGTCCCACCTAACATATTCCTGGAAAGGCTGTTCAAGCCATCCGTGGTATGGGAAGGGGAGTCCGGCAATACCAGCACGGATCCGAATACATCCCCAGATTCTGAACTATCAGGCATAACCGAAATAACATTGTCAGCCCACGAAATAATGGCTCTCATCGCCCCATGGGCTGAGCCTTTCTTGGCCTACCTAAATTGGCAGGAGCTCCCCAAAGATCAAAATGAAGCACGTTGCATCGTCCGGCATTCTAAAGCTTACGAAATCCATGAAGGGGAACTCTATAAGAAAAGTGCGACCGAAGTGCTCCAAAGGTGCATCTCCGAAGAGGAAGGGCGGCAGCTCTTGGCTGAAATCCATGCCGGACTGGGTGGGCACCACACCGCGGCTCGAGCACTAGTCAGCAAGGCCTTCCGTACAAGTTTCTATTGGCCGACGGCCCGAGCAGACACACAGGACCTTGTCCAACACTGCGTCGGTTGCCAGCTCTTTGCCAATCAGAGTCATATGCCCCCTACCGCTCTCCAAAGAATCCCCATAACTTGGCCCTTCGCGGTCTGGGGGCTGGATATGGTTGGACCCCTTAAAGGGTGAAGCCACAAGAAAAAATACTTATTGGTCATGGTAGACAAGTTCACCAAATGGATAGAAGCCAAACCAGTGAAAATGGCTGAATCCGGACCAGTAATAGACTTTATATCCGGGGTCGTACACCGATACGGTATCCCCCACAACATCATCACCGATAATGGCTCAAATTTCACGGCCGATGAGGTGAAAGCTTGGTGCGGCAAAATGGGCATTAAGCTCGACTATGCTTCCGTCTACCATCCTCAAACAAATGGCCAGGTCGAACGGGCAAACGATCTCATCATGAGCGGCATCAAACCCAGACTAGTGCGATCCTTGACAGAGTCGGACACTCATTGGTTCGAGGAGCTCGACTCCGTGCTCTGGGGGCTGTGGACCACGCCGAATCGCACAACCGGATATACACCATTTTTTCTGGTGTACGGCGCGGAAGCAGTACTACCCTGCGACATAATACATGATTCGCCACGTGTACGCATGTACGAAGAGAAGGAAGCCGAGTTAGATCGGCAGGATAACTTGGACGCCCTGGAGGAGGAGCGCGACGTCGCTAAGGCCCGCTCTGCATTCTATCAGCAACAGGCTCGACGATACCAAAGCAGAGAAGTGCGGGCCAAAACTTATAATATTGGTGAGCTCGTTCTGCGCTTACCGGAGAAGAAGAAGGACAAGCTCAAACCCAAGTGGGAAGGTCCCTTCGTCATTGAAAAAGTTCTCACCGGAGGAGCATACCGCTTACGTAATGTGTCCGACAACAGACTCGAGCCGAACCCATGGAACGCAGCCAGACTCCGGAGATTCTACGCCTAGCGCCGAACTCAGTGTTTGTCTCCTTACCTCCTCCTTTTTAATTATGCTCCCTCCCTCTTCCTTTTTCGATCCTTTTCTCTTCACACAACGTATTTAATACAGTACGGACTTCTGGATTACTCCAGCCGCACTATATGTGTAAGCAATACCTGGGGGCTTCCTATACGGAAGCTAAACATAACTTACTCTAAAAGGCTTTTTGCCCATCACACATGTGTTTTCCATGTGTGCCTTTTCTTCACCATTATATGCATCGATATGACTTAAGATGTGGCCAAGCTGGGTTGCCTGGCTCCTGGGTTTATGCCCTACATTCCCGTTAATTCGACTAGGGCATAAGGGGAGCACCTCTGCGATTGCTACTGCCGGTTCAGTCGGATGTGTACCTCAGACTGGGTGAAGCCGAAAGCTAGTTTTCTTAAGAGAATATTCGGTCGGTGAGCAAAAGATGTCTTCGTTTATCATAACATAAATCCCCAGAAGTTTTGTATCCTGCTCCATGGTTCGTAGTTCGGACATGTGCCTTGTCGCATGCCTACCCAGGGAAAGGAACCCTTAATGGAACTATTCTCCCTGGAAGATGTTTCTTACTATCCATCTAATATAACATAACTAGTTGGGTACTTGTCTGTTCAAGCACTTATGACCCCTACGCCTAGTTTCCACGCATACTCCGGTTTTGTATAACCGAGAGGGTATTTGGACACACCTCGGACTGTAGGATCCGGGGGCTGAAGCGAAAAGGTCCGCCACGACAAATGATTTTAATCCGGCTAGGGGCTACTTATGTCCATTGAATTACACAGTCACTTGGACTGACTATATTCCTCCTCTATACCATCCAACAGGCTATCTAGCTTCGATCCCATTGAGAATACTTCGCGGCTAACGCCACCTGGTCATATACCAGACTCACGGGAATTTCTTGCCCATCTGGCCCTGCCAGTCCGACTTCGGCCTTATGGTTCGGGTCCAGCTTGGTGTAGCGCGTCTTCACCATAGCCCATGCTTCCCTTGCACCCTGCCGGCAGGCTGACATCTTCCACAGTCGGAAGCGCCGCCGTGCTCCTTGAAGCATGTCCACAAGCTCGCCCATACCATTCGACAGGAAGCTTGACGGCCACAAGGCCTGCGCTCCGCCCTGCATCACCTGCCGAGCTCGCTCGTGCAGCTGTGAGAGGTCTTGCAGTAAATCGTCTGCAGATGCGGGCATCTCCTCCTCAGGGCGACCCGTCAGCATTCCTACAAGCAAAACTCTTACAATATACTTCCTCGCCGAACTATGCTACAGTTCGTCTAGGCACTTACCATAAATGCCGCGGCGAAGCCTTTTGTTCTCCTTCACGGAGTCCACCAGCTGCGCATGGACGTCTTTCAATTCCACGTCCAGCCGAACATTAGCATCTTGGAGAGTATTCTTCTCCTGCTTAACTTGCGTAAGAATGCGCTCGCCAGCCTTTAGTTGCCTCTCGAGATGCGACTCGTCATCCCTCCCGCCCTCCGGATTTACTCCGGGGTTATCTGCAGAATTTTCTGTTAAACTCGTCATATCAGCCAGTTGCTAACTGGTATATTTTCGTACAATCGAGATAAATGTTACCAGATGAGGCCTTCTGGGATTCCTCTAGCTTGGCAACCGTGGCCCTCAGTTGGGTCTTGCACTCCTCTAGCTCCTGAGACAATTGCTCATTCTTATCCACAACAACCTGCGCATAAATTGATACTTAAAACTGTTGTGCCAACCGTTTCAAGTCTCAGGGGCTACTACTATACATGCTTATCAAACTTTCTTACCCGTATATCTTTGGTATACTGGTCCGTCGCCCGGGCGAGCCCGCCTTGAGCAGCTCGGATGTATGTGTCTCCCGAATTGAAAGCATTAAATGCCTCTTCGAAAAAGATGTTGTTGCGAAGCACGGCCCGTCGACGCCGGTGATTCATGGTGCTCTCTACTTCGGAATTCGTGGCAGAGAGCATATCTGCGTCCTCTTTCGGAGGACTATGTGGCATCGGCCCTACGTCCGCCTCCTCTCTCAAAGTCGGTTCTGGAGCCTGACTGGTGGAGGCATGGTTGGCAGGATCCCTGGATATAGTCCGGATACTCCTCTTCCTGCGAGGATGTAAAGGGCGTTGTTATACTTCAAATAACAATAATTACATGAAATGTTGTTTCCTTACCTCTGTAGAGGCGTGTCGGCCCTAACCGCCTTCCTCTTGAGCCTACCCAATCTGGACGCCTGTGGCTGACGGGTCCCTAGGGGCTCGGCCCTGCGCTCCGAGCATCGCCTCTGCAAAAACACGACGCTTCAAGGATAAGGCGTGACATCAGGAAAGAGTCCTCTTCGGAGGATCGAGTCTTCGGCTTGGCTTACACGCGACGAAGGTAGCAGTCCGGGATAATCAGCAGTAATAGCCACTGAGGCATCGTCATGGCTCTCCCGATAAAATATCCCGTTGACAAGCTCCACGGCCGCATCCGGGTCTTCTTCGAGTCCTAGATCCAGGGCCCTTTCGGGGTCCTCTGGCTGCGGGGAAGGGCTGGAGATTCCTTCTATGGCCCTCCTCAGTTCCTGCTCGGAAATATCAAGGCAGGTAACCTTAGCAAAGAACACCACGATAAGTGAAGCGAGAAAATAAATGACGACTTACCTAGTTTGGGGGATTGTACATGGAGAATTCGTCCCGCGGTTTGACATGAAGGAAGTCTTCCTCTTCTCCTTTGTATAGATCGGACAATATCCTTGCCAGAGCAGTGGCGGAGTCCAGATCCTTACGGCCACAACGGGTGGCATTGTCTGCCCCGTTGAAATGCCACATGGGATTGCCCCGATATTGAAGCGGTTGCACTCCCCGCATTATGCATATTGCCATGACCTCGACTATCATCAGTCTGGATTTGGCCAGTAACTTTATCCTACTCATCAGGAAATGTATTTCCCTGGTATCCTCTTCTTGGGGGCCTCAAGGGCGCCAGCTTAGACGTGCCCTTGGCGGGGCGTTACTGAACTTAGGGAGTCCTGTCTGGACTAGACCTGGAAGGGGAGCATCATCAATATAAAACCACTCTGAAGCCCAGTTCTCTGGTGCCTTCTTGGGAGTGCCGGATAGGTATCCGGTCTCGGCGATACGCCATACTTCGGCCCCGCCCACTTGACATAGGGACTCTCCCTGGTTGCGGGGGACAAGGCAGAACAACTTGTTCCACAAACCGAAATGAGCCTCGCAGCCTAGAAATAGCTCACAAAGGGCGACATACCCTGCTATATGTAGTACGGAGGTTGGGGTAAAGTTGTGCAACTGGAGGCCGTGGAACTCCAGGAGCCCACGAAGGAATGGATGAATAGGAAACCCGACGCCCCTTAATGGATGCGGAATGAGGCATATTCGCTCCTCTGGAGACGGATTAGGGGATCTCTCCGCTTGTTCTCCGTTGTCATAGGTGGCTATTCCGGCTCGGACGGGGACCATGAAAGCCGGTGGGAGAAGCCCTTGGGTTTGTAACTTTATCAAACGGCTATGAGAAACTGAACACTCTCCCCAGTCCCCCGGCTTGGGGCAAGGGGAGCGAGCAGAAGAGTTGCGACGACCGGCCATGTTGGAATGGTTTTTTCGGGGCGCTCTGTTGGATGCTTGCTCGAGGAGGAAGAGTGAGGTTTGGATCTGGAATACCCGTCTCTTCAAATAGATGGTTAGACCGAAGGATCGAGGGTGGCAAATGCAAAAAATGCCTCAACTCCTCGCATTCGCTCGACACATGGAAATGGTCATTATTAAGGCACTGAAGCCAAGGAGTACAACATTGATGAAATGCCGGGCATTGTTCACTGTAATAGGTACATTGGAGTATTCAGAGATGGAACCCGCCTTGCAATGCCGAAGACAGGACTGCGCGCCGGACTCACCGTCATTGAAGCCTGGTTCAGGGGCTACTGAGGGAGTCCAGGATTAGGGGGTATCCGGACAGCCGGACTATATACATCGTCCGGACTATTGAAGCGTGAAGATACAAGACTCAAGACTCCGGCTCGTGTCCGGATGGTACTCTCCTTTGCGTGGAAGACAAGCTTGGCGATCCGGATATTATATTTCCTTCCTTATAACTGACTCCATGTAAACCCTAGCCCTCTCCGGTGTCTATATAAACCGGAGAGGATGGTCCTTAGAAGGCCGATCACAATTACAATAATACCATCATAGGCTAGCTCTTAGGGTTTAGCCTCTACGATCTCGTGGTAGATCTACTCTTGTACTACTCATATCTTCAATATTAATCAAGCAGGAAGTAGGGTTTTACCTTCATCGAGAGGGCCCGAACCTGGGTAAACATTGTGTCCCGTGCTTCCTGTTACCATCAGTCTAAGACGCACAGATTGGGACCCCCTACCCGAGATCCACCGGTTTTGACACCGACAACCGTCCTCAAGGCCGGAGGCGATGGCCGGGTCATGGCCAACTAGCTGCCCATGGCGCTCACCGGCGTCCCACGCATGTGGTTGCTCCATTTAACAGCGTCTTCGGTGGACTCCTGGGAGGAGCTGCATGGCCTCTTCCTCGCCCATCACGCAACACCGGTGCTCCCGATCGTCGCAGCACTGCTTGGTGCCTCAGAAGCACCACCCATGAGTCACCACATCAAGTCGTTCGTCCGTCAGGTCGGCACTGCCCTGACTCGCCGCCCAGCTCCTCCAGGTTCGGTGTCACCCAAGGCCGACTTGGCCTTCAGCTCGGATGATCACCCCGCCAACACCGCCTGCTCGGGTGTGCTCCCGATGCTATGTACTCCTACCATCTGCCAGGTGGCAGTCACCAGGACCCTCGTCGACGGCGGGGCTGGCCTCAATGTGCTCTCGATCGAGGCCTTCAGCCTCCTTCACATGCCGCTATAGCGGCTCTGACCCAGCCAGCCCTTCTCGGGCATCGGGGGCAGCCCCACCGGGTCTTTGGGGCAGATCCGCCTCCCAGTGAGATTCGGCACCCAAGCCAACTTCCGCACAGAGCTAGTCAACTTCGACGTCGCCCCAATTCGCCTTCCATACAACGCCATCCTCGGGTATCCGGCCCTGGCCAAGTTCATGGCAGTGACTCACCACGGCTACAATGTCCTCAAGGTGCCAGGAAGCGGTGGAGTCATCACAGTCCCCTGCGAGGAGAAGGATGCAGTGTGTTCTCTCGAGCGTGCCTTCCAGGCCGCAGCAATCGAGGACCCAGATCATAGGAGCGGGAGCATTCCTGAGGCAGTCCCTAAGAATAAGAAGACATCACTTGGCCCAAACCATCAGGAGGCAGGCACCTCCAGTGGTGTTGCGTTAGGATCCGCGCCCGTTCAAGTGGCGCCTCCCTCGGTCGCATAGGAAGGCGCGCCCGGCGCCCTCCTCGGGCAAGACTCGGGGGCTCTCTCCTGGAGGGCCACCGACTTTGCCAAGGTCACGAGGGAGGTGCTCGGGCACCACTTGGAGGCGTGCTTAAAAGCACGTTTCCCTCAGGAAGGTATGAGGCAAGGAGGGCCAAACCCTCAGGAGTTCATCGCAAGAAACACTCGGGAGCTGCAGGAGTCAAGAGTCATGCGCGGCAGCCGCCGCTTACTCGTTGTAGCCCCCCATCCAGGCGAGGATGGTGGGCTGCGTGTCTGCATCGACATGCCAGGGCTCTACCGGGCCGCATCTCAGGAGCGACTCTGGCCCTCACACGTGGGACGTTGCGAGGGTCCACCTCACAGCTACGTTCACATGCCTCTCGGCTTGCCGAATGCGGCCGCTGCTCATCAGCGCCTGCTAAGGAGCATTCTGGAGGCTCAGGAGGTCAGGCACTGCGTGGTCCTAGCAGAGATGGAGATGGTCCTCGAGGGGCCACCTGCGCCCCCAGAGCCTCCTGAGGCTCCTGGTCCCGGGAGCTCGTGAGGATCGGCTTCCTCACCGCGCGTCGTCCGCTACTTCAGCATTCCTTCATCTCCAACGGTATCAGGTGACATCTTTCAAGTTCCATTTTCAGATGGGAGCGCCCCCAGGGCTACATCATTCCCAGGCCGCGTGGGTCCGTCCCTATGGCATGTATCTCTTTTGTTCGCATCTTTAGGTTACCTTGTTGGGGGCGCCCCTCGGGCTGCATTATCCCCAAGCCGCTCGGGCCTGACCTAGTGGTGTGAATCCCTCTCGCACCTGTCTAAGCTAATTAACCCTTCCATACTCAACCTGCCTGACTTAATCGCCCTCTCGATTGACACCAACCTTTGGAGTTGCTCTCCCTGGCACGACGTTTGTGCATGGGTCCGTCCCTGCAACATCGACAAACCTGAGCGGCTGAGCTCTGGCCGCGGCAGCCCCGCAAGGCGCCACCTCACCAGGCCCTCAGTGCCCCCATCTCTCCCCCAGAGCAACCGGTGGCTGGCTGACAATTGTAATGGCAACTCTCGTTTTCCTTGTGGTGAGTTTACATGGTCTCTCTAAGGGATAGCGTCGGGCGAGGCCTTCGCGGTCTCTCTTCCCTCTCGCCCACACGAGCCGCTTGCGCGTTAAAGGAGGGCACCTGAGCATCACGACTCACGGACTCTTACTGGCTCTCCAGCCCTCACCTCCTGGCCTTGTCCACGGCATCGCGACCTGGCATACCATCGACGGCTGAGCTCGCTCGAGGGCCGGGACCCGAGGACGTAGAGCACGAAGGGGAGTGCGGGAGAGAGGGAGGAAGCTCGCGAGGACCTCACCAGGCAACTCCCCAGCTACTGACGTGCGGGCCTGGCGCCGCACCAAGAAATGGCCCCAAGCTCCTGAGATAAGTCACTCTCTGGGACTGCTAGCTAACGCAACACCAACTCCGCACCTAATGCGGCCCTGTAATGGCGATGTTGCACTCCTTTCTCACCGAGCAGCGGCTGCTTGAGCACTAAGGGGGACCTCCTGAGCATCGGGCCTCGGGGGATCTTACGAGAGCTCCGGCCGCTCACCTCCTGGCCTTGACCACGGCATCGCGACCTGGCATACCAGTGACGGCTGAAGCCGCCTGTGGACCGGGACCTGTCGGCGTAGAGCACCAAGCCCTCGTGAGGTTAGAAAGGAGGGACCAAGCTGAGACAGGACAAGCATCTCACACTGTTTCACGATGAGGATCATATTAATGAAAGAGACTACAGACGCTTTACATGCCCCCAAGGGGTGTTTTCTTGATTCCTTGCAGGGAACAAAAGATGCAAATCCTAAGGAGCCCTAACTACAGGTACCACAGCGGCAGACGCCATCATCAACAGTGGGCCGCGCAAGGCCGGCGCCAACCCCATCCAGATCAGCCGCGCCGACCGCCGGGCACACCGGCTCTGCTCCGGGCACGGCGCGAGCTCGGGGGCTCGTAGCTGTCGTCGCTCGTCTCCAGAGTCGAAAGGAGCTCAGGGGAGTTGCTTGATCCTCCGGCACGGCCGCTGCTACCAGAGGAGCTGCTGGAAAGGCGGGTAGCAGGCCTGGTCCTCGCCGCTCCAGAGCTCCGGCCGTTGTCTGTGGGGCAGCACTCCAGCCTGCGTCCTTCCTCGTCGAAGACCTTGAAGAACATCAAGGAGGCGTCATCGTATTCCAGCTGAATCACGAGGGCTCCCCCCGTTCGGCAGACCCTGGCGATCTCGCACCAGCCCCGGGTCATAAAGACCTTGCCAGGGGCGACGACCTCGACCTCCGCTTCGGTCGCGGGGGAGCTGCAGCCGGCGTGCTGCAGCCAGAGCTCCTGAGCCCCTCTCGATGGTATCTCGAAGGCGAAGGATGCAGGAAGGCGAATCCAAGAGCTCGGAGGCATGGCGGCGTGAAGCACAAGCTCGCGGGAAGAGTCCGTAGCGTGGACTCCAGGGGGGACGACGCACGTCGCCGTGATCCGTCAGCGCCGGTGGTGGCACCGGCGGTGCCGCTTGGCGTCCTCTTCCCCAGGGCCCTCGGCCTGGGCGTACAAGGGCAACGGATATCCGGGAGGAGGCCGCTCGTACCAAGGCCTCGACGCC
Organism: Triticum dicoccoides; assembly: GCF_002162155.2. Lineage (NCBI taxonomy): Eukaryota > Viridiplantae > Streptophyta > Magnoliopsida > Poales > Poaceae > Triticum > Triticum dicoccoides. The sequence goes on along the minus strand of NC_041383.1, from coordinate 697,960,929 downwards.
TCCTGCCGAGCACCCTCAGTGTGGCGGCAGGGGACCGGCCGCTTCTTCAGCGGGAGTGGGACGGGCCCCTCTCGGGGGGCCTTCCCTTTCTCTTCGATTGAAAACCGGTGGATCGGCGCCATCATCGATGAAAGGAAGTAAAGAATAAGAGGCGGAGCAAGGAAAGATGGACTGGGAGGGCTCGCGCTGTTCCGTACTTATAGCCGGAGGAGGCCAACCGTCGGCCTCCATGATCACAGGTAATCATGACTCATTTTGCAAGCAGGGACTTGTCATGTCGAACGGTTGCCGAGGCGTCATGGGGAAGCGAAGGCGCCCACGTCCAATCAACCACCACGCGGCGCCCAAGGCCACGGGCTGTTGGGGCCCGCGGCGCTTCGCACTTGCCCCTTCGCTTCTCTGCTAAGCCAAGTCCGGGCGCGCCTTGGGCCCGGGGGCTACTGTCGGCGTTCTGAGAACGGGGGTCCCCAGACTTGCCTGCCTGCGGCCTGCGGCGTGGCTCAAGCAGTGGCCCAGTGCGGCCCATCTTCATCAACTCAAGCTCACACCCTTGCGAGGGGCCAAGCCTCGCGGGGCGGACGACAGGAAGCTTCCTCAGGAGCGGCCTCGTCAGGCAGACTCATGAGGAGGCGGAGAGATCAAGGCAGGGGTACCTCATGAGGTGCCCATGACACAAGCCATGACGACCCAAGCCAGGCGGGCGCCGGCCTGTGTAGTGTCCTTGTTTCCCCTTTGGTGCAAAGGGGGCAAGCACAGGCCAAGGCATCAGGCAAAGGCTACCGTTTTGGTGCAACAGGACCAAGACCAGCAGAGCGGCAGGATGGAGGTCACCGTGGAGCCCAAGACGGCGTCATCGTCAGAGCCTTTGGCAGTAGAAGACCAACTTTAGTCAGGATAAGTGTACTAGATGTTCCCCTTCAAAATGGCCAATAGTTGGCGCCCTTCCCGCTCAATATTTGGGAAGAGGGCCAGGGCCTCTCTCTATATATAGGACTAGCCACCACAGTAGGAAGGGGGAGAATCAACCCTTCCGAAGGAACAACACCACCACAAGAACATCCCTCGTGAGGTTGTTCTTCCTTTGTATTGTTCATCATCAGCCCCTGAGGCAATCCACCACACCACACACTGGAGTAGGGTATTACACCACAATGGTGGCCTGAACAGTATAAACCCCGTGTCCCTCGTGTGTTCATCTTTTCTAGCTTAGATTCCTTGCGAAGCTTTGGGACGTGAGTTGGTAGAGGAGAGATCTCCGCGCGCACCCCAGAATTCGAACCTCAAGGGTCTGCCGGAACCCGAAATCCGACATTATCCCTTGGGTGGCGCGCCAAAGCGGCTTTCTCACCAGACCATCGTGTTCGTAAGTGTGTTCGTGTGTGTTTGGGCCGCCAGGCAGACGTGCCAGACGCGTCTAGACATGGCCGAGCTTCTTCGTATCTATCCCATATTTAGGCTGGACATGAGAGTGTACCGGACACTTCGGTCGTATAGGACCGATTTGAGAGCAACTCCAACGCGCCGACCCAAACGGACAGCGGATTTGTTGGCTTTTTGTCCGTTTGGGTCGGCCGCCCGCTCGGTGTCCGCCCTCTTTAAGATTTGGGTCGACAGTGCACCAACGGTTGCGACCCACTTCATGTCCGCATGCAAATTTCAAAAAAAGGCCCGCAGCCATAGATCATGGCAGCGGCCATGTCGTCGCCCGGAGTTCGTGCCGGCACCATGCCAGCGCTGACATACAATGCCAACTTCAGAAAAACAGCACGCAGTTCAGCTGGCACACTTGCCAGCGGCCAACACACATGACAACACACAAAAAAGGAGCGGGACAGTTCGACCACGCCATCGCTGTCGTGGTCATGCCAGCACACTTGCAGGCATACAAAAAAGGATGGCGCTCGCCGCCATAGATAACTCATCGTCAAACTTGAGCATGTCGGCCTGCATCTTCTCAAACCACCACCTCTTCCTTGGCGACACGGCGTTAAGATGCACCTTCATGATCTCTACCCCCGTCATCATGCTCGCAAGAGCCACTTCTTTCGCCTTGGTCTTGGCGTTGGCAGGCTCAATCTCTAGCATCTTGGCTTGCTTCTCCGCTTCCATCTCAAGCATCTTGGCTTGCTTCTCCACCTTCATGTCAAGCCTCCTTCTTTGGATCACCATCCGAGGATATGCAGATGAGCCGGTGCTGGCCGAGGCCACGACAGCTTTGACGAGGCTGTCCTGGCCAGGGTTTAACCATAGGTACATTAGCGCCTCCGTCGTTGCCGCCGCGACGCGGGCATTGGTGGCCTCCTGCTGCAACGGTGGCGGCGATGGCGACTGCCGCGATGGCTTCCTCCATCGCGTTCGCCGCGTGTCTCCGGCCCTTTCTCTTCGCCGACTCCCTTGCCCGCTCGTCGGTCGTCAGCTTCTTCCTCGGCTTGGGCGCGGCGATGGTCTTACGGGGGGCGCGAGGCTTGCCTTTGCCGGAGGGGGCGGACATGATGCCGAATGAGGCGAGGGAGGTGAGGCCGGTGGCGGCATCGAGATCGACGTCCATGGCGAGCGTCGGGAGCGCGTGCGGGCGGGAGGTTTTTGGGGAAAATGGAGGGAAATGGTGAAGGCTGCCACCGACCAGTGGGCCAAGGGGAGGAGTAGGCGGGCGGGCGTGCGTCCTTCTCATGTCCGCGTCGATGCAAATCCGGCTAAAAAATGGGTCGGCAATGGGTCGGCAGGCGGACGAAAAGTGGACACGCATCTGTTTGGGTTGGTGCGTTGGGACGACTTTTCTGTCCGCGCCAGCCCAAACGGACGCGCGCGAGCGAAATGAGTCGTCGCGTTGGAGTTGCTCTGAATAGCCCGACTGGGCCGTGTTCTTGTGATGAGTTGACTGAACTGTCTGTCCTGACGTACGACGGGTTTGATGAGCTCGGCTACAGCCCACCTTTAGCAGTCACCTCCATATGTCGACCTCACCGGCGACGACGACGACGAGTAGGACGTGTGGAAGTTTTAATGTTTATATTTATATTCTTATATTATTAACATCATGTATCTGGCATTATTTTGCGGAAAAATTCATGTTCAAATACACGGACAGTTTGGTATGCGGCCGGCTGGTTGAGCGCACCGATAGCCGCATAACCGTAAGAACGGGTGTGCCTGTTTTTTTGTCTCAAACCAACAAAATTCGAGCAAAACGGATGTCCGTTTAGAATCGTGCGCTGGAGTTGACATGAGGAGCCCGGGTAAAGGTACGATGCCAGAGACCATGAGCTGTGCGACGGGAAGGGTGTCGACTGGACCATGGAGCTTCCGGTCCAGCCCCTCCCCCGCACTGCCACATGCTCTTCCTCCTAGATCTCGTTTGGCGACGCTGCACTTGCACGCGCGTGAGCGTCCGTCCGTCCACGCCACCGCCCGGCCCCGGGCGGACAAAATTACTGTTATGACCTATAAGGCTACCAAAATCCCGATTTGACTCGCTTTGGAAAAAATTTCGTTTTTGACCTTTTTAGGTGACGCCAACATCCCTGGCGTCTGGGTTGCGAAGCAGACGCCAGGATCCCTGGCGTCTGGCCCCTGGCCCGCACTGCCCGCCTGCACGTTGACCAGCTGACGTGGCAAAGGGGCCAGACGCCAGGGACCCTGGCGTCTGGCCCTGGTAAGTGGATAACCCCCACGGGCCGAGCCCACCCACCCATCTCTTTTCCTCCTGGCGGCGCATGAACAGAGGGCTTCCTCTCCTTCGCCCTTCTTCAACCTCACACCAAATCCTCACCTGATCTACTCCATCCTCCACTCTAGTTCGTGGATCTGGGCCCCCTAAGCATCCTTGAGGTATTCTCCCCCGTCTCCTCCAATTTATTTGGGTTGAGTCCTCTTCTTTTTGATGCATTATTCAACACTAGGTGATGTTAGATGAGTAGATGATTTCTTTGTTTTAGGAAATTGTTTGTAGTTGATAGATGATTTGGTAGGCAGTAGATGATGTGTAGTTGAACATGTAGGCAAAATCAATTCCTTTTTGTGCATATGTTGTCCATAGGAAAAAAATTTAACTAAGAGGGGTGATTTTTGTATGTAAAATAGACCTGTTTGATAATTTGGTTTGATAGGATGTGTGTATGTGGTATAACAATATAGTTGAATTTAAATATGATGTCTCTATGTGTAGATAATCTTATTGTTGGCATACTTTATTTGCAAAAGATATGGTGAAATTTGGTACTCTAGATGATATGCATATGTGACACCATATTATTTGACAAATTTATTTGATTGAGATGATGTTGGTATGTTTGAGAAGAATTATGTGTGCATATGAAGAAGAAAAAAATGATGTGGTTATGTTTGAGAAGAATGGTGTGTTCATATGGCATAACTTGGAGAAGAAAATTGTATTGTTTTATATTGTTCATGTATTCATAGATGTTTGTGATTTGTTTTGTAGGATGGCGGATGATGATGGACCTTGGTATGCCGGATTAATCGATGAGTGGGATAAGGAGCATCGTGCTCGTGCCATTGAGAATGGAAAGGTAAGAAGCAAGACTTGTCAAATTTCTTTATTTCTCATTTGTGTTCTTGTATTGATCAAAACATCACTTTATTTGCAGCTTGTAGTTGCTATGCGCATGAGGGGTCATTCTGCTGATGGCTTTACTTACGACCCGCGGTACGAGCCTTATATTTGGAGATTGGGTCTTCTCCCATTCGTGTTGCAGTTTAAGCGACGCGCTCCGCCGGTGAACCACGCGGCATTGACCGCACTTGTGGATCGTTGGAGGCCGGAGACTCACTCGTTCCACCTTCCATGTGGGGAGCTGACGATGACCCTAGAGGACATGGCTATGATAAGCGGCCTTCCTATCGACGGACAAGCTGTTACCGGTCGTGTCAGCATCGTTAATTGGCGAGAACGGACATGCATTTTAGTTGGTGTTCAGCCCAACGACCCTCAAGAAGGCAAGGCCGATACCGCAAGAGTGAGGCATTCTTGGCTAAAACTAGTCAGAGGAGACACCAATCCTTGCCCTCAGGGTGCCAATGACGTGGTTGTGCAGCAGTACGCGCGGGCCTATCTTTGGTATGTACTAACCAAGGTAGTCTTCTCAGATGCAACCGGGAACTCAGCCCTCTGGATGTTCTTGGAGCTACTCAATAACTGGGATACCCAGTATAGCTGGGGTTTGGCCGCACTAGCATATTTGTATCGTTAGGTAAGAGATATTTGCAACCATTTATCTTGCATTTGTCATGCGCCTCCATATCTAACATGTTTGTTTGATTGCAGCTTGACTTGGCGTGTCGGAGGAAGGGAGATACATCCTCATTGTCTGGGTTTGTTTGGAGTCTATCCGTGTGGATGTGGGAGCGGATCCCGGTTGGACGGCCCGATTTCAAGAACCCCCTCATGGCAAACCCACGGGGTAATCATGACGGGTTGCATGATGATGATCCATATCGGCGCCCTACACTTGCTTACTATTGGGAACAAGTGACAGTCTACACAGGAAGCTCGCATGTGCGATACAAGTGCTATATGAACGAGCTGGACACCTTGACTGCTGAGCAGGTTTTGAGAAGTTCGATGAGATAAAATTTAGTCAAGAATGAAACTTGTGTAGCTAACAATGTATCTCTTTGTTTTGCAGGTATATTGGTTGCCTTATGTGGAAGATCGTGACTTTGATCTTAATGAGATGTGCACGCGTGATAGCCATCTTTGGCGGGCGAGGTGCCCAATGATATGCTTCTTCGCAGTCGAGTGGCACTTTGTAGACCGTGTGGCAAGACAATTTGGAAGAAGACAAGGTATTCCAATTGAGGAGAGCAAGGAGGAAATGCCACCTCTGCATCGGTAAGCAAGCATGCCTTGAGTATGTAGTAGAGCATTGAATAAGTCAATGTTTGCTAATGCTTTGTCCCGTGCATCATTTGTAGGTTCGATCGAAGGAGCAATCAGGATATATCGGATTGGGCAAACAAACACCATGCGTGGATAGAAATTTGGAATCAGAGAGACACGTTAGTGCAATCAGAGAATAGACCTCACAATCAGTCAGCATATCAGAAGTATCAAGTGTGGTATGCGGATCGTTACCGGTTAAAGTTGAAGCCTGGTTGGACTCATGAGGAGTGGTCGGAGTTGGTGTCTGAAGACCCGGAGACTGCACAAGGTTATCAAACCTTCAACACGGCTGTGAGAGACACCAGAGGGGCTCACGTTGACTATGCACCGATGCATGATGAAATGGTAGTCTGTTTGACCTATTCTAACATACTTGCATCATGTTGTCTTCTTTCAAATACATAAGTTTGGTGTGTTCATGAATTGCAGGGCAGAGAGTTGCTTCTGTGCGTCAACGATGCCAATGTTGCACTGAGTCATCCACCTGGTGGTGCATTATCTGAGAGGACTCTTAGGAGCACGAAGGAGGTGTGATCAATATATTATAAAAGTTTCTTTTCACGGATTATTTATGTGCATCTCATATCATAGCATATTTTGTCTTATTGCAGAAGTTCAAGAAGCGGTTTCATAAGATGGCAGCAATGCTTTCTTGCCATGATGCTCAGTCCAGTGACGTGTATGCACCTGGTAGCCGCGCCGCCACAGCTAATAGATGGCGTTATCTACAGAACGATGAGGACATGGAGGAGGAGTTCGATGAAGAGGAGCCAGCACACCAAGAGGAGCCAACACATCATGAGGAGCAAGAGTATGATGCAACACATCAAGAGGATCATGAGTATGGTGTTGATGCTCCACAACCATCACAGGTTACACAACCGACACAAGGCAATGCTTGCTCTAGGAAAGGCAAAGCCATAGCTAAGACACCAAGCAAGAAAGGTAGAAAGAAGAAATGGAACACACAATTCCATAGTCCGGAGTATCCTCATAAGCTTATCCCAATAGGAATGCAAAGATATAAGGCCAACACTGAGGCGGAGGAGGAGGCATACAACGAAGAGGAGGAGGAGGAGACTAGCAAAGAGGAGGAGCCTACACTTGCAACCATGGTGAAGAGAGGAAGGAGGAAGTGAGCTTCTTGTTGTCGTGGTAAAAACTTCTTAGGTTGTCTTGAATTTGGTGTCTTATGTATGCACTTGATGTCTTATGTATGCATGAATTTGTCGTGATGAAAAATCTGTGGACTTGTTGTCGTTTGTATGCAAGAATTTGTCGTGGTGAAAATTCTGTGAAATGTGCTATCTTCTGTGGTCTATGAACCTGTCATATTATTATATATGTGTTGTCTTCCTGTGTCAAATAGCATGTCAAATATTATGTACAGGGACCCAAACGCCAGGGTCATTGGCGTCTGGTCTAAAGTCAGGGGAGCAGACGCCATGGTCCTTGGCGTCTGGTCTAAGTCAGGGGAGCAGACGCCATGGTCCTTGGCGTCTGGTCTAAGTCAGGGGAGCAGACGCCATGGTGCTTGGCGTCTGGCCCTGGTGTAGTAGTTTTTTCATTTTGTTCATATTTTGTCACAGCATAGTATCGAATGACATATATATTTTGTTCTAGCAAACACCCGTAGTATCGAATGACGAACATTAGTGTTCACATAATAGCAAATGACAAACATAGTTCATGACCACGATGGTCTACGATACAATGTCTCGAATGACATAGCAAATTACAAACATAGTTCAAATTACACAAATAGTCTCGAATGAGAAGTTCATCACATACAATGTCTCGAATGACATAAGTAGTTCATGACCACGATGGTTGAAACGACATGAACATCACATATAACTCGGTTTCCTGTAGCAATGCAAGTCAACAACCCTTTTCCATTCCCATTCTTCCAGCATTTCTTGAATCTTGTCATCATCAGTTATGTCAACCAATTTTCTTTCCCCGGGGCCATCTGACTGCCTCCTGCTGACGTAGTACACAAAATCCTCTTCCTTCAACCCTTGCTTCAACATGAATTTAGTCTTCAACCAATCGAAAGTGAGATCCACTTCACTAACTTGCACAACACATGGAGACAAGCCTTGGACATGAACAACAGGGCTAAGCACCCACTGCTTAGCCATCTACAACACACAAATCTCTTAGTAGCTAACCTATCTTACATTAAACCACGAGGAAAACAAACTAGGGTTTTCACAAAACTATAATACATTAAACCAACCAAAAAATAGGGGTGGAGTTGATTTACCTTCTAGTTTCGAAATCCTGAAGATCCAACGGTGAAACCGGCCCGATTCGTGAGAGATTTGAGGGGGGTTAGGGTGCTGGATGAGGGAGTGACGTTGGCAGGGCTAGAGGTGAGAGTGGGTGGATATGAATGAAATGAGAGGGGTAGAGGAGGAGATGAATGGATGATAGGGCTAGAGGTGGGCCCAAAAATTCTTATCCACTCGAATCTTATCCATCAGACAGATAACTGCAAAAATGCTCTCTGGATACCAGACGCCACGGACCTTGGCGTCTGGATGTCCATCAGACACATCAGACAGGGTGTCTGGTCTCCTGCGCGAGCAAAATGATCCAGACGCCAGGGTCCCTGGCGTCTGGGTGTGGCAGGCAGACGCCATGAACCTTGGCGTCTGGGTGTCCATCAGACACATCAGACAGGGTGTCTGGTCTCCTGCGCGAGCAAAATGAGCCAGACGCCAGGGTCCCTGGCGTCTGGGTGTGGGAGGCAGACGCCATGAACCTTGGCGTCTGGGTGTCCATCAGACACATCAGGCATGTGTCTGGTCTTCTGCGTGAGCAAAATGAACCAGACGCCATGGACCTTGGCGTCTGGGTGTGGAGCTGGTGTTTTTGCAAAAGGGTCCCTGGCGTCTGGCCCCTTTGCCACGTCAGCTGGTCAACGTGCAGGCGGGCAGTGTGGGCCAGGGGCCAGACGCCAGGTATCCTGGCGTCTGCTTCGCAACCCAGACGCCAGGCATGTTGGCGTCACCTAAAAAGGTCAGAAACGAAATTTTTTTTCAAAGCGAGGTCGAATCGGGATTTTGTTAGTCTTATAGGTCATAACAGTAATTTTGTCCGCCCTGGGCACATGCACTTTGGTCGGTTGGGTCTGGTTCAGGCTTTCAGCGCCTGCTCGCTCGTTCCCACTGCGTTTACTTCTCGAGGACCGCGCCTCAGGTGACCACAGAGACTGCACAGCACAGCCCAGGTGACAGACAGGTCTGCCACAGCTCTGCGACTGCGAGCTCCATCTCCGTTTTCGTCGTCTTCACACCCCACGGGCGGCGAAACAGTACTGCTAATCGCAGCTCTGCGCTGCCTGCCATGTTCCAGGGCCGGATAACGCCGTCCCACATTTGTCACGTTCCGACTGCCGACACCACATACTTGCAAATGTTTCTCACTGCAACATAATCGCTTGGAATCTACTTGCATCCTTCAGTTGGCTTAGGTTTCTCCGACCATTAATGGAGTAGGTACTCATAAACCAAACCACCAAGAACCACAAAGCGCTGATGAATTCCTAGTGAAATGACAAGGTCTAAACTAAACATCACAGTAACATGCATGCTAATGAAGCGTTATTTATGTTACAGCGTGCCGCTCCGTAGCTCCCCAAATCTCCATCACACACACACAAACAGCGGAAGAACGGAAGAAATCATTCATCAAACTAAGCAGACGATTAACTAAACGCAAACCACGACGCTAATGAATTGGCGAACACGCCCTAATGAAGCAGTCTCGTGGCCGGCTTAGCCGAGATGGACCTCGGCTTCGCGCCTCTCGCCGCGCCTGGCGCGCACCACGAAGGCGACGGCGACCGCCACGCCGACCACCGCCAGGGCCGCGATGCCGCAGGCCACGCCGGCCGCGACGGCCACGGATCTGCGCGGCGGGGACGAACGTGGGTTGGTGTTGGTGGTGGTGGGCATCGCCGAGGCCGCCTCCGGCTTGGCGGCCTTGTTGTTGTCCAGCGCCTCCGGGAGCACGGCGGCCTCGGGCTTGGCGCCGAAGAAGGAGGCCATCTCGGGCGTCGCCTCCGTCTTCCCCTCGCTGCCAAAGTCCTTCAGCCCGTGGGACTCCGACCCGACGGCCAGGAGCGCCACCACACACAGCGCCACGAGCAGATCTCGCCGGATGGACGCCATTGCTTCGGTCGCCGATCGAGCTGCCGTTACGAGAATCAACAGTTAGTGGCTACCAGAAACAGCCTAAATAACAAACTGTTGCTACGATCTTGAACTGCTCTCTAGATTGAATGAACTGCACGGTGCTGCTACATATATATTTGGAGAAATGCAGAACGATCATGTGAGTCGATTCACCAAATGGCCGGACAAAAAGAGCTAAAAGCAACCAAGGAAGAAGAAAAAGTCACATGCACCGACAGATCTCAGTGTCAATCAACTACAAGCAGGAGCAGCTAGACGACCATGTTCTTTCTGCAGCAGCAGGCCATACTAAACAAACAAAGTGCAGATTTCCACAAAGGAAAAGCTCAACGCGAGGAGATTTCCTCGCTAGCTTTGCGCGGCACCAAGGAAGGAACGTACCTCGGAAGCTTCACGAAAGGATAGTGTGTGTGTGCGCGCGCGCGCGCGACGGAGAAAGCAGAGCAAAATAGCACTTGTGACTTGTGAGAGCTCTTGAAGATTCCCGGTATATATAAGAGCGCCTCCGTTGGCACGAGTATGGGAGTATGCGGAGAGCGAGAGGCTCGTGACGTGAGTGAGTGAGAACCCTATCTAATCAACCGATCACTCACTCAATACCATGCATCGCATGATGCATGTAGATGTGATGTAGGGCTCGTCGTTATTTGGGTGGTGGAGTGAGTGTGAAGCCATTATGATTTTTGACCACTGCCCCGTGCCCGCGGGAAAACAAAGGAGGTTGAAGAGAGAGGGGGTGGCCTCCCCCACCATTAGGTAGGCATGTGAGGAAGCCTTTACTTGGTTTACTAACCTCTCTGTCGGCTTGCTTCCACCCACTATTAGGAGAGCAGAGCGCTAGTCTCGTACAGTGCTACCACTGCTAATCCATCCCCGTGCCCAGATTCTGTGCTACGGTTACTGTACCTCCTTGTACTTTTCCTCGGTCGCGTAGGGGCCTGTCTATTCTATCCCGCCTCACGAGCCGCGCTTCACGGGCAAGCGATCGAGATCGACCCTCGTGCAGCGAGCGCAGTGTCCGGTGACCATAGTTAGCTCATGCGTCGTCCGCTTCGTCGTAGCACTCCTACTACGTCTTGGCAGGCCATCACGGCCTCGAGGTCAAGTCACGCAACGCATCAGTCGTTCGCCTGCTGGTTGTTGGACGAACACGGGCGGGGCCGTCCTGAGTCCTGGGAGATGTACCGCGACGTACTAGCGCACATGCACGATTGATCACCATTGGCCGGTGACCCGATGGACCAGAGTGTTGTTTTAGGGGGTGGTAATTAGCGTTGGATCGGCACGGCGAGGCGGAGAATCTGATGAATAGTGTAGTAAGTAGGTCTGGTCCAGTGTCCAGTGCTAGCTAGCTAGAGGTAGCACTTACAGTACGTAGTCGATCCAACGACCTCGCAGGACAACATATGGCACCGAGTTCATTGGCCGGGCACGCCCTGCATGGGCATGCTGGGGCAGAGCGGTTAGTTGGCAACCCTTGTACACTACTCCCACCTAACCCAATAAAACCATAAAGGTCATCATCACAAACAAAAGGAGCCTCATCATATGATGCGTGATGCGTGAACCGGCACGATTGGGCACACCTACAGCGGCCGTGGTAAGTGAAACAGTGCACTAGTATCCATCTCATCATTATTTGAGCGAACGGATCAGGTCATTCGTGTACACATGACAGTGTAGATGATCTCAGGAAGCAGGTCCACTGTCTGTAAAAATATGGAGGAAATTTGCAGTGCAGGCTCCTGAAACGCTCTTGGACTGAAGATCAACATTCAGAAACTAACACTGGGTGCTAGATAGATTCAGGAGGAGCAAGAAGTATCTTCTCTAATCACAAAGTTCAACTTCATATGACCCTTGAGATCATCCTCCGGCTGGACATGGCACAAGAGGAGAGGCCCCTTAGCTCCAGTGAGCGTGACCTCAGGAGAGAGCTTAAAAAGGAAGGCCATGGCCTTGGCTGTTCTGGAAAGAGCCCGAAAGAGACAGTCCTCGCGAATCACCTTCCTCAAAGAGCGAGATGCCAACACTCGTTTCTTTCACCTCCGAATCAACCATCGAAGAAGAAAGAATTTTATCCACCGCCTCAAACATAACAATGGATGGGTCACAAATCATGATGACAAGAAAGATATTGTGCAATCTCATTTTGCTAAAGCTATTGGTAAAGGCCCCCCCACGCTGCAAGGACTTCAATTGGTCTTGCATCCCCCGTTCAACTTGCGACCCCTCAGATTTAGATGCCCTGTTCACAGAGGAGGAGGTTCGCGGTGCAATCTATGACCTCCCAAACGATAAGGCCCCGGATCCGGATGGCTTCACTGGGGCTTTCTTCAAGGAATGCTGGGACATTGTCAAACCTGAAATTATGCAAGTGATCAACAATTTCTCTGCCCTTTGCGTCTCCAACCTTCATTGGCTCAACTCCGCTAACATTGCTCTCATTCCCAAAAAAGATGGGGCAGAGGACATATCCGACTTTAGGCCCATAAGTCTTATTCATACTGTTGCAAAGATCATTGCTAAGATGATGGCCACCCGCCTTGCTCCTCACATGCCCAATCTCGTTTCCAATACTCAAAGTGCTTTCATCAAGAAACGAAGTATCCATGATAACTTTATGTATGTCCGCAACTTGGCTCGACGATTGCACCGCAACAAAACACCGTCCTTGCTCTTCAAGCTTGACATCAAGAAAGCCTTCGACTCTGTGAGATGGGATTATTTGATGGACTTGCTTCGTCACCACCAGTTTCCGAGCCGGTTTCGAGATTGGGTCTCCGCCCTCCTATCCACGGCCTCATCTAGAGTTTTGCTAAATGGTGTTGCTGGTGATCCAATTAAGCATGGCTGCGGTCTTCGACAAGGGGATCCTCTCTCCCCTTTGCTCTTTGTCCTCGCTATTGATCCGCTCCACCACATCCTAGCCAAGGCCACCGAGCAAGGCTTGTTGCATCCTCTTCGTGGCCGGCCCATCCGTGCATCCTTGTATGCGGATGATGCTGCTATCTTTGTGGCGCCCATCAAGGATGATATTCACTACTTGGCTTCAAATTTGAGCTCCTTTGGGGAGGTTACTGGCCTGGTCACCAATTGCGCCAAAAGCCTTGTGGCGCCCATTCGCTGTGGCAACATCGACCTTGACAACATTCTACAGGCCTTCCCGGCAGTCCGTACTACTTTCCCCATGCGATATCTTGGTCTTCCGTTGTCGGTTACAAGACTAAAGCGCATCCACTTTCAGTATTTGGAGGACAAGGTGGCAGGCAAGCTTCCGCCTTGGTCGGCAATGCATGTGGCTACGCCGGGGCGCATTATTTTGGTCAAGGCCGTGCTCACTGCCATTGCCATTTACCACCTCACGCCTCTAGATCTTCCGGTTGAAGTGATGAAGAAGATCGATAGCCTGCGACGTGCCTACCTTTGGGCGGGCTGTGATAAGGTGACCGGCGGAAAATGTGAGGTTAATTGGGATCTCGTCTGCAAGCCCAAGATTTATGGTGGACTGGGAGTGCTCAACCTCCAAAAATTTGCAACCGCCCTGCGCTTGCGTTGGCTCTGGCACGAATGGGATGAACCACTTAAGACTTGGTCTGGCTCTGGAACACCTTGCACTAGCAACAATAAAGATCTCTTCGCGGCTGCTACACGGGTGTGCATTGGAGATGGAAACAAAGCTAAGTTTTGGGAATCTCCATGGTTGGACGGCCTCCGGCCTAAAGATATTGCGCCAATGATTTTTGAGCTGTCAAAAAAGAAAACGTGCTTGGTCAGGAAAGCTCTTGACAACAACCTTTGGGTCCGCCAAATTGACACTCGGCAGGGGCTAACCTTGGACCATATTCAACAATTTGCAACACTTTGGGAGATGCTTGCAGATGTAAACCTCAACCAGGGTAGCCAAGACACAATATCTTGGAAGTTCACCAACAGTGGCGAGTACTCCGCCTCCTCGGCTTACATGGTGCAGTTTGTCGGTCTCTCATTTTGCCCAATGAATGCTACAATCTGGAAGATGTGGGCTCCTCCGAAGTGTAAATTTTTTGCTTGGTTGATCTTCCAAAATCGTGTTTGGACAGCCGATCGTTTGCTGCGCCGAGGTTGGCCAAACTGTAATTTGTGCCCTCTCTGCAAGCAAGTGCAAGAATCTGCTACTCACCTCCTATTCCAATGTAGGTTCACTGTACGGATCTGGACTGAAATTTGCACTTGGCTTGGCATTCTTGACTCTTCACCAATGATTTGGCGTCATGAAGACTCAGTTAAAGATTGGTGGCTTAAGGTGGTTAGTGGGGGAGGTGACCACAGGAAGGCCACCGCCTCCTTGATGATGCTTGTCTCATGGGAAATTTGGAAGGAACGCAACGCAAGAATTTTTCAGAATGTCTCCGCTCCGACCTCTATTGTTATCGCTAAAATCAAGGAGGAGGCTCATCTTTGGACTTTGGCAGGAGCGAAGCAGCTTAGTATTGTTATGTCGCGAGAGTAGACCTTTTCGTTTTTGCTGCCCTGCGGCTTATATCTAAACCTTCTTCTTAATCAATGAAAATGGCAAGTCTTTTGCCTTGTTTCAAAAAAAAAAAAACTTGGCGCGTGTCTTCTTATTCTGTCTCATCACAAGTGAGGAGGACCAACGGACCACGAAGTTTCGTTGTCGATCAACCAGCAATCTACCCCTGACACCAGTCCCGAGCAAGTGCGCTGTATAAACCTTCGCCTTTGGCCGCGCATGGGCGCTCTTTTTGCGGTGAGGCAACACCTGTCTGTACGGGAATCTGGACGCGATCGGGTTGGTGTGCAAGCGCAAGAAACGGGTTGCAGGTCCCCGGCGTCGGCCTGGTCCGTCCGTGACAGCGTTGAGTGTTCATGCTACCTCTTGCGCGTGGATGTAGTGTCAGATCTTCAGCCAGTGCGATGCGGTGCTGAACAGTGAAAAGAAAACTCACGCTGTAGAGCACCATGTTCAGATTGCCCCTTGGAGTAGGACAACGTCGGCCCGGTTTAGCAAGAAAACGCGGCCAAATTCACTGCGAATCGACCGAGCTGACACTCTTGACAGTGGATTGAGAAGAAGCGACCTCGATCCATCGGTGTCTTGTGATGTAAACGCCCCGTTGAAGATGTCGGCCGCTACTTCCGTCGGATATCCGCGCGGTCTATTCTATTCTGTCCACAAGTGAACCAGCCATGGAGTTTTCTTCTCCTCCGCTCACGGCCGCCCGGCAATCAACCCGTGACGGGACTGCCGACCAGTTTCTATGTGCTCTTTTGGCGATGAGACAACACCTGTCTGTACGGGGATCCGGACGTACTACGTGACCTTCTTTTGCTTTTCTTTCTTTTTGATTGAGTGGGAAAAAGGCATGTACTACGTGAGTGGCGCAAGCGCGACGCTGAGTGGGTTGGTCCCGTCCTGGCCCGTCCGTGAGAGTGTTGTGCATGGAGTTGTGTGTCAGTGTGCGCGATGTGCGCTCCGAGCATGTACACACGCTGTAGATCGACCAGCATGTACCGTTTGTACTTCATGTTCGCTCAGCCTTTTACGTACTGCTGAGATCCACGTTATCTGGTAGTACTGCTGCTCTTTGTTCCTTTTCCAGTTGTCACTTCTCCACTCACTATGCATGGGGCCTGCCGCAGCACGTAGGCTCGCTCGACCATGTACCGCAGGAGCAAAGTAGCTCTTCAACCAATTGGATCAGATAAAGGCAACTCTAGCACTGGCAGCCAGTGGCGGAGCTTACGGCGAGTTTGGTTGCCTGCATCGAGGCCAACCAGGTTCGTGCAGTGCAGCATTTTTTTGGACCTCGGTTGTTTGGTTGCATGTATACACTGTTGAGCCCGCATAACACGGTTTTTAAAGCACCCCTAGGTCTGGCCCGTTGGGAACGGTCGAATCGGCAGTTTCCCGAGAGTCAGGCCCGAACGATGCTTCGAGGCGCACGCGGGTGGCTCTCTGGAGACGTGTGTCTCGAGTTAATCCCCCCTCTCTCTCCCTAATCCTCAATCCCCTCTCTCTCCCTTCGCGCGGGCGCGGCCGGCTTCCTCTTGCCTCAACACCGGCATCCCCACCGGAGAAGGGTGGACAGGGAGAGGGAGAAGGAGAGGACGGTGGAGGCGCCTGGGGAGGCCCACCGCCAGCAGCCATAGCCACAACACCGACAGCGCCATCAGGAGCCGGCAAGAAATGGCATTCTTGGTGGTGGCGCCATGCTTCCCCCGCCGCCTACGCTTGCCATCGTGGCCGGCGACGCCACAAGGGCGGCAGGCGAGCACGGTGGCGCCTCGGGGCCGGAGCCGCTGCAGTGGAGACGGTGCGAAGGAAGGACTCGACGGGGAAGACGGCGCCGGCTTGAGCTCCAGCTCGGCGAGAGACTGCTTCAGCCGCGAGGTCTCCTCCACCGCGTCGTCCGAGCCGCCGCGAGAGGTCGGCCGCGGCCAGGCGCCACTGCTCGCCCTCACTCGCGTCGCCTTCCGAGGGAGACGTCGGAGACGGCGAGGAGCGCGGAGTGGACCGTCCGGTGAGGGAGACGAACAGCGAGCGGATGACGGGTCCCGGTGACGCCGGCGCCAGGGCGCGCTGCTTGAAGCGGCAGTCGGAGCAGGACACCGCGGAGACATACGCCTGGTCGGGCGTCGCGGGGCTCGTGTCTGGCGCCTGCAACATGGCCATCGGTGAGTTCGTGTCCGTGTACGTGCAGTATGAAATTGAGGTGACCCAGATCAAGCGTACCCGCGACGTCGACGGGGGCAGCGGCGACAGGAGCAACCTGCCGAGCCCGACGCTGGCAGCGGGCGCGTCGGCTCTGGCGTTCGCGGCGGGCGCCGCACTGCCGCTTCTTAGCGGCGGGTTCGTACGGACGAGGCCTGGCACAAGGAACGACTCTGTGGGCGACGTGACTCTCTCCTGCGGGGTGTGGAGGAGCAGGGACCGCTGCACCAAGAGCATGAAGCAGCCCGTGCCGGTGAATGCATACCGCGGGATGCCGAGCTCGGCGGCGGCGGTGGCGGCCCACAGGAGGACACCGTCGAACATGACGGCGTCAGCGGGGTGGCGGCGCAGGAGGTCGGCGAAGAGCAGCGCGAGGAGGTCGACGGCGGCGGCGAATGGGCTCCGTGGGCGACGCGAGGAGCAGAGGAAGCTTCGGCGCACTCAACGTGTTCGACGAAATGAGAAGCCAAACCTGATGGCTGTTAAGTTTTGTTGTTAACTCCTAATCATATGCATGTATGCAACCAAACGCCGGGTCAAAATTGCATCTCGATTACAAGACCCCCTAATGCAGGCAACCAATCAAGTTGACATCTATGTTTTTGGCCTCATTTTCCCTCAACCAGGACCTACTCAGCCTGGCTCGTTTTTCCTCCCTGAGCCAGGCCCAACAGCGAAAGTAACCAAACACACCCTTAGTGTGTTGCTGGGGGGCTGTCGCCCCTCCAATATTGGACAATTCTGTGAAGGAAATATTAATTAGAGGTCTTAGTTGGAAGAAAATTTAGTATTTTACCCCCTCAAATGTTCACATTTTGTGTCCCCCCCCCCCAGGAATTCTGGTGTAGCTCCACCACTGCTGGCAGCCTTCATGATGTGGCAAACAATAAATGAAGAAAGAGAGGCATGTGGTAACGTAGCTTGTTAGGCTGGTCATAGTGGGGAGTAACATATACTAGTATCATGCATATGATACTAGTGTATGATACTACATCTATAGTGTATAGTATCATAAAGTAGTATTATAGATGATCTCATTTATTGTCATGCATGACACGTAGTAGCATAACATTTATTATGATACGGTATGTACCTATGTTACTATGACCCTCTCTCTTTCTTCTTTAATTGCCTATCACATAAGCATATTTGCGAGTCCCAAGTACATGATACTAGTTACTACCTCTCTCTCAGTTTACAAGGCGTGCGCGTACCCCTAGGTCGTCTATTTGACCAACCTAATACAAGTCATATATTACGAAAAATATACCAATGTAAACTTCAGATGTTCTATTTTCAAAAGATATATTTTTTGTGTTATATAGTTTATATTAGGGTGGTCAAATTGGCAACCTAGGTATACGCATAGGACTTGTAAACTGAGACGGAGGGAGTATGTTAGGCTAGCCACAATGGTGAGTAACATACACTAGTTACATACACATATCCCTAGACTATGTTGCTAACTTCATAGTGGGTAGTAACATAAGTGTAGTAACATGCAAAGCTTCATTTATTAGGTTATAGACACATATTGCATTGGGACATGTGATGTTACAGTAACTAGCTAAGTTACTATAACTACCTCTCTCCTTATTAACTCACTGCCACATAAGCAAATTTGCTGAGTTGGACTCGATGTTACTGCTGAAGTTACTCCCACTATGGCTAGTCCCCCACTATGGCCAGCCTTACTAGTAGTATGAATAAGATCACACATATCAAGGCAAGATGGGTCTATGGCCTAATAAATGAAGTGTTGCATATTACCACACACATGTTACTTCCTACTATAGAGGTAGTAACATAGACTAGTAACATGGGCATGTTACTAGTCTATGTTACTATCCATTGTGACTAGTCTAACGTATATAAAGCATACTTCATATGGATAAAGAGGCTGCCGAACCAAAGTGCAAATTCATAATTGTCATAAAAGCGTGCTTCATAATTTTTCTCATGTGAGACCCGTTTATGAATGGCTCAAAGACAGAATCGTCATAAAAGCGTGCTCAGTAATTTTTTTACTCATGTGAGACCCATTGGTTCTGTTGGGGCACGTAGTAATTTCAAAAAAATTCCTACACACACGCAAGATCATGGAGATGAATAGCAACGAGAGGGGAGAGTGTCGTCCACGTACCCTCGTAGACCGTAAGCGGAAGTGTTATGACAACGCGGTTGATGTAGTCGTACGTCTTCATGATCGACCGATCCTAGTATCGAACGTACGGCACCTCCGCGATCTGCACACGTTTAGCTCGGTGACGTCCCACAAACTCATGATCCAGTAGAGCTTCGAGGAAGAGTTCCGTCAGCACAACGGCGTGATGACGGTGTTGATGAAGCTACCGACGCAGGGCTTCGCCTAAGCACCGCTACGATATGACCAAGGTGGATTATGGTGGAGGGGGGCACCGCACACGACTAAAGATCAATGATCAACCTGTGTGTCTTGGGGTGCTCCCCTCGCCCCTGTATATAAAGGAGCTAGGGGGGAGGCGGCCGGCCAGGAGGAGGGCGCGCCAAGGGGGGAGTCCTACTCCCACTGAGAGTAGGACTCCTCCTTTCCTAGTAGGAGTAGGAGAAGGGGGAAGGAGGAGAGAGGGGGAAGGAAAGGGGGACGCTGCCCCCCTCCTTGTCCAATTCGGACTAGAGGGGGAGGGGGCGCGCGGCCCTGCCTTGGCCGCCCCTCCTCTTCTCCAATAAGGCCCATAAGGCCCATTATACTCCCCGGGGGGTTCCGGTAACCCCCCGGTATTCTGGTATATGCCCGAACTTGCCTGGAACACTTCCGAAGTCCAAACATAGTCATCCAATATAATGATCTTTATGTCCCGACCATTTAGAGACTCCTCGTCATGTCCGTGATCATATCTGGGACTCCGAACTATCTTCGGTACATCAAAACACGAAAACTCATAATACCGATCGTCACCGTACGTTAAGCATGCGGACCCTACAGTTTCGAGAACTATGTAGACATGACCGCTCCGGTCAATAACCAATAGCGGAACCTGGATGCTCATATTGGCTCCTACATATTCCACGAAGATCTTTATCGGTCAAACCGCATAACAACATACGTTTTTCCCTTTGTCATCGGTATGTTACTTGCCCGAGATTCGATCATCAGTATCTCAATACCTAGTTCAATCTCGTTAGTGGCAAGTCTCTTTACTCATTCCATAATGCATCATCCCGCAACTAACTCATTAATCACATTGCTTGCAAGGCTTATAGTGATGTGCATTACCGAGAGGGCCCAGAGATACCTCTCCGACAATCGGAGTGAAAAATCCTAATCTTGATCTATGCCAACTCAACAAGTACCATCGGAGACACCTGTAGAGCACCTTTATAATCACCCAGTTATGTTGTGACATTTGGTAGCACACAAAGTGTTCCTCCGGTATTCGGGAGTTGCATAACCTCATAGTCATAGGAACATGTATAAGTCATGAAGAAAGTAATAGCAACAAACTAAACGATCAAGTGCTAAGCTAACGGAATGGGTCAAGTCAATCACATCATTCTCTAATGATTTGATCCCGTTAATTAAATGACAACTCATGTCTATGGTTAGGAAACACAACCATCTTTGATTCAACGAGCTAGTCAAGTAGAGGCATACTAGTGACATTTTCTTTGTCTATGTATTCACACATGTACTAAGTTTACTGTTAATACAATTCTAGCATGACTAATAAACATTTATCATGATATAAGGAAATATAAATAACAACTTTATTATTGCCTCTAGGGCATATTTCCTTCAGTCTCCCACTTGCACTAGAGTCAATAATCTGGATTACATAGTAATGATTCTAACACCCATGGAGTCTTGGTGTTGATCATGTTTTGCTCGTGAGAGAGGCTTAGTCAACGGGTCTGCAATATTCAGATCCGTATGTATCTTGAAAATCTCTATGTCTCCCTCCTTGACTTGATCACGGATGGAATTGAAGCGTCTCTTGATGTGTTTGGTTCTCTTGTGAAATCTGGATTCCTTTGCCAAGGCAATTGCACCAGTATTGTCACAAAAGATTTTCATTGGACCCGATGCACTAGGTATGACACCTAGATCGGATATGAACTCCTTCATCCAGACTCCTTCATTTGTTGCTTCCGAAGCAGCTATGTACTCCACTTCACATGTAGATCCCGCCATGATGCTTTGCTTAGAACTGCACCAACTGACAGCTCCACCGTTCAATATAAATACGTATCTGGTTTGTGACTTAGAGTCATCCGGATCAGTGTCAAAGCTTGCATCGACGTAACCATTTACGACGAGCTCTTTGTCACCTCCATAAACGAGAAACATATCTTTAGTCCTTTTCAGGTATTTCAGGATGTTCTTGACCACTATCTAGTGATCCACTCCTGGATTACTTTGGTACCTCCCTGCTAAACTAATAGCAAGGCACAGATCAGGTCTGGTACACAACATTGCATACATGATAGAGCCTATGGCTGAAGCATAGGGAACTCCTTTCATTTTCTCTCTATCTTCTGCAGTGGTCGGGCATTGAGTCTGACTCAACTTCACACCTAGTAACACAGGCAAGAACCCTTTCTTTGCTTGATCCATTTTGAACTTCTTCAAAACTTTATCAAGGTATGTACTTTGTGAAAGTCCAATCAAGCGTCTTGATCTATCTCTATAGATCTTGATGCCCAATATATAAGCAGCTTCACCGAGGTCTTTCATTGAAAAACTCTTATTCAAGTATCCTTTTATGCTATCCAGAAATTCTATATCATTTCCAATCAACAATATGTCATCCACATATAATATTAGAAATACAACAGAGCTCCCACTCACTTTCTTGTAAATACAGGCTTCTCCAAAAGTCTGTATAAAACCATATGCTTTGATGACACTATCAAAACGTTTATTCCAACTTCGAGATGCTTGCACCAGTCCATAGATGGATCACTGGAGTTTGCACACTTTGTTAGCATCCTTTGGATCGATAAAACCTTCAGGCTGCATCATATACAACTCTTCTTCCAGAAATCCATTCAGGAATGCAGTCTTTACATCCATTTGCCAAATTTCAAAATCATAAAATGCAGCAATTGCTAACATGATTCAGACGGACTTAAGCATTGCTACGGGTGAGAAAGTCTCATCGTAGTCAACTCCTTGAACTTGTCAAAAACCTTTTGCAACAAGTCGAGCTTTGTAGACAGTAATATTACCGTCAGCGCCAGTCTTCTTCTTGAAGATCCATTTATTCTCGATGGCTTGCCGATCATCGGGTAAGTCAACCAAAGTCCACACTTTGTTCTCATACATGGATCCTATCTCAGATTTCATGGCCTCAAGCCATTTCGCGGAATCTGGGCTCATCATCGCTTCCTCATAGTTTGTAGGTTTGTCATGGTCAAGTAACATGACCTCCAGAATAGGATTACCGTACCACTCTGGTGCGGATCTTACTCTAGTTGGCCTACGAGGTTCGGTAGTAACTTGATCTGAAGTTTCATGATCATCATCATTAGCTTCCTCACTAATTGGTGTGAGTCACAGGAACAGATTTCTGCGATGAACTACTTTCCAATAAGGGAGCAGGTACAATTACCTCATCAAGTTCTACTTTTCTCCCACTCACTTCTTTCGAGAGAAACTCCCTTTCTAGAAAGGACCCATTCTTAGCAACGAATGTCTTGCCTTCGGATCTATGATAGAAGGTGTACCCAACAGTCTCCTTTGGGTATCCTATGAAGACACATTTTTCCGATTTGGGTTCGAGCTTATCAGGTTGAAGCTTTTTCACATAAGCATCGCAGCCCCAAACTTTAAGGAACGACAACTTTGGTTTCTTGCCAAACCACAGTTCATAAGGCGTCGTCACAACGGATTTAGATGGTGCCCTATTTAACGTGAATGCAGCCGTCTCTAAAGCATAACCCCAAAACGATAGCGGTAAATCAGTAAGAGACATCATAGATCGCACCATATCTAGTAAAGTGTGGTTACGACGTTCAGACAGACTATTACGTTGTGGTGTTCCGGGTGGCGTGAGTTGTGAAACTATTCCGCATTGTTTCAAATGAAGACCAAACTCGTAACTCAAATATTCTCCTCCACGATCAGATCATAGAAACTTTATTTTCTTGTTACGATGATTTTCTACTTCACCCTGAAATTCTTTGAACTTTTCAAATGTTTCAGACTTATGTTTCATTAAGTAGATATACCCATATCTGCTTAAATCATCTGTGAAGGTGAGAAAATAATGATACCCGCCGCGAGCCTCAATATTCATCGGACCACATACATCAGTATGTATGATTTCCAACAAATCTGTTGCTCGCTCCATTGTTCCAGAGAACGGAGTTTGAGTCATCTTGCCCATGAGGCATGGTTCGCAAGTACCATGTGATTCATAATCAAGTGATTCCAGAAGTCCATGGGAATGGAGTTTCATCATGCGCTTTACACCAATATGACCCAAACGGCAATGCCACAAATAAGTTGCACTATCATTATCAACTCTGCATCTTTTAGCTTCAATATTATGAATATGTGTGTCACTACTATCAAGGTTTAAGAAAAATAGACCACTCTTCAAGGGTGCATGACCATAAAAGATATTACTCATATAAATAGAACAACCATTATTCTTAGATTTAAATGAATAACCGTCTCACATCAAACAAGATCCAGATATAATGTTCATGCTCAACGCTGGCACCAAATAACAATTATTCACGTCTAAAACTAATCCCGAAGGTAGATGTAGAGGTAGCGTGCCGACCGCGATCACATCGACTTTGGAACCATTTCCCACGCGCATCATCACCTTGTCCTTAGCCAATCTTCGCTTAATCAGTAGTCCCTGTTTCGAGTTACAAATATTAGCAACAGAACCAGTATCAAATACCCAGGCACTACTGCGAGCATTAGTAAGGTACAAATCAATAACATGTATATCACATATACCTTTGTTCACCTTGCCATCCTTCTTATCCGCCAAATACTTGGGGCAGTTCTGCTTCCAGTGACCAGTCCCTTTGCAGTAGAAGCACTCAGTCTTAGGATTAGGTCCGGACTTGGGCTTCTTCACTTGAGAAGCAACTTGCTTGCCATTCTTCTTGAAGTTCCCCTTCTTCCCTTTACCCCTTTTCTTGAAACTGGTGGTCTTGTTAACCATCAACACTTGATGCTCCTTTTTGATTTCTACCTCTAGAGCCTTTAGCATCACGAAGAGCTCGGGAATTGTCTTGTTCATCCCTTGCATATTATAGTTCATCACGAAGCTCTTGTAGCTTGGTGGCAATGATTGAAGAATTCTGTTAATGACACTATCATCGGGAAGATTAACTCCCAGTTGAATCATGTGATTGTAGTACCCAGACATTCTGAGTATATGTTCACTGACGGAACTATTCTCCTCCATTTTTCAGCTGTAGAACTTATTGGAGACTTCATATCTCTCAATCCGGGCATTTGCTTGAAATATTAACTTCAACTCCTGGAACATCTCATATGCTCCATGACGTTCAAAACGTCGTTAAAGTCCCGGTTCTAAGCCGTAAAGCATGGCACACTGAACTATCAAGTAGTCATCAGCTTTGCTCTGCCAACCGTTCACAACGTCCGGCGTTGCTCCTGCAGCGGGTCTTGCACCTAGCGGTGCTTCCAGGACATAATTCTTCTGTGCAGCAATGAGGATAATCCTCTAGGAACGCATTAAAATACAACGGAACAACAACACGGGCCATCTATCTACAACAACATAGACATGCAAAATACTATCAGGTACTAAGTTCATGATAAATTAAAGTTCGATTAATCAAATTACTTAAGAACTCCCACTTAGATAGACATCCCTCTAATCATCTAAGTGATCACATGATCCATATCAACTAAACCATGTCCGATCATCACGTGAGATGGAGTAGTTTTCAATGGTGAACATCACTATGTTGATCATATCTACTATATGATTCACGCTCGACCTTTCGGTCTCGGTGTTTCGAGGCCATATCTGCATATGCTAGGCTCGTTTAGTTTAACCCGAGTATTCTGCGTGTGCAAAACTGGCTTGCACCCGTTGTATGTGAACGTAGAGCTTATCACACCCGATCATCACGTGGTGTATCTGCACGACGGACTTTCGCAATGGTGCATACTCAGGGAGAACACTTATACCTTGAAATTTAGTGAGAGATCATCTTATAATGCTACCGTCGATCTAAGCAAAATAAGATGCATAGAAGATAAACATCACATGCAATCAATATAAGTGATATGATATGACCATCATCATCTTGTGCCTTTGATCTCCATCTCCAAAGCACCGTCATGATCACCATCGTCACCGGCGCGACACCTTGATCTCCATCGTAGCATCATTGTCATCTCGCCAACTATTGTTTCTACGACTATCGCTGCCGCTTAGTGATAAAGTAAAAACAATTACAGGGCGATTGCATTGCATACAATAAAGCGACAACCATATGGCTCCTGCCAGTTGCCGATAACTTTGTTACAAAACATGATCATCTCATACAATAAAATTTAGCATCATGTCTTGACCATATCACATCACAACATGCCCTGCAAAAACAAGTTAGATGTCCTCTACTTTGTTGTTACAAATTTTACGTGCCTGCTACGGGTTGAGCAAGAACCGTTCTTACCTACGCATCAAAACCACAACGATATTTCGTCAAGTTAGTGTTGTTTTAACCTTCAACAAGGACCGAGCGTAGCCACACTCAATTCAACTAAAGTTGGAGAAACTGACACCCGCCAGCCACCTATGTGCGAAGCACGTCGGTAGAACCAGTCTCACGTAAGCGTACGCATAATGTTGGTCCGGGCCGCTTCATCCAACATTACCGCCAAATCAAAGTATGACATGCTGGTGAGCAGTATGACTTGTATCGCCCACAACTCACTTGTGTTCTACTCGTGCATATAACATCTACGCATAAACCTGACTCTGATACCACTGTTGGGGAACGTAGTAATTTCAAAAAATTACCTACGCACACGCAAGATCATGGAGATGCGTAGAAACGAGAGGGGAGAGTGTCATCCACGTACCCTCGTAGACCGTAAGCGGAAGCGTTATGATAATGCGGTTGATGTAGTTGTACATCTTCACGATCACCAATCCTAGTACCAAACTTACGGCACCTCCGTGATCTGCACACGTTTAGCTCGGTGACGTCCCACAAACTAACAATCCAGTAGAGCTTCGAGGGAGAGTTCCGTCAGCACGACGGCGTGATGACGATGTTGATGAAGCTACCGATGCAGGGCTTTGTCTAAGCACCGCTATGATATGACCGAGGTGGATTATGGTGGAGGGGGGCACCGCACACGGCTAAAGATCAATGATCAACTTGTGTGTCTTGGGGTGCTCCCCTCGCCCCTGTATATAAAAGAGCTAGGGGGGAGGCGGCCGGCCAGGAGGAGGGCGCGCCAAGGGGGGAGTCCTACTCCCACCGGGAGTAGGACTCCTCCTTTCCTAGTAGGAGTAGGAAAAGGGGGAAGGAGGAGAGAGGGGCAAGGAAAGGGGGGCGCCGCCCCCCCTCCTTGTCCAATTCAGACTAGAGGGGGAGGGGGCGCGCGGCCCTGCCTTGGCCGCCCCTCCTCTTCTCCAATAAGGCCCATAAGGCCCATTATACTCCCCGGGGGGTTCCGGTAACCCCCGGTACTCCAGTATATGCCTGAACTTGCCCGGAACACTTATGAAGTCCAAACATAGTCATCCAATACATCGATCTTTATGTCTCGACCATTTCGAGACTCCTCGTCATGTCCGTGATCATATCCGGGACTCCGAACTATCTTCGGTACATCAAAACACAAAAACTCATAATACCGATCGTCACCGAACGTTAAGCATGCGGACCCTATGGGTTCGAGAACTATGTAGACATGACCGAGACTCATCTCCGGTCAATAACCAATAGCGGAACCTGGATGCTCATATTGGATCCTATATATTCTACGAAGATCTTTATCGGTCAAACCGCATAACAATATATGTTGTTCCCTTTGTCATCGGTGTGTTACTTGCCCGAAATTCGATCGTCGGTATCTCAATACCTACTTCAATCTCGTTACCGGCAAGTCTCTTTACTCATTCCGTAATGCATCATCCCGCAACTAACTCATTAGTCACATTGCTTGCAAGGCTTATACTAATGTGCATTACCGAGAGGGCCCAGAGATACCTCTCCGACAATCGGAGCGACAAATCCTAATCTTGATCTATGCCAACTCAACGTACCATCAGAGACACCTGTAGAGCACCTTTATAATCACCCAGTTATGTTGTGACGTTTGGTAGCACACAAAGTGTTCCTCCGGTATTTGATAGTTGCATAACCTCATAGTCATAGGAACATGTATAAGTCATGAAGAAAGCAATAGCAACAAACTAAACGATCATGTGCTACGCTAACGGAATGGGTCAAGTCAATCACATCATTCTCTAATGATGTGATCCCGTTAATCAAATGACAACTCATGTCTACGGTTAGGAAACACAACCATCTTTGATTCAACGAGCTAGTCAAGTAGAGGCATACTAGTGACATTTTGTTTGTCTATGTATTCACACATGTACTAAGTTTCTGGTTAATACAATTCTAGCATGAATAATAAACATTTATCATGATATAAGGAAATATAAATAACAACTTTATTACTGCCTCTAAGGCATATTTCCTTTAGGTTCAAAGGAATTTTCCTTCCCCATCTTAACAATGAAAGTTTTTGAACCAGGATTTCAATACGGATTTACAAAATCGATTTTCAAATTGCAGGAAAGATTACAACTAGGATTTGAACAACCTTAAAACTACGATTCTCTATCAATAGAACTACTTACTCTACCTCCTCTTAAAAGTGGCCTCGCAAGCCGGGGAGGCTTCGGGCGTTGCGACTTCCGTGGCCACATGGTCGACAAACGCATCTGTGTCTTAGATGCGGGATACAAACACATTTTTAAAGCCACTGTGAGCACGACTTCGAATCCTATGCATGCAGCCATCAAGGTACGATCGAAGTAGGTAAGGGCGACAGGGAGGTAGGCAGGGCCAATTGCGGCGCGCATTGTCCTTGACCCACTCGGAGTAGTGTCATACCCTTTCCCAGAACCTTTTGTCGGCGCAATCCTCTTAGGTCTCACAGGGAAAGGTCCAAGGAGAGGGTGCGACCGCATTGACATGGTTGATGGGGGTTGATTGTGTTGACGATGGGAAGGGGGAGAGAGAGGATGGGGTGGCAGATGGTTTAGTGCGCGACGGGGGCGATGGGGGTTTATATACTTGTGAATGGGCCCGCTACAACAAGAAACACCGGCGGATTTGCCTCGTGTGGGCGGGAAACAGGTGCGAAACGCACGACGAACATTAATTGACGCATTTCCTGGTGGAAAAGCGGTTGTGGCATTGGCAGGGTCAGGAGCGGCACCGTATGAACGGCGGAGCCATTGACCGGGCTGCGTGCTGGAGGAAGAGGTCGGGCTGAAACTTCCCTCATGTCCAAGTGGTTGCGGATGGAGCACGCTCCATATGAATGCCCCTAGCCTCCAAATACGGTGGATCATGGGCTCGATTTGGAGGGCGTTCCATATAGTATGCAGGGCTAGGGGTGTTTGGCGACTCTCCTAGAGTGGTCTTTGCGGCCAAAATCATCATACCGGTGGTTATTCTGCCGATCGGCCTAATATGGCGACTCTGCTAGAGTTGGTATAATTAAAAGACGTGAAAGCTTTCTCTTGTCTCAGCCTTTGTTTCCACCTTTGAGACATAATGGAAAGCTTATGGGCCTTCCTGAACCCGGATCGCCGCCGCCCTGAGACAAGATGGAGGAGGTGCTCGAAGATCCCTTGCATACAATAGTTGTAGGCCTTTGTTTAGGTTAGTTGTTGTCCTTCTGGCATCTGGATTTATGCCTTATCAGAGCTCCATGCCAACCCTAGTGAGTAGCAACCAATGGCCATCTTCTGCCTCCTGGAGGATGGCAGCTGACGATGGTGGATCCAATGGCAGCTCTCCAAATAAGCTCAAGGGGCGCTAGATCTAAGGAGATTGTGTATTTGAGTTTATTCCCAACTGCGGCTGCTTTGGTGCGAACTCATCCTCAATATCATTTTATTCACCATGAAATACATTATCATACAATTTATTTGGTGGTGTTGATATAGATAAATTTCTCTATAAACATGATTATATATAGTTGATGAAGCATGACTATTGCAATAACCAATTGAAACTATATTATTGGACAACATACTTTATCATCGGGCCAATGTTTACAATATCATCATATTCAACAATTTATTGTCTAATTTATTAATCAGGAATCTGGCGATTAATCAGGCTAGACCCCTAAGGACATAAACCCCAAAACAGGGCCTCCCCTTCAACAGCCTCTAGCACATCACACCCCATCCCCGTTTCAATAGGGCATGTGTTGTAGTGTTGTCCTAGTTTATTTGTCATGAACTCATTATTTAAAGGCCTAGAGCACATTGATGGTTGTTTCCATTTTTACCATATTAGTGCTTCGAACCTGGGAATTGCAAGCAAAACCTGACCGATTAATAGTGTACTAACAAAATCAATTAATTGGCCGATTCTCGATTAATCTCTAATTCCAACGAATCAAAACACTAATCATAAGCGATATCCTGAACATTATTCATCGCTCACTTCAACATTATGTTGTACATTAACTGCGAATTTAAGTCATATGTCTTGACGTTCATAAGAAGATTAATGAGTCTAACAAGCTAACCAGGACTTCTAAAGAGTTGGTAATTATCGAAAATGTTGTGTGTGAGACAATTCAAGTTGACCACAGACAACTGCATCGCTCTCACTCATGCGGATACAGAGGAAAATCCTAGCCACCTCGAGAGCCCCTTCCCGCTCTTGGCTCATCATTGCTGAAGGATGCAAGGGCAAAGCCCGCTTGGCGGACGATGGCGGCGAGGACCCCTTTCGGTCAGTGGTGGCCTGATTGGGGAGGTGGTAAGTGTGAGACGACTTTAGGTGTTGTGTGGCGGTATTCTAGCATGTGGAGATAACATAGGTGTGAGCTGGTGAGTCGAGGTTGTGGCCGGCGATATGTCTAGTACAACTCAAATATTGGCTAGGTGGATCTGGGTGCTCCTCCTGCTATGGTGGGAAAGTTTCCTACTCCAGCCAGGGGCAATCAATGCAGCATTAGTTGGTTGATGTGCAACTCAATATGCTTTACAACCTTCAATGGACACGTTGCTATCAGTGGGCATTTGATGCGATTCACATTTTGTCTAGTTTGGGGCCCTGATTTGGTGGATATGGGGTAGACCGATCCTATGATGGTCGGGCCCTATTGCGTCCCCATCTTGGTACCTCGCCCATGTGACCTAGGAGAAGGGATGCGTGTTTTGGTTGTTTGGCTTTGTGTGCCAATTAACCTCCTTCGGGTGGTCATGCTTCGGCATGTGAAATGGGGAACGTAGCATGCAATTTCAAAAAAAAATCCTACGCTCACGCAAGATCTATCTAGGAGATGCATAGCAACGAGGGGGAGAGTGTGTCTATGTACCTTTGTAGACCATAAGCGGAAGCGTTTCACAACACGGTTGATGTAGTCGAACTTTCTTCGCGGTCCACCGATCGAGTACCGAATGTATGACACCTCCGAGTTATGCACACGTTCAGCTTGGTGACGTCCCTCGCCTTCTTGATCCAACAAAATGTCGAGGTAGTAGAGTTCCATCAGCACGACGGCGTGGTGACGGTGATGGTGAAATCTCGGCAGGGGCTTCGCCTAAGCACTACGAAGTTATGACCAGAGGCGTAAACTGTGGAGGGGGGCGCCGCACATGGCTAACATAATATCTGGGGTGTGCTAGGCGCCCCCTCCCACATATATATAGGTGGGGGAGGTGGGAGCAGCCAGGGGGCGCTCCAAGTAGGATCCGAATCCTACTAGGGGGTTTTCCCAAGTGGCGCCCTCCTGCCTTTTTCACCGGAGAAGAAAAGGGAAGGGGAAGAGAGAAAGGAAAGGGGGGCCGAACCCCCTTTTTCCTTCTCCCAATATGGCCTCCTGCCATAGGGGGGCGCACCACCCCTTGTGGGCTGGTGTGCTCCCATCTCATGGCCCATATGGCCCATATCTCTCCCCGGGGGTTCCAGTAACCCCTCCTGGTACTCCGATAAATACCCGATACACTGTGGAACACTTCCGGTGTCCGAATACCATTGTCCTATATATCAATCTCTACCTCTCGACCATTTCGAGACTCCTCATCATGTCCATGATCACATCCAGAACTCCGAACAACATTCGGTCACCAAATCACAGAAGTCATATAATAATATATCGTCAACGAACGTTAAGCGTGCGGACCCTACGGGTTCGAGAACTATGTAGACATGACTGAGACACCTCTTTGGTAAATAACCAATAGCAAACTTGGATGCTCATATTGGCTCCCGCATATTCTATGAAGATCTTTATCGGCCGAACCGTTATGACAACATATGTTACTCCCTTTGTCCATCGGTATGTTACTTGCCCGAGGTTCAATCGTAGGTATCTTTATACCTAGTTCAATCTCGTTACCGGCAAGTCTCTTTACTCGTTCCATAATATATAATCTTGCAACTAACTCATTAGTCAGTTTGCTTGCAAGTCTTCTTATGATGTGTATTACTGAGAGGGCCCAGAGATACCTCTCCGATACTCGGAGAGACAAATCCTAATCTCGATCTATGCCAACCCAATAAACACCTTAGGAGATGCCTGTAGAGCATTTTTATAATCACCCAGTTACGTTGTGACGTTTGATAACACAGAAGGCATTCCTCTGGTATCCGGGAGTTGCATAATCTCATAGTCGAAGGAATATGTATTTGACATGAAGAAATCAATAGCAATAAAACTGAACGATCAATACGCTATGCTAACCAACGGGTCTTGTCCATCACATCATTCTCCTAATGATGTGATCCAGTTCATCAAATGAGAACACATGTCTATGGTTAGGAAACTTAACCATGTTTGATTAACGAGCTAGCCTAGTAGAGGCTTACAAGGGACACAGTGTTTTTGTCTATGCATCCACACATGTATCAAGTTTCCGGTTAATACAATTCTAGCATGAATAATAAACATTTATCATGAAATAAGGAAATATAAAATAACAACTTTATTATTGCCTCTAGGGCATATTTCCTTCAGTCTCCCACTTGCACTAGAGTCAATAATCCAGTTCGCATCGCCATGTGATTTAACACCAATAGTTCACATCGTCGTGTGATTAACACCTAAAGTTCACATTGCCATGTGACCAACACCCAAAAGGTTTAAATAGAGTCAATAACCTAGTTCACATTGCCATGTGATTAACACCCAAAGAGTACTAAGGTGTGATCATGTTTTTCTTGTGAGAGAAATTTAGTCAACGGGTCTGCCACATTTAGATCTGTATGTATTTTGCAAATTTCTATGTCTACAATGCTCTGCACACAGCTACTCTAGCTAATTGCTCACACGTTCAATACGTATCTAGATTGAGACTTAGAGTCATCTAGATCAGTGTTAAAGCTTGCATCGACGTAACTCTTTATGACGAACTCTTTATCACCTCCATAACCGAGAAACATTTCATTAGTCCTCATTAA
The DNA here is from genome assembly GCF_002162155.2 of Triticum dicoccoides. NCBI lineage: Eukaryota > Viridiplantae > Streptophyta > Magnoliopsida > Poales > Poaceae > Triticum > Triticum dicoccoides. Next base: position 697,928,447 of record NC_041383.1, on the reverse strand, counting down.
GGTAACTAAGGATAATCTTTACTGTTGTCCAGTGATCTACTCCTAGATCACTACTGTACCCCTTGCCAAACTCATGGCAAGGTACAACAGGTTTGGTACACAACATGGAATACTTTATAGAACCTATGGCTGAGGCATAGGGAATGACTTTTATTTTATCTTCTGCCGTGGTCGGGTTTTGAGTCTTTACTCAACTTCACACCTTACAATACAGGCAAGAACTCCTTCTTTGACTGATCCATTTTTGAACTCCTTCAAAATCTTGTCAAGGTATGTACTCATCTTATCAAGCGTCTTGATCTATCTCTATAGATCTTGATGCCCAATATGTAAGCAGCTTCACCGAGGTCTTTCATTAAAAAATTCTTATTCAAGTATCCTTTTATGCTATCCAGAAAATCTATATCATTTCCAATCAACAATATGCCATCCACATATAATATCAGAGATGTTACCGAGCTCCCACTCACATTCTTGTAAATACATGCTTCACTGTAAGTCTGTATAAAACCATATACTTTGATCACCTCATCAAAGCGTATATTCCAACTCCGAGATGCTTGCACCAGTCCATAGATGGATCGTTGGAGCTTGCATACCTTGTTAGCACCTTTAGCATCGACAAAACCTTCTGGTTGCATCATATGCAACTCTTCTTAGAGATATCCATTTAAGGAATGCAGTTTTGACATCCATTTGCAAGATTTTATAAAATGTGGCAATTGCTAACATGATTTGGACGGGCTTAAGCATCACTACGGTTGAGAAAGTATCATCATAGTCAACCCCTTGAACTTGTTGAAAACCTTTTGCGACAAGTCAAGCTTTGTAGACAGTAACATTACCATCAGTGTCACTCTTCTTCTTGAAGATCCATTTATTCTCTATGGGTTGCCAATCATCGGGCAAGTCCACCAAAGTCCACACACTACTAGGGAAAAGCATAGCAGTAGCGCGGGTTTTGGGGTATTAGTAGCGCGGGCGCCCACACTACTGATACGGCGCTACAGCTAACTGGTAGTAGTAGCGCAGTGCATCCCGCGCTACTAGTATGTGTGTTAGTAGTAGCGTGTGTCCGTGACCCGCGCTACTACTATTAATTTCGAAAACAAAACAAAAAATCTCGACCCCGTGCATGCAATCAATGGTGTCAATGGTTCAATCCAGTGACAACAGGGGTCACCGGAGGTGCGGACGGGTAGCGGCAGACCAGATCCGGCGAAGGCTATTGGAGAGGGACCAGATCCAATGTAGAGCAAGACGATGGTGTGAGGATCCTCTTCGCGGCCAAGGTAGAGAGCTCCTGGTTGGCCATGTCGACGACCTGCGCAGGCATGGGCACGGGAGGTGAGTAAAGTCAAAGGGAGAGGGAGAGGAAAAAAGAGAAACAAGGGAGAAAGGAAGGAGATGGAGGGTGCATCGGGGCTGGTACTCGTGGTGAGGTACTCTGCCGTGGTGGCATCACTACAAAAAAAATACACTTTCGTGATGATGCGTGTTTATCACAGTAGGTCGTGTTTTTTGTCATGCATGTACATCCATGACGATTTTATGACAAAATCAAGATAGTCATACCTGTGCTATCGTAGAAGTGTTCCATGACATTACCAAAATTATCATCACGGAAGTGTCCACTTCCATGACGATAAATCACGTGTCACAGAAGTGCTTTCGTCAAGGGTGACCGACACGTGGCATCCACCGTAACGGAACACCGTTAAGCTATCGGGTCGGGTTTTGGATCCGATAACCCGTTAACAGCCCCGACCAATGGGGATTTTCCACGTGTAAAATCATCATTGGCTGGAGGAGACACGTGTCAGCTCCGCGTTGGCACAAGTGTCACTCATCCAATGGGCAAGACACGCCTATGATATGTTGACACGTGGACCAGCCCATCAAGTTTAAATGGGCCGGCCCAACTAAAGGCCCACAAGATTTTGTGGACCATAATGGGCCGGCCCACTTAAAAGCCCACGAGATTTTGCGGACCATAATGGGTTGGCCCAGCTAAAGGCCCTCAAGATTTTGCGGCCATAATGGGTCAGGCCAGGTAAAGGCCCACAAGATTTTTGTGCGCCATAATGGGCTGGCCCAGGTAAAGGCCCACAAGATTCTTGTGGATCATAATGGGCCGGCCTAGCTAAAGGCCCATGAGATTTTGCTGACATTAATGGGCTGGCCCAGCTGTAGGCCCACAAGATTTTGAGGACCCTAGTAGGCCGGCCCATTAATTGGTTGCCATGTTTTGGGCCAAATGTCGGCCCATATTTGATCCAGTCCATTAATGGCCTGCCACGTTCCGGGCCTAATAATGGCCCATATGAGATCCGGCCCTTTAAAAACCTACCATGTTCTGGGCCAAATTACGGCCCAGATCAGGTCCAGCCCTTTAAGAGGCTTTGGGCTAAATTATTGCCCATATCAGATTCGGCCCGTCAACTGGACGCTATGCTTTTGGGCCCACTTGCTAAAGGCACATTTAATAATTCGGCCTGATATTAGTTTCGGCCTGTTAAGGGCCCGTTTAACATTTTGGCCCTATATTAATTTTGTCCCGTTAAAAGCCCGTCATACAGTTGGGTCTAACTATGGCTCGGTTTGCATCCGGCCTGCTCGCAGCCGATATCTGGTTGGGCAAAACAAGGACCGAGACAATTTTGGCCTGTTAAACGTTAGTGATTTGATTCGCACAATCATGGGCCGGGGTCCATTTTGGGCTGCTGCCGGCCCGTGAGGTGTTCGGCACGTTTCAGGCCCAACCTACTTCTCACCCTCCTAAAAGCCCATTGAGTTTTCTTGCAAAAAGAGGGTCGGGGGTTACTCGGCCTATTAAAGGCCCGAATCTACTAGTGGCCGGGTTTACTTTTGGCCTTTTACCGGACCAAGATGACGGGGCCCATGATGCGGATCATACATCGTGATTGCATGACGGCCCGATTATGTACCGTAATTTTACGGTTTGGCCGGTTTACTGCGAAGACATGATATATATACAGTAAAATAACTGCAGCATCGTGAATAAGAAAAAACCTAGACTATACAATAAAGAAATTATGGCATATTACATCCATTGGGCATCAAAGTACACCACTATGATAATAAAGCACAAGCAGACCGCAGATTACATACACTGGGCATCAAAGATCGCCACCAGTGCAAATAAACACGCCGACAAAATAATATACAAAACCGACATCACTTCAATAGAGTTCAGGAAAGGTTAGCCCTGCTGGGGAGCTGCAGCGCAAGAAGCTGAGCAAGCTGATGAGACTGCGCTTGTTCAACACTTATATCTTCCTCAGTCTGAAAGATAAACAAGCAGACATATGACAGGTTTTGCACATAAAAGTATCAGTGCTGAGAATTCATCACATTTCTTACTAACGAATAAAGTGGCATAGTTTAAAATTGCATTAACACAATATGGTATTGTTCAGGTCAAGACATGGCAGGAAATGACATTGTGAAGGAGTTGGCAGCTTCACGACACCACTGGATTACAGATCAAGAACTCATAAGTATCAATGGTTAGTGTGTTGTCAATTTATCCCATTTCAGATTGGCAAATAAAGAGACGGTTTAAATAATAGTAGAATGATATGACATTTTTCATAGTTAAGACATTGCAGAATATGACATTGTGCTGTAGTGGGTAGGTTCACCACACCACTGGATTACGGATGAAGAACAGAAGCATACGTGCAGTGCAAAAGAAGATCACTTGCTCTGTATAGTTTAATTTACATGGTATGAAGAAGGAACTTGGTTGTACAACTGAAAACTTAAATTGAGAAGGACAAACTTTTGTTTATGATCTACATAATAAACTTTAAACATGCAATTTGATGCAAACACCAAAAATAAACAGCTATTGTGGTCATGCCTAACCAAATATACACAACAAAGTTTGAAGGCTTGAGAAGGACAAACTTACATTATTGGTGAAGACAGGCTCTATAAAGCCCTTGTCCATGCTGATTGGGGGGGGGGGCAATTCAAGAAGTTTACCACAGAATCTTCTTCATAAGCATTGCCTTTTTTCTACATTTTGTGAAGAGTAAATATAGATGTGATAATATATGAAAAAATGGAGAATATTTAAGATAATATGAAGAGTGATGCTACATAACCAAGTAGCTATAAATGTAAGTGCAGCGATACAGGCAAAAGGTACAGCCAAGAGCAATGCACAGCTAAACTTCTTCAGTACCAACCTTATGGTAAGAGTAAATATAGATCTGATGTGTAGAAAATGGAGGGCAAAGGAAAATAAGCTGTAGAGTGATGGTACATGAACAACTACCTGTCAATATAAGTACACTGATAAAGGACAACATGCACTTACAAGAACAATGCAGAGATAAAAAAAATTCATTGGCATTGGATATATTCTACACTAATGTAACCATTCAAACAAATCAGATAATTTGGAGCGAACAATTGGTAAGCAAGCTATCATGCATGCTGCTGTCACATAATGAACCAGGTATGTATGCAAGTACAATGATACAGGAGAACATGTACTAACAAGAGCAAAGCAGCGGGCAGCATATTTGCGATATCCTGTCGTTCTTTTCAAACCGGAATTCTTCTTCGAGCAGATTTCCTGCAAAAAAGATCCGTAAGGCACATGCAGAAAAGTAGAAGTTCAAATTGTCATGTGGTTTTATAGACAATACCTCATCTTGGGAACGAGACCAGTGCATAACAAGGTTTTTCCATTCAATGTCTTCTAAATTTAGCACAGGAGACTTCACCGGAAATTCGTTTATAGACTTGCCATCAAAGTGTGATTTCCTCAGGTAACACCGATACTACTGCAATGCTTCCTTGAAAATCACAAGCAAGCTTTGCTCGTCATGACTATCCAGATTGACCCTCGCCTAGTTACAATAATGTAATGTAAATCATTGATGTGTTCAATCAGCAGAAAACAGGAAAATAATAACCATGAATAATAGCACTTACACGTAAGTTGGACAGGAAGATGTGAAAATGGTGTTTGTCTTCACTATAATCTTCCCATGATGGGAATATATGCATGTAGTCCCTAAAAACATTGAAAGCATTGTCTTTTAAACTGGGAATAAATGGAATGGGGTTCCAATCTGCAGGAATTGGCCGTCTCTGCAGTTGGGATAGGTCTTCGGCCGGTGGACTTGCTGTACTTTTTGCTGGAGTGGGATTTTTCTGTGGTACGGCTAGTGCTATGGCAAATGAAATCGGTATACCTTTTGCTGGAGTGCAGGTCCTGTGTGGTGGGGCTAGTCGTGTGGCCAGTGAAGTATGGGTACAGTCTGCTGGAGTCGGTCCTACATTTTGTGTCACTGGTTGTACAGCCAATATAAGTGGGGTGTTGTCTGATTTCTCCGGCAGCACCACGTTTTTCAAGGACTTTGCTGGTGCTCCTTCATGTTCGGCAATCACCCTCTTCCTTTTTGATGTCTGATGCACAAGAATAGCATTTGAGTGAAAAAATATGGTATGATGACAGATGGAATATGTATTGATAATGGATGGGCATGGCATCTCGACATATGTGATGAGTAAACTAAGCAGATGGCGGTGCAACAAAGTAGAAGAAAAGCAAGACAACATATGCAAGATACGTGCAATCAATAAAACCTTGCCAAATTAGAACAGGCACCTTGATGTGTGAACAGGACAGGCCATCTGCCTTTGACTCCTCGAGGTTAGAATAGTCATTAGGATCATATTCTAAACAAGAGTCAACAGGTGGGGAGCGTATGAGTTTCATTGCATCCAGAATGGCACTCAATACCTTGGTGCCAATTTTGTAAGTCATTGCAGTGTTTAGCTTCAAGAGTGGACTGCTGCTAGTGCGACACAAAGCAGCTACACAGATCATAGTGTAGATATAACGGGGAAAACCGTAATCATCAGAGTAAAATCAGCAAAGTGGAACTTGCTGGAATATATGTGCTAGTACTACTGGTACGGCTAGAAAGGCTTCGAATACTAGTTCTCTTCAGCTGAAGGTGCGGTACTATTAATATCAGTGTAACTCTCAAAGGCGACACAGCTCCCCGCATTTCCTTGCTATTCTTATAGGATTCAAGTGGGCAGGTCACTACAAATCCTATTCCTATGTTTACAAAATCCTACGAATCAAAGAGGCTCAAAGTGTCCATCACAACCGATCGTATAGACCTCTACACTGCAAATGTCCCTGCTCATCTTCAGTACAAGGAACATACTGTACTACTATCATACTCCCTTCGTTCCAAAATATAGGTCTTGGTAGAGATTTCCACTATGGATCATATACAGATGTATCCAGATACATTTTAGAGTGTAGATACACTCATTTTGCTCCATATGTAGTCCATGGTGGAATCTATACAAAGACTTGTAGGAGCGGAGAGAGTACATATTAAAGAAGAACGGAAGAGGAACATGGTAAAGAAGAGCAAGCAGATTTTAGATAATAAAATGTTGGTTGCGCAGTGCCCACACACGATGAACCAGAGTGCATTAAGAATGCAACTCCCAGCTGTCTCTCGACCATTTCAGGCGGTTGGATGAAGATCCTACGTCTCCTAACCCTTCTTCTTCCTCGTCTCTGATTCTTCCCATACAGAACACCGCAGGGGTCGTCGGCCGGACCACCAGCCCCCATCGCCTGTGTTCCTCCGCCACCCCCACCCCACCCCCACCCACGTCAAGTTTTCTTCGTTCGGCGAGGCCCCACAACCTCTCGAGCCCCTTCATTCGCACTGGCCAACTCCGGCGAGCTCTGTAAAATTGACTGACCCAATTTTGAAATTTAGTCTACTGTGATTTAACTAGTGTGGAATATAAAAGGGGAAAACCATAAGCATTGGGAGTATAGTGTTGAGCGTGCCATGGCGGATCTGAAGGTGCAAACCGGACCAAGGTAACTTCACAACCAAGACAAGAAATCAGAGTAAAGCAGTGGCGATCTATTTTCTTGCTATGATAAATAAGTTGAGCAGATACGAAAGAGTACCGCCTCTGGTGTGGCGCCATGTATGCATCTATGAGAATTTGACGGTGCTGCGGTAGTGATGGCTGTCGGCGGCGTGGAAGCAGATCTAGGAGGGTAGACGGTGGCAGCAGGGCACGGTGGACGAGATGGTCGTAGGAGCGGCGCCGGCAAGGTGGACGACGACGGGGATGAAGCGAGAGGACGGGATGCAAGGACCCCGGTCCGAAGCCATGGATGAGAGAGGTCGATCTCTTGTAATGGACGGTAGCGTCGGGGTATCAGCTCCTGCATGGTGGAGGAGGACGGCGGTGGATGGGGTGGCGGACGTCGGCGGACGGAGGAGGTTGGGGTGGAGAGGGTGTTTTGGTGCCCACGGAGTACGAATGGGGAAAAGGGAGGTAGAGAGGAAGGGGGAACCATGTATTCAGGGCGCGCTTGTCTCAAATGCGAGGAAATTTACAAACTTAGCCCCCGTTTCAAATTTCCTACATCACAGCAATATTAGTCGGTTGGGGATAGGACGGTAATCTCGCATACACCGAATATTTACCGACGAGAGTTTGTTATTGGCGCCCACCATGTATGAATATGAATCGGGGAGGGAGTTGATTTCGGACGAAGACACACTGTGTTTTGGCGCCCACCGTGTATGAATCCGGGTGAGAGGCGGTTACGTCACGTTTGGGTGAAATTACAAACCTACCCCTATCGAAACCTATAGAAATCCAGCAAATAGGCTTTGCGTGGCAGGGATAGGCAGTAGTAATTTCCATCTGCAGATTTTGGTTTCGGGCGGTTACTGCGACTTTCCCCGCTTCATTCAAATTTTGTAGAGTGCACGTTTACCGTGCCAACTCAATTTGAATCCCGTTTGTATTCTATTCTTTTCGGGCGGGATCCAATTTCAATTGGAATTAAATTATATATACATCATTTTTTATATATACTTTCAAAAGCACAACACCATTTATACATAAATATGGTTTACAAATGGCATGATCTCAGATTCATAAGGTTGTATCCATCAATTTGGATTTTCAAATATTTGAAACCACTTTATGTTGAAATCCAATGTATGCATTCCTCGCTAACCGTCTCCAATTAATGTGTGTTTCATGCGGTTTTTTTTACTTCTCAAACATGTATAATGTGTTTCACACACGCAACATATAGTGTAATCCCGTTTAGACATTAATTGCATATAAACCATGCATTGTTTGTAATAAAAGAATCTATGGATCACCAATATTGATCAACTATATAACATTACACGTGTGCCCAAATTCAAATGAATATGCATGTTTGATACACCAATTTGCGTTATGATATTATCGATGTCATGATCTCCAGTTTAAATATTTGAATCCCCTTTAATCCAGATATTCGTATCATATAGCTATCACTCATGCTTATATAGGACTATCTTTCTGGACCTATACGCGTTCATCGTCTCTCAGGTATCTTTTGTGCTACCTGTATGTTGACAATGATCTTTTATCTTCGTAACACACTGACGGTACTCTCTCCCTCGACCTTCATCACTCTATCTCTCTCTAAGTATATCTCGCTCCCTGCTATATGTCTCTAACTATGATTCTCCATGTGGAATCTCTTTCTCTCACACAAACACAAAACTTTGTCTCCTGGGGTCTCATTTCTCTCTACTATTCCCATGTGTGCCACTCGCACACCCCTCATATAGAGATGTCTTTCGCTCCTTAGATATGAGAACCTACGACTCTTCCTATTAAATATCTCTTTCTCACACACAAACACAAACTCTGTCTCCCAGGGTCTCATATTTCTCCACTGTTCTCTTGTATGTCACTCACACACACTCTCTCTCCCTAGAGATATCTTGCGTTCCCTCATATGTCTCTCTAGCTATCACTCTCGTTGTGAAATATCTTTCTCTCTCGCAGACACAAAACTCCATCTCTCAGGATCTCATTTCTCTCTGATATCTGTTTGTATGTGAATCACATGCACCCTCTCTCTATCTCTCTCACACCCGCACACATAACTCAGGCTTCTGATCCACTCGACTCCTATCTCTAACGCACACTAGCTAGCATCCTAGCATCTTTGTCTTTCTATTTATTTGTTTCTCCATCAACCTTCTTTCTTGCCCTCACTCTTGCTTCCTATCATGCACACTACATATGTTTCTCTCTACATGCAGTCAAGTGGCCTCTTTTTATCTTTCTCTCTCACACACATATATAACTTCACCCTTTGAACCACCCGATGGTCATCTCCAACACTCAAACTAGCGGATGTCCCTCTAGCTAGCATCTCCATCTCTGTATCTATCTGTAGTTTCTCCGTCAACATTTCTTTCTCGCACGGATTCTTGCTTCCTATCACCCACACTATATATGTCTCTCCATTCATATGCATTTATAGGTTGATCTCTTTTGCACAATCGTTGTGCCTCACTCCCTCTGCTCGCCATAGATTCATGCTCCAGCCCACACCACTATCTCTTAAAGACAAAAACACATGCTCAATTGTCGGGCCTTCTTCCCTGCATTCTCACATGCATGCATATTGTCACACCGATCCGTCTCTCCCATGTCGTTGATCTTATGACTTATGTCTTCTTTCTTTTATCTCGATCATGCGCGTGCACACACACACACACACATCCCACGTATACATGTATACCTGTCACACATGCATGTTCAAGGTCTCTATGTCTCCATACGTAGTTAATTACCCTCAACCCTAACGCCACATCGAATCGTTCTCCTCTTGTGTGCACATAACTTCCGCCTGGATGGGTAAAACACACACTCACACTTAACAAGCTCCTTCTAGCTACCCCCCCTCTCACTCCTCCCCTATATCCCCAAAACCAATAAGACCATCCCTTTGTTTAATTCCTGCCTACATGCACCATCGATATATAGTAGTCTTCCTCGGTGTCTCTTGAACAAACACGTTCTCTCGATGTCGACTCCTCTCACGCGCACACACCTTCTCTTCCCTCTCTACGGGCATTTTCTCTCTCGCACCCCATCATTGGTGGCCTCTACCATACACATTACCTCTCTATGATGAAGCCATGCACACTTACATTACATCCGCCACCGAGGACCCCGCGACACACACACACACACACACACACACACGCGCGCGCGCGCGCGCATGCACCCCCACCACACAGACTCCATC
>NC_041383.1:697825366-697917976 GCF_002162155.2 Triticum dicoccoides | reverse complement strand
CACCCACCCACACAAACACAAACACACACACACACACACACACACACACACACTAAGACTCCATCTCTCTCTCTCTCTCACACACACACACACACACTAAGACTCCATCTCTCTCTCTCTCTCACACACACACCCACATCCACACGCACACTAAGACTCCATCTCACACACACATGCTCTAGGTGGAGCATTTGTTCCTACCACCCTTCATCCAACCTTATCTGTATGATAAACAATCACCTTAATTTACTTATATAACATGGACAAATTCCACTTTACTTTAGTAGTCAGCAAACCTATCATATGTACCCTTATAAAAAAACGAGTTAGTGATGATGGTGTGCCTGCCATCTTGTAATATAGACCATCTGATCTATATCTGACGAATAGAAAGCAAACTATGATAATTTTACAAAAGATACCCGCACCTCTCTCCACATCCTTATCTCCCACAACATCATTGCTCAGCAATTAAAAAAGGAAGTCTCTAGAACAATCTAGCATGGTGGCCGCTGCCGCCTACCAGCGCCGTCCATCCCCATGCCTCTGCCCATTCCGACCACCAGTCAGCACCACGCTCCACTCCTCCTCACCTTATCTCTCATCTTTCATTTTTTTGATGACATTCTCGAGATACCAGTTTTCCGATAAAATTCTCGAGATATCATTAGTTTTTACACATGAGATTACTCCTGCATGGGTTAATCACAACAGGTGTTTTGTAAAACAATGCATATTGATGTTCCGTGCAATGCACGAGCATCTTGCTTGTAATTATATAACGCAAATCACGAGCAGGAAGTGACATTTTTTTTACACAACAACGTTAACATGGCCACGTAAATCACTAGCTAAAGTAAATACCATTATACTTATATCCTGATGCAAAAGGTTGACTACATGTCCGAAGAGTAGAGTCGCACACACGCACTCTGTATCTAAGAATCTCTCTCACACACACACCAGTTACGTGACGCCCACTTAAGCAAACATGTATGTTACAATTTGTGCACCGCGGGTACACGTGATGTTGCGCATTTATTTAAGCCGGACGGCGAACCCAAATAGTATTTGCATTCATTTCCCTCCCGCCGCCTCTTCTCTGGTCGCCGTCGCCCAGTAGCCATGGCCTGGCCGAAGGTAACAACATATGCCATACTCCCGCCGGAGCGGCGCTTTAATATGGAAATTTTAGTGTTCATACATGCATCTTTTTGTGCTAGCACTCCTATATAAGGGTTGACTGGTCGCTGCCCGCGGACGTGCGCGGGCGGTGGAAGAGGAAGGAGAAGGGAAGCGGGCTGTGGAGTAACGTTTTTTTACCACAATTTCTTAGGAAACTGAGTGCAATAATTGAGTAGTTTTGCAAACTACCAGTACTACACCTGAAACGGTTCAAAACCTATACTCCCTTGCCAGTGTGCGCTTCCCGTGTGAAACGGTAGGTGTCACCCTGGAGTGTCAGTGCCACATTAATGCCCGGCCAGAGCGGAGGCGACCTCTCACTGGCGCCGGCTTTGAAGTGGCGCGACGGCCGAGAGAGCGCCGCTTCTCGGTGCACGTGACTGCTCCGCGTTGAGACTGGCCATAGGCCCTATTTGGATCCATGGGTTAGAGTTAGTTTGAGCTAGTTGGGGCTCAAATAGCCCTAAAGTATCCAAGCATGAGGGTTTAAATTGGAGCAAGTTGCACCGAACCCACCAAAAAAAACTATCCCACCCAAGAGGTGCTAACTGGAGATAGTCCTCATTGGGACCACTGAAAAATCACTTTTCTCTCTCCATCAAGTGCATTTATTGTCAATCTAACCCTGTCACCCAAACACCTCTTTGGCTACAGTTAGTTTAGGGTTAGTCATGAGTTAGTCTAACCTCTAGCTAAGTTAGAGTATCAAACAGGAGCAGTATAGGACATGCAAGTTTCTCAAAGCATACAGTCAAATTCGTACGTGAAAGGATTTTTTTATTTTTGAAAACGGAACGTGAAAGGATTTTTTTTAGAATGCTCTTGGCATGTCGCTAACATGTGATGAGTTAACCGACCTCAATAGACGGCAAAAACGCCAGCCCGCTGCACCTTGAGAGAGACGATGAGGGAGAAGCGATACAGGCTGCTGGATTACTAGAGATAGGTGTCGCACGGAAGCCAAGAAATATGGTGATAGCATGGGTTAGACATGTACTAGTATGATGTAACTACACTGGGCTGCCGTGTTTCGTACTCTTCGAGTCCACTGTGGAGATGATTGGTTGATTTTATATCGCTGAATAATATTAAATATTGTGAGTGCAGACGCTCCACCGCGAGGTTCCTTGCTCCTTCTCGGTCATCGGGAATCTATGTTCTTCCACTCTATTTTTTTACGTGAGCTTTGTTCATCCTTTTGCCAACACGCGAGACATCTAGCATCAAGGTGCATGTGTTACGCAAGGATCGTTCCATCTATATGAAGAACACGTGGAACTGGAACTACGAGACAGACATGTACCCAGAAGTGGCCATACGAACCTGAGTAATGTAGCGCAGTAAGTGAAGTAGAAAGGCACAAATGGTATGAACATGCGTGGCATATAGGGTGTGTTTGGTTGCATTCTCGTCTCAGCATAGTTGTTCCCTCTTCATACATGCTCAACTCAACACCCCTCTCCATGCATGCTCTCTTCATGCATGCTTCTAGTGTATTTGTGCTAAACTAGTGTGGACTCATGCACCCTCCATACACTCTACCAAACACCCAAAAGTGAGTCGAGAAGGGAACTCTTGGGAGGCATTTATATCTTACTACGTACTACCACTAAATGTTGTATGTGCAATGCACGGTCATGTTATGGAGCACGTGCCTAAGTACTCTACTACTACTATATTAGTTGGAGGCACATATTAAATTTTATATTTGTTTACGTGTATGCCCCGAGACCTTCCAACTAGATGTGTCTTTCTCTCCAGGTCGCACTTTGTTTCGTTCATACCACTAAGTACTACTACGTGTGGTCTCCGACCCAGAAGTGGAAGAAGTGGAGGCGCTCTACCACACTGTTTTTTTTTGCGCTGGGCTCTACCACGTTGTTCAAGTCCCACTCCTTTTGCTGGTGTGTGGGACATCCAGCACGTGCCGTGTTTGGCACTCTTCGTCGTAAGAGTTGAAATGCTAGCATTCATCAGAAATAAAAAATAATTATAAATCAGCAGTGATACTATTTTTTGAGAACCAATCAGCAGTGATACTATACCACGCGGTTTCCTTGCTCCTCGATATCGGAAAGAATACTTCTGTTCGCCAACATGTGGGACGTCGACCATCCTGGTCCACTTGCCATGCACGCAGAACTCCAAGGGAGAGTCACCTTGGTCGTCGCGCCACAGTAACAATGACTAATGAGCCGTCAAATCACAGGCCCACTTCCCACTTTGAAGTTGCTCGAACGAAGGAACCATCATGACTTCGTTGAATTCCGCTTCTTGAAGAAAACTACTGTACCAGCAGTACTACTAGCTACAGTAGTTACTCCAATAGAGGCCTCCTTTCATTCATAGGATAGGAATTTTATAGGAGTATGAAAATCATAGGAAGTGAGATGACATGCATCTCAATTCCTATAGAGAAAGAGATGCCATTTGATGCATATGATAGGAATTTTTTCATTTAGTCTAGGCTAATGTACTGGTAATTTGCTCTAAAAACTAAAATAATAACTAGTAGTACTGGTACATGCTCGTACTCAGACAGAGACACACACACTAACTACTAGTACTACTACTTCTCACATGCTGGCCAGACGCCGTCGTTCTCCTTCCCGTCTTTGTCGGCGACAACCCATCGTGCTTGGATCTCCGCCGACCTCTCCGCAGCAGCGCGTGCGTCCTCTTCTTTCTTGCTGCGACGGGCCTCTCTTTGCTTGAGTGCTTTCTGACTTTTCCGCTCCCTCTGTGCGGCTTTGGCCGCCTCTTGCTCTATCGCCCATTCAGCCTTGGCATCTTCAAATTCCTCCCACATAGGTGTGAGGTCGCGAGCGGCGATGAACTCGGCATGACGGGATGCCATCGCTTCCCTACCATTTTGTGTGCGGTCGTGGTGGCGACGAACTCGGCGCGGGGGGATGCCATCACTTCCTTACCGGTTAGTGTGCGGCGCGGTGGCATGAACGACGCTTGGTGGGAGCTCTGGGGTGGAGTGGCCGGACAACCGTATAGTGCATTGGTTTGTCAAGAGCTCAAGGACAGAAGACGAAGGAAATTTGGATTCCCCTTCAATTCTGGTCAATTGTTACCGAGTAAAATGCACTGGCGGTCATCGAACTTGTCTTGATAGCTCACTTTGATCATTGTATACGAGATATGGTGATTATACGGTCACTGGCTCAGCATATAGCTTCGTATTTGTCTGGTTGACCAGCCAAGCAGTTCGCATGCGCCTCATTAGCTCGTGTTCTTTATCTATCTACACGGGCCTACCTGGCAATGGAGAAAGAAATACTGTAAAAACCAAAATTATGCGTATGTGGGGAATCAAACCACGGACTCGTCGCTGCAACGCACCCTCGTCAGCAAAATGAAAATGAAATACTTCGCGTCAGACACTCACGCTCACGTTGTCAAAGCATGCCAATGCATGCACGTCGCCCTCTAAATCAAAGTCCTGCTCATGGCGCAACACAAACGGCGAGCCCATCACCTGCGCGCCTCGGCGGTGCCTGACATTACTGTTTAGATGTTTGATGGAGGCCTACGCGAATGCCGAGCATGTATTCACCTGGCTCAACACCAACGGTCATACTCGGAGCGCCTTGCTCATGCATATCATTCATCACAACGACAATCTATAAAACAACCTAGCTAGAGAGGGTACTATGGTACGGAGTATGTACTATCGTGAGCGATCAATCTTAGTGCCACTGCACACGAGTGTGTGTCTGATCGATTCGTCCATTATTCCTATGTTAAGCATGGTTGTGTGGTGTCTAATGGTGGTCATCGAAGGGTAGCTGGCGACAAGAGCGGTTGTCAATACGTGCCGCATATGCTTCAAAGGCTCGTCATCCATGAGTTCACACTTTACCACCATGGCAGCGTGTGACCGCCCTGGCCTACCGAAACCCCTTCCATTGCTAGCGCGCGCTTCCCGCCTAAAATGGTCACTGTCTCTCTAGAACGTCAATGCCGCATTCACTAGACTTAATTGCAGGTGCAATTGGTGTGTCACTGACATGCGGGCCAGATGCCTGTTGGGCCCACATGCCAGTAGCCCAATGCATCTGTAGTTAAGTCACTGAAGCAGCGTCCGCATTCACGCCCGACGAACCTACTCCGGCGCTAGTTGTCCATCCGTCTCCCGCGGCTCATTGCCATTCGCCCGCTATATTAACTTGAGCCCCAGCTCCCAGCCATAGCAAAAGACCCACACTTATTCTCCTCTGGTCCCTTCCTGCTGTCGGCACCACTCCAACCATGGCCACCTGGTGCTCCGAAGCTCTCTTGGACATACTGTCGCAGGAGCAGACGAGGGACATCGGCAGCTCCGCTCCGGGCGCGCTCCAAAGCTCTCTTCGGCGTACTATCGTAGGAGCAAACGAAGGAGATCGCCGGCACCCCCCCGGCCGCCCTCCGTCGCCATGACCACGAAGCCAGCACATGTGCGTGGGCGCAGCCGGCAGCGAGGAAGAGTAGTACACGGTAGGTCGCCGCCGCTCTGGTCCCAGGAAGGCCACCGCTACTCCACTCAGTCGACACCAAGCTTGGTGGGGTAAACATCGGCGGCCGATTAGCCGCTTGACGGCGACGTAGAGGCGGAAATCTTCATAACCTTGTGTTCCGGAGGAGGAGGTTATCGAGGCGGATGAGGAGGAGGCAAAGGCAATGGCCGACTTTCTCGGGTTCATGGCCGGACATGGTGGTCGGGCGCCGGCGATCCTTTAGATTAGTTTTACAGTAGGTTTTAGTATGGTTTGTGCGAAATATGTAATGAATATCGTCTAGTTTGTAGGAAAAGTTTTCGAAATGTAATGAATTTCATCCGGTTAATTTGAAATTTGCTTTGTTTGCACGAATTTCGTCCGGTTAGTTCATATAGTTGTCGAAAGGTATGCGGGCAGCATCAGATGGCATCCATCAGTGTCCTCGGATAGATGCCGGTCTAAATTTTGTGGGCCAGTGCTGGTTATGCTCTAACTATCATGCTATAATCGATAACAATGCTCCATTATTTGGCAGGGAACAGTTATCCCTCGATCAAAATCAGATCTGCGGTGTTTCGCACTCCTCCCGCGTAAGAGTGTAAACTCTTGCTTACATAAAAATGGAGCAAGTGGATGGCACTGTAGCACGTCATATCACTCAAACTAGCCCGCCTAACGAGCGGGAAAGCACCGCCCTCGTCATTTTGTTCTGGATTTCTATCGATCGATCGCGCGAAAATGTTACGCTTCGCAAGTTCTAAAGGAAAAGGAGGCACACTTACGACTCGTACGCGTCGCACCCCCCAGGACTGGCACCCCCGACAGTCCGGCTCGCACGCTGCTCACCAGAGGGGACACGCGTTGTCTTGCAATTTCACTGATATGTGGGACTGTAATTAAATAAACCATCGATAGCCGAAATCTAATCGCTCAGTGGGCGTCGGCTAAGAAAAGAGAAACGGGGGAGGGAGAAGAGATCGCCCTCCCACCTCGCACAGACTCCAAGAAATATATGGTGATAATGTGAGGTGGGCCATGCTGGAGTCCGGACCGCTTCCGGAGCCTGCTCTGACCGCCCTGGCCCCTCAAGACGCCAACTGCCCGCCGCATGCATGCATAGCAAGTACTCAAAAACAGGTCTATAATCCCGCTTATGTGGAGGAGTGAGAGGCATTGACAAAGTCAAGGAGTGGGCTCTGCAAGAGCCCGTCTCTACACGTGCTCCTAGGTATAAAAAAATAATTCTAAAAAAGTCATAAAAACAATTGTGTCTAAAAAAAGAAAGGTAAAAAACATTTGAGAGGAAATAGATAGAGAGAAAGTGAGAAAAAGTTGTAACCTTATAGCCAACCTTATAGTCAACAGTATGGTAGCATTACATGAGGAAGGAGGGAGTGGTGCACATGCCAAGTTCACTGGGCTGCCGTGTTTCACACTCCTCCCTCGTAACAGTGGAGACAATAGCTTTCATCAAAAATAAACAATCAATACTCGTTGCTCATCCTCTATATCAGAAATAAAACTTCCATTCGCTGACATGTGGGACGTCAACCATCCTAGTCCACATGCCATGCACAAAATTATCCTGGTCTACCCCAGTCGTATCGCAGGCCCAACCTTTCCCACCGTAAGTTGTTCGGACGAAGGAACCATCATGACTTCGTTGAATTCCGCTTCTTCAAGAAAACTTACTGTACCCGCAATACTGCTTCCACACGCGAAGACTGGACAACACTGTACCATGTCATATCACTGAAACCCACTAGGCCAAACTAGCCCGCCTAGGTCGGGAGTACGTCTCTGCACTGCTATGATTTTGTGTTGTACGTCTCTGTACTTTTGCTATGTTTTTCCTACCCTATGAACCAAATGAGGCCTGAATGTATCCATGTCGACTATTGTTTGATCGATCGCTAAGCCTACAATTTTAGGAGCTAGGGCTATTGGTCGATTGACAGCGGATAAGTATAAGCGTACCACGAGCTCATCAGCCCCAACGTTTCTCTTCGGTGAGTGTTTTGCAAGTAGTATAGCTCGCATAGTAGCTAGCCTTTTAACACCAAGAATCATCAAACAAGCCCTGCTGATATGATAAACAGTTCAAACTTACATCTAAGCATGCCATATATTACATCAAAAGCTGGTGAGGATACATCTGTTTCCATAACTCGGAGAGGGTTCGCATGATTCACTATCAAACAAAAGTAGCAAGTACCGCCCACACAAGGCAGTGCACTAGCCCTAAGATGGTTTGATAACACACATCGTTCTGGTAATTAAACACATGGCAATGCAAACTACCCTGAAGGATTAGCGCGACCAACTATTTCTTGTCATCGATCTCTTGGGCAATGACCACAGCACGGACAGCGGCATGGGAATTGATCTCTGGGGCGATGTCCACAGGACTGACCGCGACATCAGAATCAATCTCTGGGGCGATGTCCACAGGATGGACAGCGGCATTGGAATCGATCTCTGGGGCGATGCCAACAGGACGGACCGCGACATCCAAAATGATCTCTAGGGCCTTGTCCACAGGACGGGCCGTGACATCAGAATCATCAAGGACGTCCACCAGCACCTGCACAACCCTAACATATTAGCAAGCACATTGCAAATAATCAAAAACCACAACTATGGTAATAATCCATTATTTTTTTACCTTGTGCAGCTCACCGGGGGATCTCATCCCTCCAGGGGCCATCTCCTCGTCCTCGATGGGGGCCATCACCTTGCCAGGGGAATACTTCTTCTCAATGGCGACTATCTCCTCAAACTCGGCCTTGAGCCTCACATAGGTGGCCATCAGAGTTTCTGGGGTAGGCATGGGCGGGCCCTTGCTGTTCTTCCAACTTTCTTTGAGGAGTTCGTCCACCAACTTCGTCAACTCTTTGGCCAGTGCTTGTTTCTTGGAGTTCTTCGTCTCCATGGGTTGGCCCGCCAACATGGTCAACTCGTTGGTCGGTGCTCGCTTCCTGGAGATTGCTGTCTCCAGTGGGTTGTCCGCCAGTAACTCTTTGCCTAGTGCTCCAGGATCCATCAATGAACTGACAAACAAAAGGCAATCGAAAGGAAACCACAATCGCAATGAAAACGGGAAAAGAATAAGCTGTGAGAATCGGTCGGTGCTTCGCAAAAAGAAGATTCTTGGAATGAAAATATAGCAGCATAACTGATTCGCCCACCTTTCCTTCGTTGCTACAGAAGAAAAATGGCAGAATTGAGTAGCCTCGAGTGAGGTTTTCTTCAAGAAAGGGAAGAAAGGGCTTCAACAAGCATTCCAGTGAAATGATGGTTGCTTCGTCCAGTCCAACTTGGAGGCCACCTTACCACTGCTGGTAAAGGTGTGGGTTTTGTGATATGACGGGTCATGACGGCCATGCCGGGGTGACAGGTGAGTCTCGATTGTAGCACCTCGCTGTGATTTGGTGGATGGCACGCGGGCCCGGATGCTTTGATGTCCCGCATGTAGATAGAGCGGCTAGTCATATAGGAGTGCTCAGTATTGTGCACCGCGACCTTTGGACTATGAAGATACATGATTGAAGACTTCATCCCGTGTCCGGATGGGACTCTCCTTTGCATGGAAGGAAAGCTTGGTGATTCGGATGTTAGATCT
Source organism: Triticum dicoccoides (assembly GCF_002162155.2). Classification (NCBI taxonomy): domain Eukaryota; kingdom Viridiplantae; phylum Streptophyta; class Magnoliopsida; order Poales; family Poaceae; genus Triticum; species Triticum dicoccoides. Next base: position 697,908,682 of record NC_041383.1, on the reverse strand, counting down.
CCTTCTCTGTAACCGACTCTGTGTAACCCTAGCCCCCTCCAGTGTCTATATAAACCGGAGGGTTTAGTCTGTAGGACAACAACAATCATAATCATAGGCTAGCTCTTAGGGTTTAGCCTCTACGATCTCGTGGTAGATCAACTCTTGTAATACTCATATCATCAAGATCAGTCAAGCAGGAAGTAGGGTATTACCTCCGTCGAGAGGGCCCGAACCTGGGTAAACATCGTGTCCCCAGTCTCCTATTACCATTAGCCTTAGACGCACAGTTCGGGACCCCCTACCCGAGATCCGCCAGTTTTGACACCGACATTGGTGCTTTCATTGAGAGTTCCTCTGTGTCATCGCTGTAAGGCTCGATGGCTCCTTCAATCATCAACAACGACGCGGTCCAGGGTGAGACTTTGCTCCCCAGACAGATCTTCGTGTTCGGCGGCTTTGCACTGCGGGCCAATTCGCTTGGCCATCTGGAGCAGATCGACAGCTACGCTCCTCGCCATCAGGTCAGGTTCGGATACTTGAATTACACGACTGACATCCGCGGAGACTTGATCTTCGACGGATTCGGGCCCATGCCGGGAGCGTCGAACGGTCACGATGAGCACGACTTAGATCTGATGCCGGACAATATTCGGGATACCGTACCTGCAGCGGCTCCGGACCTAAATCCGGAGCAGATCGCGCCGGCCGAGGACGGGTGGATAGACCCCTCCATGGAGGCCGTATACTCATCGGCGTTAGAGACGAACACAGACCCCACCTCTAAGGAAATTTGTGTCACCAGACCCCCGGGCTTGCGTCCGGCTGTAGGTTCCGGACCACGCACACCCGGGCCCATCAAATTTGATTGGGCTCCGGTAATGGAGTTCACCGCCGCGAATATCTTTCAGCACTCGCCCTTCGACGACGTGCTAAATTCATTAAGGTCTCTCTCTTTGTCAGGAGACTCTTGGCTGAACTATGTCCGGCTCAAGTGGGAAGCAGATGATGAAGAAATCCGTTACCCACCCACCACCCACTTCATTGCCACTGTCGATGATTTAACCGACGTACTTGACTTCGACTCCGAAGATGTCGATGGCATGGACGACGATGCAGGAGAAGAACAGGAACCACCGCCCAAAGGGCGCTGGACAGCCACCTCCTCATATGATATATATATGGTGGACACCCCCAAAGAAAACAATGGCGATGAGGCAACAGAAGATAACCCCTTATGGAAGCAATCAAAGCATGGGCGTCACCGGCGCCGCTCTAAGCCCCGCCACAGTAATGTCGGCACAGGAGATGAAAACAATCCGCATGGTGCTAAAGAGGAATACAATCCCGATCAGCCTACCTTCGAGCAGGCCGAACAGGAAGACGGGCAGGTTAGCCCAGATGAACAGGCGACAAACGAATACTTGGAGGATGACAACTATATGCCTCCCTACGAAGACGAGATAAGCCTCAGCGATGATGAATTTGGTGTGCCTGACGATCCCGTAGAGTAGGAGCGCTTAAAGCGCCGGCTTATAGCCACTGCAAGAAGCCTCAAAAAGAACCACAGCTGCTCCAAACTGATCAAGATCTTCTCACAGACAGATGGACTGAGGTCCTGGCGGCCGAGGAATACGGACTCGAGCGCCCCACCAAAGGTTACCCAAAGCACAAGTTGCTATCTCAACTCGAGGAGGAGGCCGTAGAGCCTACATTACCAGCACAGGACGAGGCTGACCGACCACCTCGTGGCCGGGACAAAACGGCGTATCAGCCCGAATACCAGCCCGCACCCCGACGCCAATACACTACGGCTCGGGGCAATACGCTGGACCTGTGAGACATATTGGAAAACAAAGCAGGACCACCGAGATCGATATATGGATCGCGGGGGCATGCCCCAACACATGATGATGACCGTCATGCCGGATACACTAACAACAAGTTCGGCCGGGCCGAACATAACCGACGAGACTTATTCGCACTGCGGAGTGACATAGCCCGGCATAGAGGCGCCGCGCACCCCCTCTGCTTCGCTGATGAAGTAATGGATCACGAATTCCCAGAAGGGTTTAAACCCGTAAACATTGAATCATACGATTGCACAACAGACCCCGCGGTATGGATCGAAGATTTCCTTCTCCACATTCACATGGCCCGCGGTGATGACCTACACGCTATCAAGTATCGTCCCCTTAAGCTCAAAGGACCGGCCCGGCACTGGCTGAATAGCCTGCCGGCAAACTCCATCGGCAGGTGGGAAAACCTGGAGGACGCGTTCCTCAACAACTTCCAAGGCACCTACGTGCGGCCATCAGATGCTGATGACTTAAGTCACATTACCCAACAGCCCGAAGAGTCAACCAGGAAATTCTGGACTCGGTTCCTAATTAAAAAGAACCAAATTGTCAATTGTCCGGATGCCAAAGCCCTGGCGGCCTTTAAGCATAATATCTGCGATGAGTGGCTCGCCCGGCACCTCAGCCAAGAAAACCCGAAGTCCATGGCGGCCCTCATGACACTCATGACCCGCTTTTGCGCGGGCGAGGACAGATGGCTGGCTCGCAGCAGCACCATGCCAAGAAACTCCGGCACTACAGATGTCCGCGACAGTAATGGCAAGCCACGACGCAATAGACATAAGTGTCAGAACAATGGCAACAACGCCGAAGACCCGACAGTCAATGCCGGATTCAGCGGCTCGAAATCCGGTCAGCGGAAAAAGCCGTTCAAAAGAAACAATCAGGGATCATCCAGTTTGGACCGCATACTCGACCGCTCATGCCAAATTCACGGCACCCCTGATAAGCCAGCCAACCACACTAACAGAGATTGCTGGGTGTTCAAACAGGCCGGTGAGTTAAATGCCGAAAACAAGGACAAGGGGCTGCACAGCGATGATGACGAGGAGCCCAAGCGTCCGAACACTGGGGGACAGAAAAAATTTCTCCCCGGGTGAAAACGGTAAACATGATCTATGCCACCCACATTCCCAAACGGGAACGAAAGCGTGCACTAAGGGACGTCTATGCGATGGAGCTAGTGGCCCCAAAGTTCAACCCATGGTCATCCTATCCGATCACTTTCGATCGTAGGGACCACCCCACCAACATCCGTCATGGTGGTTCAGCCGCATTGGTCCTTGACCCAATCATCGACGGATTCCACCTCACGCGAGTCCTTATGGACGGTGGCAGCAGCCTGAACCTGCTTTATCAGGACACAGTGCGAAAAATGGGCATCGATCCCTCAAGGATCAAACCCACCAAAACAACCTTCAAAGGTGTCATTCCAGGGGTAGAGGCCCGTTGTACGGGCTCAATAACACTAGAAGTGGTCTTCGGATCTCCGGATAACTTCCGAAGCGAGGAGTTAATCTTTGATATCGTCCCTTTCCGTAGTGGTTATCATGCACTGCTTGGACGAACTACGTTCGCTCGATTCAATGCGGTACCACACTATGCATACCTCAAGCTCAAGATGCTAGGACCTCGCGGGGTTATAATAGTCAATGGAAACACAGACCGCTCTCTCCGTACGGAAGAGCACACTGCAGCCCTTGCGGCAGAAGTACAGAGTAGCCTTCTTCGGCAGACCGCCAATTCGGCAATGACAACCCTGAACACCGTCAACCGAGTCTGAAGCACCCTGCAACAGGATCATCAGGCAGGCCAAGAGCGCGATTAGCAATCCGGCCTCCGCCCCAACCCCATTCAGGCGGCATTTGCGCCGCGTGTACACAATTACGCACTCAAAATACCATGGGCATAGGCAGAGGCGCGATGACGAGGCGGTCCATAGTGCGGTTCAACCGCCATGAGGCCCGCATACCTTTGTAACTTTATTTCTCTTTCAGGACCCTACTTTCAGGCAGCCCCTTCAGAGATCCTGATCATCGGACTCTTCACAAGAGGGAAAACCAAGGAGGCAAGAGGCTTTGCGCACAAGGGAATACCCAGGTGGTCTCTGATTAATGATCGTTATACCTATTTTACATACCCGCATGCGTCCCGCCCTTGGATAGGACATGTCAAATAGTCCTATTTTTTCTGCTTAACGCATTAATTGCACCAATACGCTTTGACGTATTATTCAAACGGGAAACAATATACATCGTCAGCTTATTATTTCTATCTTCATGTTTTCCCTTGAATGTTTATTTAATATTGCATCCGTACACTTTGGTACGTTCAATTTGCCAGGGGCTTCTTATTGTGCCCCATAATACGGCAAGATAAGTCCAAACACTTTCGACAGTGCGGCACCCCGTACTTATAACATTATATGCATCAGCTCCGAATCATGTCTTGGGTCAATAGTTGGGTTTGCCCGGCTCCCTTGTTTTGGTACCTTACGTTCCATTATATCGGCTAAGGTAGCACAGGGAGAACTACTGCGATTGTGTCCCAGTTCTTCCGGACGAGCACCTCATTAGAGAAAGCCGAAAACTGACTGTCATGATGTGGCGAGAGCTGGTCGCTGTTCGAGAGGTCTTAAATCCTTAAAGATTTTTTCCGCTTCAGGCGAGGAATCGGCCTTGTCTGATTTAGGCGTATATGGTGCCCCAATTCGGCCTTCCGAATACTAGGGGCTTCGCCGAAATTTAAAATTGTAGACTTCTATGGCTAAGTGAGAGTTATAAAGCCGCATAGTCCGATTGCCTTGTTCGCTGCACTAAACACCTCCTTAAAGGACCAAAAATTTGGATAAAGAGTGTTTGGGTTTTCCACGAACACCCCAGTACTAGTTACGTGGGGGCAGAAGCCGACGACTGGCCTACTTTTAGAATTTTATAACCAGCCGCACAGAAGGTAATATTTTAAATCAACAAAGCGTCATATAGCGCAAACAAACTCGTTTTCATATTACAAAGACGACATGAGTACATTCACTCAAAGATTATGTCCTTGGTACATTCATCGGCCACGAGGCAAGCGCCTTTCATCACGCCATCATAATATTTCTCGGGGTAGCGATGCTCCTTACCCTCCGACGATCCATCCTTCACCAGCTTCTCTGCATCCAGTTTGGCCAATGCATCTTCGCATGGGCAAAGGCCCGACAGGCACCCTCAATACAGATGGATTGTTTGATAACTTCAAGCCGCGGACAGACACTTACCATCCGCTTTATCAGGCCAAAGTAGCTGTCGGGCAGGGGCTCACCAGGCCACATCAGGACTATGAGGTCCTTCATGGCCAGTTCGGCCGCCTTGTGGAGTTTGACCAATTGCTTCAGTTGATCACTTAAGGGCATTGGGTGTTCGGCTCCAGTATACTAGGACCAGAACAGCTTCTCCGTCGAGCCCCCTCTTCAGCACGGTAGAACTCCGTGGCATCCGATATGTTGTGTGGCAGATCTGCGAATGCCCCTGGAGAGCTCCGAATTCGGGTAAGTAAAAGAAATGTCTCCTCCACATGCTTGCTTTGCATAATGAATGCCTTACCCGCCGCTATATTCTTGGCCGCCTGGATTTCCTGGAGGGCCTTTTGGGCTTCGGCCTTGGCGTCTTTCGCGCTCTGGAGGACCTTTGCAAGCTCAGACTCTTGTGTCTTGAAGTCACGCTCCAAGGACTCGAACTTCTTGCCAAACTCCTAGAGCTCTTGCTGTACCTCACCCAACCGAGCATCTTGCTTTTCACGCTCAGTGCGCTCCATGGCCGCCTTGTCTTCGGCCTCGGATAGCGCTTTCTTCAGGGCCGCCACTTCGGTCGTGGCCCTATTAAAAAATCATGATGCTTTTTGTTAGCGTCACCAATTTTTTCTCCTCTATATGACACACGGACGGGGTATCACTTACCTTTGTTCTCTTCGAGCTGCCTCTTCGTGAGGCTGAGCTCTTCTTCGGCCTGCTTCAGGTCCCGTTTGAGTCCGGCGACCTCCGCTGTGCAAGCAGCAGCGGCCAGCAGCAACGCCTGCTTATTTACATAGACACGTACTGTTAGACTCCTGCGGTTTAGAGTTGACCCTCCATTTGGCTTTTCTTTCAGAACACCAAACAGAGTATCATGGGCTACTGTCTATTGGGTGATAATTTCTCACACTTTTGATTACTTACCTCAAAGGCTGTTAGGAGGCTGGTGCAGGCTTCGGTCAATCCACTTTTGGCAGACCAAACCTTTTCAATCACTGTACTTATAAGTGTGTGGTGCTCTTCATCAATGAAACCGCCGCGAAGCACTTCCAACAAATTATCCGGTGCCTCCGGCAAGATGGAGGTCATCGGCACGGCCGGCCCGCCCTCCTTAGTGAGGGGCTGCCTACCTGAGTCCGGAACCCTTGGAGGTTCCGGTCTAGTGTCCGGCTGGGAGCCCAACTTGCTGCGGCTCCCGTCAGCATAGTCCATGGGGATCTTACCCCCCATGTGCCCGGTGTCTGGAATTTCGCCTTGGGCGTCTCCAGAACCACCGCCCCCTGTTCCGGTATCCTTTGGGACAACACCTCCGTGTCATCCACAGGCCGAGGGGAGGTGTCCATCGGGAGTGAATTCATCTCTGATTCACTCAGAGACCCATCCGAAGAGGATACCTCGAGATGGGACCCAGTCAGACTGCATATGCATGTTCGGCATCATCACAAACCATGAAGTTAAGACGCATGAAGAATACTATAGAGTGCGGATACTTACGATCTCGCGAGGGGCTTGCCCCTGGGCAGCCAGTCCTCCTCGCTATAGGCGGCCGTGGTGGAGTGATCCGAAAGGGATGCCTTTCCCTTCTTCGGCGTCCTAGCCTCCCCCGATGGGGCGGCTTTTCTTTTCTTCTCCTCCCTAATGCAGGGAGGGAGAATTTCTTCATGTTTCCCCCCGTCTCCGTGGGAGGAATCTGCCTCGCCGTCCTCGGACGACGAGTTTATTATGGCCCTGCACCGGAGACCTTTCCTGGTCCCCGTGGCTGCTTTCTTGGACCTTTCGGCCTCCCCGGATGGGGCGGCCTTCCTCTTCTTCTCCTCCCCTTCGTGGGTGGAGCGCGCCTCGTCGTCTTCGGATGAGGCGTTTGGCGCAACCTTGCACCAGAGACCCTTCCTGGTCCCTGTGGCCTTCTTTTCGTCCTTCTTCTCTGGCACCTTATAAGGCGCCGGAACCAGTATCTCCGTCAGGAGTGCGGTTGCTGGATTTTCTGGCAACGGAGCTGGACAATTGATCCGCTCCGCCGTTGCCACGTACTCCTGTTTGGATAAAAGCATGGTGACTTAAAATCCTCCCGCGAATATGCTGGGAAAGGTACATCTTGTGATGTTTAGGGAACTTACCGGATTGGCGAGTTGCGTGGCGCTAAGTCCGTGGTCCTCGGAAGTGGGAGGAGGAACTTCACCAGCCTTGAACAGCACCTTCCAGACGTCCTTATGCATCATGTCGAAGAGCTCTCGCAGCGTCTGGTGTTCGGCCAGATTGAACTCCCACATATTGAATGCCCGTCTTTGACACGGGAGGATCCGGCGGACGAGCATGACCTGGACCACCTTGACGAGCTTGATCTTCATCTCTATCATATTTTTGATGCAGTTCTGCAGTCCGGTCAGCTCCGCGGGTTCGCCTTAGGCCAGGCCCTTCTTTTCCCAGGAGGTGAGCCGCATGGGGATTCTGGATCGAAATTTGGGGGCCGCCGCCCAGTTGGCGTTGCGCGGCTCGGTGATGTAGAACCACCCCGATTGCCACCCTTTCACGGTCTCCAAGAAGGAGCCGTCAAGCCAGGTAACATTGGGCATCCTGCCCACCATGGCGCCTCCGCACTCCGCTTGCTGGCCGCTCACGATCTTCGGCTTCACGCAGAAGATTTGTAGCCACAGGCCGAAGTGGGGCTTGATACAGAGGAAGGCCTCGCACACGACGATAAACACTGAGATGTTGAGAACGAAATTTGGAGCTAGATCATGAAAATCTAGCCCATAGTAAAAAAATGAGCCCGTGGACGAATGGGTGAAGTGGAAATCCCAGTCCGCGGACGAAATGAGAGAGGAATACTACTCTCTGAAAGGATCGATATGCTTGACTAGAGGGGGGGTGAATAGGCAACTAAGAAATTTTAGACTTTCTTTTAACAAATTAAAACTTGCAATGAAATAGGTTGTCTAGATGTGCAACTACGTGCACAACCTATATGATGCAAAGACAATAAGCACACAAGAAAGCAAAGGATATAACTCAAGCAAGCTTGCAAAATTAAAGGGACAAGATAACCAAGAGTGGAGCCGGTGGAGACGAGGATGTGTTACCGAAGTTCCTTCCTTTTAAGGGGAAGTACGTCTCCGTTAGAGCGGTGTGGAGGCACAATGCTCCCCAAGAAGCCACTAGGGCCACCGTAATCTCCTCACGCCCTCACACAATGCGAGATGTCGTGATTCCACTATTGGAGCCCTTGAAGGCGGCAACCGGACCTTTACAAACAAGATTGGGGCTATCTCCACAACACTTGGAGGCTCCCAACAACACCACGAAGCTTCACCACAATGGAGTATGGCTTCGAGGTGACCTCAACCGTCTAGGGTGCTCAACACCCAAGAGTAACAAGATCCGCTAGGGATAAGTGGGGGGGGAATCAAATTTCTCTTGGTGGAAGTGTAGATCTGGGCCTTCTCAACCAATCCCGAGCAAATCAACAAGTTTGATTGGCTAGGGAGAGAGATCGGGCGAAAATGGAGCTTGGAGCAACAATGGAGCTTTGGGGGAAAGAGGTAGGTCAACTTTGGGGAAGAAGACCCCCTTTTATAGTGGGAGGAGCAATCTAACCATTATCCCACTCACCAGCCCCGCACAGAGCGGTACTACCGCTGGGGAAGGGCGGTACTACCGCTCCGGACGGTACTACCGCTCGACCTAGCGGTACTGCTGCGCTGCCCGGGGCCCTGACCCTAGGGCGGTACTACCGCTAGGGAAGAGCGGTACTACCGCTTAGGGCGGTACTACCGCTCGACCCAGCGGTACTGCCGCGATGCCCGGGGCCTTGAGCCCAGGGCGGTACTACCGCTAGGGAAGGGCGGTACTACCGCTCCTACTACCTCCCTTAGTGCCGCAAAACCTGACATGAAAAATTCGTTCGAGAATCGAGGAGGAAGTAGCCCATATGCACAGCGGTACTATGGCCGAAAAACCCAAGCGGTACTACCGCTCGGAGCGCGGTACTACCGCTTGGAGCAGTACTACCGCTGGGGAGCTTCGGCGGTACTATCGCTGTGGTCGCGGTACTACCGCTAGGGCAGAGCAAAGTGTAGCAAGGGGAAAACGGCAGCTCCAGAGATGCGGAAGGAAAGACGACGGGTGTGATAGGGATGTGTACGTGTGATTCCACCCAAGTCTTACCACAGCGAATCCCCTCTTGATAGTACGGTGACTCCTACGAAACTAGTCCACCAACAACGAAATGAAGGAGCTACACCGTCTTGAATTACAACACCGAGGGGAGGAAATCGTATCGTGCCAATGGATGAATCTCTTAGAGAACTAAACACACACGATTAGTCCACACAAGCATTGTCATCAATCACCAAAACATATTGGGGATAAATATGCCCTTACACTCTCTCCCGAGACTTTGGGGTGGGGGTGATCTGTCCCTCTGCTGGAAGCCTGTGCGCGACGTTTGCGGCCAGGTATCCGGCCGCCCGAAGCTTGGTAATGTCCTCCTCCATGACGGAGGAGGCCATCCACTTGCCTCCCGCTCCGGACATGCTGCTAATGGTCCTACAGAGAAGGTGAGAACTTGGGCGCTGGGGCTCGAGAGTGCGAGAATGGATGAGCAAAGGAGGAAGAAGGCGTTGGTAAAAATGGGGGATCCTTGTCTCTTTATAGAGGCGGCGAAAATTGTGTGCCTCCCCACTTGCCTGTTAAAATCGCTTATTTTCCAAGCGCCATGTTGAATGGCACTGTTGGGTTATCTGTACCCGTATTAAAGAGAATCCCGTGATAAGGGGACACGATCTCTGCTTCGACAAGACGTGCCGAGGAAACCACCTCGCAATATGTGCAGTGGCTGGTAGTGAGAAAACGGTTCGAATAAAAACCCGACCATGGTGTGATGTCACGTTATCTAAAGTTGTCAGCAGATTAGATTTGTGGAATATTGTTCTCGCTACGGTGGTACATGAAATTTGTCTTGCAGAGCCAGACACGATTTAAGTGTTCGAAAATTACTTTGGAGTATTCGAAGATGGAACCCACCTTGCAATGCCGAAGACTATCTGCGCGCCGGTCTCATCGTCATTGAAGCCTGGTTCAGGGGCTACTGAGGGAGTCCTGGATTAGGGGGTATCTGGATAGCCGGACTATATACTTTGGCTAGACTGTTGGACTATGAAGATACAAGATTGAAGACTCCGTCCCGTGTCCGGATGGGACTCTCCTTTGCATGGAAGGCAAGCTTGGCGATTCGGATGTTAGATCTCCTTCTCTGTAACCGACTTTGTGTAACCCTAGCCCCCTCTGGTGTCTATATAAACCGAAGCGTTTAGTCCGTAGGACAACAAAAATCATAATCATAGGCTAGCTCTTAGGGTTTAGCCTCTACGATCTCGTGGTAGATCAACTCTTGTAATACTCATATCATCAAGATCAATCAAGCATGAAGTAGGGTATTACCTCCGTCGGGAGGGCCAGAACCTGGGTAAACATCGTGTCCCTAGTCTCCTATTACCATTAGCCTTAGACGCACAGTTCGGGACCCCCTACCCGAGATCCGCCGGTTTTGACACCGACATCGACCAAGGCGGAGAGGAAAACGAGAGAACTACGTAATTAATGCACGAGTTTAATTAGGGTAGTTTTTTAAAGTACGAGATACATTCCTCCTCCAATCGCAAAATGTCTTGGTTCATGAGATTAGAGATTTGAGCCCTATAAACCGGAAGGGATGGGGTACTGCACACGGTGTAGTCTAGTCACTTGTTGAAATCTCTAGAAAGGCAAGTGCTCCTTTCCGGTTTATAGGGCTATACTACTCCCTCCGTCTAGGTGTGTAAGTCATCTTACGAAAACCAAATAGTCCCAAAACACTTAGGCGCGGTGCATTAACTTCTACCTTGTTTCTTGTTTCTTGACATATCAACCAATAAGAGATGAGAGGTGTGCATGCTTTTAATGACTTGAGACTACCAAACACGACATGCAGTGGCTAGTTCATTGCATGCAATGCTATTAATTAGCAAATAAACATTGGTGACCCCAGGAGGAAACGGTGCTAAGCGTGTGGACCTATGCAGAATGAGTATCAACCAATGGATGATGGAGTTTAATTGTTAAACAATTCAATGAGGGAAGCTTAGCTACAAATTCAATGACTTACTCACCTAGACGGAGGGAGTAGCAAGTACTAGTACTACTACAATAGTGGGCTCAAATAGCAAATAGGCTCTCATGCAAGAGCCTGGCTATATGCGTGCTGCAAGGCACCGCACTACGCGAGCGTTCACAACTGCCACGTTCGGGTTGCGCTTGGCTCTTCGCCTCTTCGAGAAGACGAACAATGATGTTACTACTACTTCTACAGTATCGAATCCAGTGCTGCATGTCCATCCACCTCGTGCGGGAGGGATAGCGTGTAGAGAAAGCTTCTACTTACTACTCCTGCCTTTGCGTCTATGACAGGTGGGCCCAACAGGTGGTTGGCCCTCCTGTCATGCAGCCAAAGGCAGGTGCAGTTAAGGCACCGGAGCTCAGTCCGCGAGGGAGAGGGTGTTGTAGTAATCAAACTTCTTGGTCTTGTATGAGTTGACGCGACACATCAAAGCACTGCACTCGATATAATCTTTTTACACATTTCAAATGGACTACAACATACGGATGTATGTAGACAATTCTGCTCCGTATGTAGTCACTTGTTGCAATCTCTAAAAAGACTTATATTTGGAAACGTAGGGAGTACAACGCATGCATGCATGCCGTGACTTTCCTTTTGATACTTGCATGTGTTGATTTGATGCACCTTGCCAAATTTTGACTATAAATTTAACTAACCAAATTTTCATGCACGTCACAAAAAATTACGGGGTTGTTTGGATTGTGACTATGTTTGTCTTATGTTGCCACATTATTTTTCCCACACTTGCCTAACTTGAGTTGCTCAAATTGTTAGACACACTTTGGCTTGCTTAAGGGAATCTTGCCACAATTTTTGTGTCTATGACATGTGGGGTTCACTGCTAATAATAAAATTCTTGTCTTAGGTGTGGCTAGTAAAAAAGACTTATATTTAGGAACAGAGGGAGTAGAAAATATAAATAATAATGCATGTTGGGGCAACCCACGTTTCCACTAATTTTAGCTGTGGGCTTGTTCAGAATTTTTACGAGGGGGTGGTTGTTCAATTAATGGAGGGACTTGTAGTATCAGACTTGAACGATACAAAGTGTGACCTGGCACACCGTAACACCACTTGGAACAAGTGGGTAGCTATCTCAAAACACAATCAACAACTAAAAAAACCGCGACCTGGCATGTAGTACACAATTTTAAACAATTGTTTTGATGGCGTGAAAAAGGAAAACTACCCCACTATGTATATATAGGGCGCAGCCTCCGCGCTTGCTTGCTAGGGTTGCTCTATTCACACAATCTCATCCTCTCTAGATCTAAACAAGATAGGGGTGGTAACACTGTCTTTCTCCCTTCAAAAAACACTGTCTTTCTATCCTCACCGCTGGTTACAGATCCGGACGTATCCCCCTCCGCCGGTAAAGGGGAGGAGGGGCAGCGTTTAGGCCGTCGTCGACAGCAAGGGAGGAGACCCACTGCCGGCCGCACCGTTATCTCTGGTCGAGCGCCGGCATGGGAGGTCCTCCGATCCCTTCTTCGTTGCCTGTGGGCAGATCTAGCCTCCCGCCGCCCACCTATCCACATCCCGACAACCTTCAGGTATATCTTTGTTCGTAACCGCCTTAGCTCTACTTCCCCAGCTCGCTACGTCGCTGCATGTGTATCATTTTCTACCTCTCAGCCCCTCTAGATCGGATGGTCCAACGTCACCTTTTTTTTCTTCTATTGTTAGAGGTAAAGCTACTTCATGGAGTCGAATCTTGTACTCCCTCCGTCCGAAAATACTTGTCATTGAAATGGATGTATCTAGATGTATTTTAGTTCTAGACACATCCATTTTGATGACAAGTAATTCTGGACGGAGGGAGTACTTGGTTCAAACAAGAAATAAAGTGGGGGTGGGGGAATTTAGTATGTACATCGGACTTGGTACAAACAGGAAGGAAAGGGGGTATAAGTAGTACAGACTGGTCATCCAATCGGTCTCTTGGTCAAAAAGGGAAATATAGGGGTAAGGCTGTACACAGTGGTATGACCAGGACTAGATTTGCTATCCACACATAGGAGTAGGTGGCTAGAGTGAACAAAAATGGGACCAACCCATATATGTTTCTTGGATGTTTGTTTCTCGGGGCAACAAACTATGAATCACCACTTTATGCCCCTGTTTAGGTACATGGTGTTGGACTGCTGGTGCACCCACTGTCCCATGCCCTTATACCAAATATTTAGTTGTTCTTAATCTAATGTCCTTGGTAAAAATGAAGCCATGCCACTATTAGAATCCATGACAAGTTTAGCCAAATGTTTTTGCCTGTAATTGTTTGAGACTCTGACTATTTCCTCTATACCTTTTTGTGCAAACAGGGATATCCAATTCATCTGGTTGTTGTTGTGACCTTTTGGTGCACTACACAAAACTCATCTTAAAAGAAGTGACTTTTGTGTTGTTTAACTGGAATGTTAGAATGGAACGCTTGGTTCATTTCGGCTGAACTGCACAAAGGGAGATATGTGTTCCAATCCTCATCATCCATATTGGAGCCATAACCTTCCATTAGGTAAGAATGATATTTAATGCATGTGTTCATCTCTATTTTCTGACTGCCATGAGAAAATAATGCTATTTTTTACTAGTACACTTGTACTCCCTCGCTGACAAAACCAATTCTGAAATAGAAGGCCAATCATGTACTTGGTTTCACCAACTGGTGAGGAGAAAGAGAAACAGAGCATGAAGAGGAAGAAGAAGAAGAATAAATAGTGCCAAGGCGATCTTGCTGAAGCCAGAGGCCTCAATCGAGGCCATTCAAGGGCTCCGGCAATGACTACCTTACATGTGAGACGATCCTCCAGGGAGCCCTTCCACTTCTGATGTCTCACTTAATTAATTAGGAGTACTTAAGTACCACTAATTTATTGCTGCCTAATTTTCCTGTCGGAGTTAAACAAATCTTTAGTAGGACCCTATGCTGAATCATGTATGTGTGTATGTTTGTCTATGGAGGTGAATCATGTGGTGGAGCAGGGAGGGAATATTATTAGTGTCATGACATAATAGTGCTATTGTTTTGCATGTCAATTTATTTCCATTGGTTCAATGAGGCAATGTTTTGTGTATTGTCCATCATGAATTTGATGGTACTGTTAGAGTAATATGCTAATGTCTTCCTATCCTTTCTCACTAAGCTAATGAAGGTTTCACCTTGTTCCTACTTATGCAAATAGGGATCATGTTGTGTCAAACTACACAAGACAATACAATGAACTGTATCCCAGCTAGTGCTTTAACTCTGCTGGAAGTTCTTGATAATATTTCAATATAATCTCAACACTGGTAAACAAGAGTGATTTCAACCATACATTTGAAGTGCACAAAAATATATACTATTGAGTGATTCTAGTGAGTGCTTTATCATCTCTTATGGGACTACATGAATAAGCTTTTTTTCTCAGGTTGGTACGGGCCTAAGGCCTTCATCCATATTAGTTTGCTGCATCTCTATTTGTATCGTGCTACTGTCATGAGAAACTCCTTTATATTTGCACGTTAAAGTTTTGCAACCTATGATAAATGGCAATGCTTTGAGTGTTGAGCTAATTGGCACTGATTAAATAAACTAATACCTCTCTTTAAGCAAGAGTACTATGTTGCTAACTTTACCCATTAAAATAATGAGGGTGCTTCTATTTGTTAGTGTATGTTTCATCAACTAGTCCCACTATTACAGCAATCTCACTCTCTCAATATATGTGCCAACATGGATGCTCAATTTTGGTGGAACTGCACAAAAACTTTGGGTGCTTCATTGCCTCGACAACTTCCGTCCTTTCCCGTCAGTCGCTAATCTCGGCTTGCTTTCTTCCTTCGCTGTCAGTCGCTTTGCCTATCTCGGCTTCCAGTCAAAGGAAATAGTAATTGATATGCTACCTCACACAGGTTGGTACTGGTCTTTATCTCGATTATTGTGCTTGTCATGTATGGGTAATTTGGTATTGTGCTACTGTTTGCCGATTTTATAAAGGAGTAACTTGGAGCCTGAACTCGCAGGCAAATCATTGCATTGGGTGATTTCAGTAGAACTGCACAAAATGATCAGATGGATAGATACTTATGTTGCTGCTTATGTACTCCAAAGTTCACTCAGACAATCATCGATGTTGACAAGAAGTGCCTATATTCATTCAAGTATCAACTGGCGTCAACTAGTTGTCAAACTCCCAAGTATTAGGAGAGTGAAAGCCAAAAATATTGCTTGGCGCATAGCCTAGAAGAACACAATCCAGTCTTTGGTCCCAACTTGTGCCTTTTGGTTATCGGCAGATATGGTAGTGAACTGTATGGCATGGAGTCTAAAGATTCCAGAGAAGTTGGTTGACGCGTATATTCATCTGGCACTTAATCAGTCTGCACGCCAGACATGCTCCATTTTAGTTGAATTGCACAAAAAATTTGGGTGGTTCATTTTCTCAACTGCCTCCTTTCTCGTCTGCAATGTAGAATTTTGGCGAGCTACAGGACCAAGATGAGCTAGTAAACTAGTTGGATGAAAGTAGTGGCCAAGTTTCTCAAACCTCGCTCGGCACGAGGCCACTATTTGAGGATAAACCTACAAGCAAAGTTCAGATTGTCTGTGCTGCCTCTTATGTACTCGAAAGTTTACTCATATAAGAATTAATTTTAGCAAGAAGTACCTCCGACTGAACACCATTTACCAGTCTGTACCCTAGGTAATAAAAGTTCGTCCATGGATCATATTGGTTGTGATCTCAATCATTTGGATGCATAAACATACTGAACATGTGTATATCTGAATCTTTTTGTGAATTATGCATGAATATTGTCGTGTGATCTATCAATCATTTGGATGCATAGATATGCTGAGCTTGTGTATATATGAATCTTTTGAGTTGTTGATAGTGAATGTTGGCTATGAATATGAACGTGTCCTGTGAACCTGAGTTTGATGCGAATGCTTACCTTTTCTGTTGTATTGGTGTGTGAACTTGTTAGTATGCCTACTGTGGGGTATGTGACGTGTGGGTGTCAACAGCACACCTTCTCCCCGAGAAGAATTGCACCAGCTTTGTTAGGGTAGCAACGGCGCATCAGCTCTTTTTAATCTTTTTATTACTCTGTCTTCCCCTCTCCCCCGCTCAACCCCTGCCGTAATGTTTTCGGCCTCAAAACAAACATAGTACTTCGTTGTTTTTGGGGCTTGATGAAAAATCGAGTGCTGGTTTCTGTAGGTTGGCCCACCCAGCAAATGGGCTACTGGTCCACCATGACGGACTGGGAGGCTAAAAATACAAGTTGTATGGTGCAGAGGCAAGTAAAAAACGCTATCGAGAGCCATCCATTGAAGAAAAAAAATGGCTCATGATGTGCTTCTTCAGTCATGCCACCGGACCCCTCTTTAATCCAGTTCGCTCGGGGATCTGGTATCATTTTTTTCTAGAGGGCGAACAAGTATTAGCTAGGCCTAGGTTTTGTATTTTAACATGCGTAGCCCACGACATACAGAGACAGTGGTTTCAACTTATTTTTTGAGGTCCATACCGGCAATGGGCTTCTTCTTAAAGATCCACAGCCCAATGTATTTTTTTAATAAAACGCAGGTCTCTGTTCTATTTATCTATATATAAGAATAATAATGATGTGTCCAATTTATGTTTTCCCTTCTAACCACATTATATATATTTATATTATTATTATTGTCGTATATTTTATAGATACTTATATATACATTATAAAAACATCCCACATGTTATTAACTTATAAAAGTAAATGTTTAACAGAAGTTGGCAAGGAAAATCCTAGTTGTTTTTGACTCACATGCAAGGAAAATCCTGGTGATTGCGTACAAAAGCTTGCGAAGATTTTAAGGACCAATTTAATAATAACGCGCTCATTTTTATTTTGAGCAATAACTCGCTAATTTGCTAATTATATATATATATATATATAATGTGCCTCTCCGGTTTATTCTTTGATATTAATTGCTCCTTCCAACATAACATTATATATATAACGAGCCTAGCTAATTCGTGTATTTCAAGGAAGTGCAAATGGGCTGGGATTTCTTAGAAAATATAAATGGGCCTGATTGACGTGAAATTATTTGTTCACCCAGCCCAGCAAATGGACTGTACATTCTAGAAAATATGGGTTAAATATATGCCACATTTTTGCAGGCTGACATGTGGGCCAATAGGTCGAAGCCTATGCAGGGCGTTGTCAACTTTGTCAACAAATGATTGTGACATCCACAGCCATTGGATTTATATCCAACGACCGACATGCACCTTCAATCTCTCGTCTTCTTCCTCCAGCGTTGCCGGGACCACCTGGTCCAGCCTCCGGCGGCTAGCGGCTCCGCTTAGCATGCATCGCTGCGAAGCGCTACCCCACTGCCGGCCAGGCTATCCCTCCACCCCTCCGCACCTCCTGTTATTCTCCATCGACTGCAGCCCCATACCGCACCAGAACCAGTTATAACCCTTCTCCTCCTCTCAATCTGCGACTCCACTGTCGCGTCTTCCCATCTCCTAGTCATTCCCATCCGGGGCATCGCCGGGATCCACTACCTTGCTGCGCTCGGTGCGGCATGGTCAAAAAAGGAGAGTCATCGGAAGAGGACTATACGTGGAGAGCCTGACGGATGGGACCCACGAGGTGCATGGTCACACGCAAGGAAAGTTCCTCCTTATTAAGCTGAAAAAATGTTTCCTCCACCTGACAGCTGGGACCCACCGGTTGTATCTTCGCACGGAAGGAAGTGCCTCCTTGTTTTGCTAAAAGAATTATTCATCCCGTTGACAGCTGGGACCCGTCAGATTTGGTGGCTGACTTGTGGGCCTACTAAGCGGATGTGTATGCAGGGCTTTGTCAACTTAATTAACAAATGATTCTAGCAGCTGGACCTTTGGATGTTAATCCAACAGCCGTGCTCCTTCTTCAACCTCTGTTCTTGCTTCTGTCTCCCGTGGGCGGCACCACGGCTGTGCTGCCGCGCACCCGAACCAGTCAAGTTTCCCACTCCTCTCCATCTGTGACTCCACTGCCCCATCTTCCCCATTTCCGGGTCGTTCTAGTCTGGGGCCTCGCCGTCGTCCGTCGGCCTTGGTGCACTCGGCACGGTGTGGTCAACGTGGTCAACAACCGAGAGTCATTGAAAGATGACTGTACGTGAGAGGCTGACAGTGGGGACACACCACGCCCATGGACGCAGTGGCGGAGCTGGACAAGAACCTATGGGGGGGGCAATGTAAAAAAAATAGTGTTGTCGTGATATACGTGGAGAGGCTAACAGCTGGGTCCACGGCGGCCGCAAGGAAGTGCCTCCTTATTACGCGCAAAATAATTATTCCTCCACCTGACAGCAGGGACCCACCGGATGGGCCACCTTATTTCGTGAAAAAAATGTTTCCCCCCTGACTGCTGGGACCCACCAGCTACATCTTCGCACGCAAGGAAGTGTGTCTGAAAAAAAATGATTCGCCCCCCTGACTGCTGGGACCCACCAGCTACATCTTCGCACGCAAGGAAGTGCCTGACAGTCAGGACCTACCTGGTCAAACCGTACATAGCGTTGTCATTTTGGTCGCGAACGTGTATATACATGCTGGTCGATGTAGAGGCGCGCACGTGTCTTAGTAGAGGCGCGCACGTGTCGTAGTAGAGGCGCGCACATAGCATGTACATGTACGTACAGCGGCCAGTGTGCAAGAAAGAAAAGACGACCACGTACATACATACGGGCGGGGCCTTGAACGCCTACTTGCGCATACGTACGACCAGGGCTCGTGTACATGGCTGAGTCGGAAGGAGAAACAACATCGTCGTCGTGTTCATGGGGAGCCAATCGGCTGGGTTGGAACGGAATGCGTTGTCGTGTTCATCGGGAGGGCTTGGACGGAACAGGCGATGGAAACGAGGCTTGGCGTACCGCAGAACGGAGGAAACAACCTTGTGTTTGACCGGCCACGTTTGAAACGGGATCATGTTCATTGGGAGGGGTCTGGCGTACCGCAAAACAGAGGAAACAGACCTCCTACGGTCGAAACGGGTGAGGGAGTCCTGGATTAGGGGGCATCCGGACTGGCAGACTATATACATTGTTCGGACCATTGAAGCGTGAAGATACAAGATAAGACTTCGGCCCGTGTCCGGATGGGACTCTCCTTTGCGTGGAAGGCAAGCTTGGCGATCCGGATATTATGTTTCCTTCCTTGTAACCGACTCCATGTAAACCATAGCCCTCTCCAGTGTCTATATAAACCGGAGAGGATGGTCCTTAGAAGGCCGATCACAATTACAATCATAGCATCATAGGCTAGCTCTTAGGGTTTAGCCTCTACGATCTCGTTGTAGATCTGCTCTTGTACTACTCCTATCTTCAATATTAATCAAGTTCGAAGTAGGGTTTTACCTCCATCGAGAGGGCCCGAACCTGGGTAAACATTGTGTCCCTTGCTTCCTGTTACCATCAGCCTAAGACGCACAAATCGGGACCCCCTACCCGAGATCCGCCGGTTTTGACACCGACATTGGTGCTTTCATTGAGAGTTCCTCTGTGTCGTCGCTTCGAGGCTTGATGGCTTCTTCAATCGCCAACAACACGGTCCAGGGCGAGACTTTTCTCCCCGGACAGATCTTTGTGTTTGGCGGCTTCGCACCGCGGGCCAATTCGCTTGGTCATCTGGAGCAGATCGACAGCTACGCCCCTGGTCACCAGATCAGGTTCGGAAACTTGAACTACACAGTGGTCACCAGATCAAGTCTCCGCAAATGAAAGCACCAATGTTCGACACACAGGAGCCACCGCCCACAGGGCGGTGGACAGCCACCTCTTCATACGATATATATATATGGTGGACACTCCGAAAGAAACAAATGGCGATGAGGCAATGGAGGATAACCCCTCCAAGAAGAAAGCAAAACATGGGCGTCGCCAGCGCCGCTCCAAGCCCCGCCAAGGCAATACCGGCACCGGAGACGAAAACAATCCAGACGGTGCCGAAGATGAATACAACCCCGATCAACCCGCCTTTGAGCAGGCCGAGCAGGAGGATGGGCAGGACAACCCAGATGAATGGACAGGTATCCGGAGGAGGAAAACTACATGCCCCTCTCCGAAGACGAGATTAGCCTCAGCGACGACGAGTTCGGCGTGCCTGAGGACCCCGCGGAGCAGGAGCGCTTCAAGCGTCGGCTTATTGCCACTGCGAGGAGCCTGAAGAAGAAGCAGCAGCAGCTTCAAGCTGATCAAGATCTGCTCACAGACAGATGGACGGAAGTCCTGGCAGCCGAGGAATATGGACTCGAGCGCCACACGATTGACCGGCCGCCTCAAGGTCGGGATAAAACGGCATATCAGCCCGAATACCGGCCTACACCCCCGCGCCAGTTTACTACGGCCCGGGGCAATACTCAGGACCTGTGTGATAGATTGGATAGCACCGCATGACAACCAAGATCGATCTACGGATCACGGGGGCGCGCTGCAGCACATGACGATGACCGTCATACCAGATACACTAACAGTAAATCCGGCTGGGCCGAACACAACAAGCCAGATTTGGCCGGACTATGTCGTGACATAGCTCGGCATAGAGGCGCCGCACACCCCCTCTGCTTCACTGATGAAGTGATGGATCATGAATTCCCAGAAGGGTTCAAACCTGTAAACATCGAATCATACAATGGCACAACAGACCCCGCGTTATGGATTGAAGACTTCCTTCTCCACATCCACATGGCACGCAGAGATGATCTACATGCCATCAAGTATCTTCCGCTTAAGCTCAAAGGACCCGCCCGACACTGGCTTAACAGCCTGCCGGCAAATTCCATTGGCAGTTGGGAAAACTTGGAAGACGCATTCCTTGACAATTTCCAAGGCACATATGTGCGACCTCCGGACACCGATGACTTGAGCCACATCACTCAACAGCCCGGAGAATCAGCCAGGAAATTCTGGACCCGGTTCCTAACTAAAAAGAACCAAATAGTTGACTGTCCGGACGCCGAAGCCCTAGCGGCCTTCAAGCACAATATCCGCGATGAGTGGCTTGCCCGACACCTCGGCTAGGAGAAACCCAAGTCCATGGCAGCTCTCACGACACTAATGACCTGCTTTTGCATAGGCGAGGACAGCTGGTTGGCTCGCAGCAGCACTACGCCACATTTTGGCACGTCAGATGTCCGTGACAATAATGGCAAGCTACGGCGCAACAGACACAAGCGACGGAACAACGGCGACAACACCACAGACACGGCAGTCAATGCCGGATTCAGCGGATCCAAATCCGGTCAGCGGAAGAAGCCATTCAAAAGAAACAATCAGGGACCGTCCAGTCTAGACCGTATACTGGAGCGCTCGTGCCAAATTCATGGCACCCCGGACAAGCCAGCCAACCACACCAATAGAGACTGCTGGGTATTTAAACAGGCTGGCAAAATAAACGCCAAAAACAAGGACAAGGGGCTGCACAGCAACGATGACGAGGAGCCCCGACGTCCGAACACGGGGGGACAGAAGAAATCCCCCCCCCCCCAGGTGAAAATGGTCAACATGATCTACGCCACTCACATCCCCAAGCGGGAACGGAAGCAAGCACTACGGGACGTCTATGCGATGGAGCCAGTCGTCCCCAAATTCAACCCATGGTCAGCTTGTCCGATCACCTTTGATCGTAGGGATCATCCTACTAGCATCCGTCACAGCGGCTCGGCCGCAT
Organism: Triticum dicoccoides; assembly: GCF_002162155.2. Taxonomy (NCBI): domain Eukaryota; kingdom Viridiplantae; phylum Streptophyta; class Magnoliopsida; order Poales; family Poaceae; genus Triticum; species Triticum dicoccoides. The sequence goes on along the minus strand of NC_041383.1, from coordinate 697,886,716 downwards.
TGGTCTTAGACCCAATCATCGATGGATTCCACCTCACGCAAGTCCTTATGGACGGCGGCAGCAGCCTGAACCTGCTTTACCAGGACACAGTGTGCAAAATGGGCATCGATCCTTCAAGGATCAAGCCCACCAAAACCACCTTTAAAGGTGTAATTCCTGGAGTAGAGGCCCATTGTACGGGCTCTATAACATTGGAAGTGGTCTTAGGATCTCCGGACAACTTCTGAAGCGAGGAGTTAATCTTCGATATCGTCCCTTTCCGTAGTGGTTACCACGCACTGCTCGGGAGAACCGCATTCGCTAGATTCAATGCGGTACCACACTATGCATACCTCAAGCTCAAGATGCCGGGCCCGCGCGAGGTCATAACAGTCAACGGAAACATGGACCGCTCTCTCCGTACAGAAGAGCATACTGCATCCCTCGCGGCAGAAGTACAATGCGGCCTCCTCCGGCAAACCACCAATCCGGCAACGACAACCTCAAGCACCGTCAAGCGAGTTTGGAGCACCCCGCAACAGGACCACCAGGCACGCCAAGAGCACGACTAGCAGTCCGGCCTCTGCTCAAATCCCATCAAAGAAGCATTCGTGCCACGCGTACACAATTACGCACTTAAAATACCATGGGCACATGCGGAGGCACAGCAGTGGCTCAGTCAACAGTGCGGTATCACCGCCACATACCTTCGTAACCTTTCCTTTCACCTTTCAGGACATTGCTTTAGTGCAGCCTCTCCAGAAGAGCCGGATTGTCGGACTTACATAGTTGAGAAAACCAAGGAGGCAACAGGCTTTGCGCACAGAAGGAAATACCTAGGTGGAATCTATTTACGATCGTTATACCTGCTTTATCTATCTGTACGTAGCCTGCCCCTGGATAGGGTATGTCAAATAATCCTATTTATCTCCGCTTAATGCATTCATTGTAAACATATGCTTAAACGTATTATTCATCAATGGGAGATCATATATAGCGTCAGCTTATTATTCTTATTTGAGCATTTTTTTTCTTACAAATGTCTATGTGATATTGCATCCGTACACCTTGGTATGTTCAGTTTGCCAGGGGCTTCTTATGGTGCCCCATAATACGGCAAGACAAGTCCGAACACTTTCAACAGTGCGGCACCCCGAACTTATAGCATTATATGCATTAGCTCCTAATCATGTCTTGGGTGTACGGTTGGGATAGCCCGGCTCCCTTGTTTTGGTGCCTTACATTCCGTTATATTGGCTAAGGTAGCATAGGGAGAACTACTGCGATTGTGTCCCGGTTCTTCCGGACGAGCACCTTAGTAGAGAAAGCCGAAAACTGACCAGCATGATGTGGCGAGAGCTGGTCGCTGTTCGAGAGGTCTTAAAATCCTTAAAGATTTTTCCACTTTAGGCGATAATTCGGCTTCGTCCGATCTAGGCGTATATAGCGCCCCAATTTGACCTTCCAGATTCTAGGGGCTTCGCCGAAATTTAAAATTGTAGACTTCTATGGCTAAGTGAAGGTTATAAAGCTGCAGAGTCTATTGCCTTGTTCGCTGCGCCGGACATCTCCTTAAGGGACCAAACATTTGTATAAAGAGTGTCCGGGTTTTCCACGAACACCCCAGTACTAGTTACATGGGGGCGAAAGCCGATGACTGGCCTACTTTCAAAATTTTATAAATAGCTGCACAGAAGGTAATATTTGAAATAACAAAAGCACTACATAGCGCAAGTAACTTCGTCCTTAAATTACAAACATGACATAAGTGAATTCATTCTAAAATTATGTCCTTGGTACATTCATCGGCCACGAGGCGAGTGCCCTTGATAACGCCATCATAATACTTCTCCGGATAGCGATGCGCCTTGCCCTCCGGTGGCCCGTCCTTCACTAGCTTCTCCGCATCCAGCTTGCCCCAATGCACCTTCGCACGGGCAAAGGCCCGGCGGGCACCCTCAATGCAAACGGATCGCTTGATGACTTCTAGTCACGGACAGGAAGCCATCCGCTTGATCAGGCTGAAGTAGCTGATGGGTAAGGGCTCACCAGGCCACATCCGGACTATGAAATCCTTCATAGCCACTTCGGCCGCCCTGTGGAGTTCAACCAACTGCTTCAGTTGGTCACTCAGAGGCGTTGGATGTTCGGCCCCAGCATACTAGGACCAGAACAACTTCTCCGTTGAGCTCCCCTCCTGAGCACGGTAGAACTCCGTGGCATCTGATACGCTGCATGGCAGATCTGTGAATGCCCCTGGAGAGCTCCGGACTCGGGTAAGTAAAAGAAACGCCTCCCCCACATGTTTGCTTTGCACAAAGAATTTCTTACCCGCCGTTATCTTTTTGGCCTCCTGGATTTCCTGATGTGCCTTCTCGACTTCGGCCTTGGCGTCTTTTATACTTGCAAGGGCCTTCGCAAGCTCGGCCTCTTTTGCCTTAAGCTCATGCTCCACGGACTCGAACTTTTTGCCGAGCTCCTGGAGCTCTTGTTGTACCTCGCCCACACGGGCATCTTGCTTCTCTCACTCCTTGCGTTCCAAGGCCGCCTTGTGTTCGGCCTCGGACATCGCTTTTTTCAGAGACGCCACTTCGGTGGTGGCCCCTGTTACAAAATCATGACGCTTCGTTGTTAGAATAACCAATTTTATCTATCCTTCATTATATGAGAGCGGGGAATCACTCACCTTTGTTCTTTTCGAGCTGCCTCCTCGTGAGGTCGAGCTCTCCCTGCGCCTGCTCCAGGTCCTGTTTTAGTCCGGCGATCTCGGCCGTATGGACCGCAGCGGCAAGCAGCACAGCCTGCTTATTCACATTCAAACTTATTGTTAGACTCCTACGGATTATAATTGACCCTCCATTTGGTTTTTCCTTCCGAACACCAAACAGAGTATCAGGGGCTACTACCTATCGGGTGGTAATTTCACACATTTTTATTACTTACCTCAAAGCCTGTCAAGAGGCTGGTGCAGGCTTCGGTTAGTCCGCTCTTGGCGGACGAAGCCTTCTAAACCACCGCACTCATAAGAGTACGGTGCTCTTCATCTATGGAAGCGCCGTGAAGCGCTTCCAGTAGACAATCCGGCGCCTCGGGCGCAACAGAAGTCCTCGACAAAGACGGCTCTCCCCCCTTAACGAGGGGCTGCCCGCCTGAGTCCGGAACCATTGAAGGCTCCTGAACAGTGTTCGATTGAGAGCCCGGCCTACGGTGGCTCTCATAAACACGGTCCGCGGGGATCTTGAACCCCGCGTGTCCGACGTCTGGAATGCCACCTTGGGGCGCCTCCAAAGCCACCTTCCCCCGCTCTAGGAGCCTTTGGGATAACACCTCCATGTCATCTATAGGCTGAGGAGTAGTGGCCGTCGGGAGCGAGTTCATCGCAGAATCGCTCAAGGACCCATCCGAAGACGACGCCTCAGGATGGACCTTGGCCAGACTACATACAAGTTCAGTGTTATAACAAAACTATGAAGCAAAATTACGATAGAGTGCGGATACTTACGATCGCACTAGGGGCTTCTTCCTGGGCAGCCACCCCTCCTCGCTATCGATGGCAGTGGCGGAGTAGTCCGGAAGGGACGCCTTTCCCTTCTTGGACGTCCCAGCCTCCCCCTCTGGGGCGGCCTTCCTCTTTTTCTCCCCCCAATACGGGGAGGTGGAGTTTCTTCTTGTTTCCCCCCGCCTCCATGGAAGGAATCTGTCTCGTCGTCATCAGACGATGAGGGTATGACGGCCTTGCGCTGGGGGCCTCTCCTAGCCCCCTGGTCCGCCCTCTCAGTCCCCTCGTCCTTTCCGGATGGGGCGGCCTCTTCTTCTTCTTCTTCTTCTTCTTCTTCCCCTTCGAGGGAGGAGTGTGGCTCGTCTTCTTCGAATGAGGCTTCTGGCGCAACCTTACGTCGGAGACCCTTTCGGATCCCGGGGGCCTTCTTATCGGCCTTCTTCTCTGGCCCCTTGTAGGGCGCCAGGACCAGCATCTCCGTCAGGAGACCATTAACTGGGCTTTCTGGCAGCGGAGCCGGACAGTCAATCTTCTCCGCTGTCTCCACATAATCCTGAACAAATATGCACAATTACTTAAGGCTCCCCCATGAATAAATTGGGAAGAACCGAATCTGGTGGCAGCCTGAGAACTCACCTGACTAGGAGGCCGTGCGGCGTGGAGCCCACGGTCCTCGGATATGGAAGGAGGTACTTCGGAGGCCTTGAACAATGCCTTCCATGCGTTTTTGTGCTTCATGCCATAGAGCCTCTGAAGCGTCTGGTGTTCGGCCGGGACGAACTCCCACAGATTGAATGCCCGCCTTTGGCACGACAGAATCTGACAAACGAGCATGACCTCGATCATGTTGACAAGCTTGATGTTCTTGTCCTTCATGCCCTTGATGCAGTTTTGGAGTCCGGTCGGCTCTGTAGATTCGCCCCAAGACAGGCCCTTCTGTTCCCAGGAGGTGAGCCGCATGGGGGTTCCGGATCGGAACTTGGGGGCCGCCGCCCAGTTGGCGTCGCGCGGCTCGGTGATGTAGAACCACCCCGACTGCCACCCCTTCATGGTTTCCGCAAAGGAGCCGTCAAGCCAGGTGATGTTAGGCATCTTGCCCACCATGGCTCCTCCGCACTCCGCTTGCTGGCCGCTCACAATCTTCGGCTTCACGCAGAAGATTTGCAGCCACAAGCCGAAATGAGGCTTGATGCGGAGGAAGGCCTGTGATACGTCTCCGTCGTATCTACTTCTCCAAACACTTGTGCCGTTGTTTTGGACTCTAACTTGTATGATTTGAATGGAACTAACCCGGACTGACACTGTTTTCAGTAGAATTGCCATGGTGTTGTTTTATGTGCAAAAAACAAAAGTTCTCGGAACGTCCTGAAACTCTACGGAATATCTTAGAATAAATAATAAAAAACCCTCGCCAAAGATGAAGACTAGGGGACCCACACCCTGTCCATGAGGGTGGGGGCGCCCCCCTAGGCGCGCCCCCCTACCTCGTGGGCCCCCTGGTGGCCCTCCGACGCCAACTCCAACTCCATATATTGGCTTTCGGGGAGAAAAAAATCAGAGAGAAGAAATCATCGCGTTTTACGATACGGAGCCGCCGCCAAGCCCTAATCTCTCTCGGGAGGGCTGATCTGGAGTCCGTTCGGGGCTCCGGAGAGGGGGATTCATCATCGTCGTCATCATCAACTATCCTCCATCACCAATTTCATGATGCTCACCGTCGTGCGTGAGTAATTCCATCGTAGGCTTGCTGGACGGTGATGGGTTGGATGAGATTTATCATGTAATCGAGTTAGTTTTGTTAGGGTTTGATCCCTAGCATCCACTATGTTCTAAGATTGATGTTGCTATGACTTTGCTATGCTTAATGCTTGTCACTAGGGCCCGACTGTCATGATTTCAGATCTGAACCTATTATGTTTTCATGAATATATGTGAGTTCTTGATCCTATCTTGCAAGTCTATAGTCACCTACTATGTGTTATGATCCGGCAACCCCGAAGTGACAATAATCGGAACCACTCCCGGTGATGACCAGAGTTTGAGGAGTTCATGTATTCACTATGTGCTAATGCTTTGTTCCGGTTCTCTATTAAAAGGAGGCCTTAATATCACTTAGTTTCCAATAGGACCCCGCTGCCACGGGAGGGTAGGATAAAAGATGTCATGCAAGTTCTTTTCCATAAGCACGTATGACTATATTCGGAATACATGCCTACATTACATTGATGAACTGGAGCTAGTTCGGTGTCACCCTATGTTATGACTGTTACATGATGAACCACATCCGGCATAATTATCCATCATTGATCCGGTGCCTACGAGTTTCCCATATACTCGTTCTCGCTCATTTACTTTTCCGTTGTTACTGTTACAATCACTACAAAATACCAAAAACATTACTTTTGTTGTCTTTACTTTTGTTACCATTACCACCACTATCATATTACTTTGCTACTAAACACCTTGCTGCAGATACTAAGTTTCCAGGTGTGGTTGAATTGACAACTCAGCTGCTAATACTTGAGAATATTATTTGGCTCCCCTTGTGTCGAATCAACAAATTTGGGTCGAATACTCTACCCTCGAAAACTGTTGCCATCCCCTATACTTGTGGGTTATCAAGACCTTTTTCTGGCACCATTGCCGGGGAGCATCGCTCTATTCTTTGAGTCACTTGGGATTTATATCTGCTGGACACTATGAAGAACTTGAAAAGACGCTAAGACCAAGATTTTACCCTCAACTACGAGGGGAGGTAAGGAACTGCCATCTAGCTCTGCACTAGATTCTCCTTCTGTTATAAGTAAGCTTGCGACACCTAAACCTGCTACTGCTATGAATTCCGATATGTTGCATGTTATTGATGATACCACTTCTGCTATGCATGATACTTGTGATGAAATCACTTCTATGCTTGATACTACCGTGCCCCTTGGTGAATTTCTTGATGACCAAATTGCTAGGTCTAGAGAAAGAGAAATTATTACACCTGAATACAATGATGAGAGTGATGATGAAAATATGCCTCCTATTCCTGAAGGTTATCTTTTTGATGCAGAATCTTCTGCCGCTATTTTTGCTTGCCAGGATAGATATGAACTTAAGAGGTTGCTAGTTAAATGGAGTAAAGAATCTCTTAGAGATAGAATGAGACCCAACCCAGCTTTTTCTACTTCACCTATTTGTGTTCCTGATAAGGATTATTATGATTTTTCTGTTGATCCAGATATAATTACTTTGGTTGAATCCGATCCTTTCTATGGTTATGAATCTGAAACTGTTGTGGCACATCTTACTAAGTTGAATGATATAGCTGCCCTATTTACTAATAATGAGAGATCGCGCTATCTTTATTTACTCAAAATATTTCCATTCTCATTAAAGGGCGATGCTAAGATATGGTTTAATTCTCTTGATCCTGGTCGTGTGCAAAGTCCCCAGGATATGATTTATTACTTCTCTGCTAAATATTTCCCTGCTCATAAGAAACAAGCAGCCTTGAGGGAAATATATAACTTTGTGCAAATTGAAGAAGAGAGTCTCCCACAAGCTTGGGGGAGGCTTCTCAAGTTACTTAATGCTTTGCCTGATCATCCTCTTAAGAAACCTGAAATACTTGATATCTTTTACAATGGACTAACCGATGCTTCCAGAGATTACCTGGATAGTTGTGCTGGTTCTCTTTTCAGGGAAAGAACACCGGATGAAGCGGAAATTCTATTGAACAATATGTTGACAAATGAAAATAATTGGGCACCTCCCGAGCCAGCTCCTGAGCCAATTTCTGAGCCAATTATTGAGCCTATTCCGAAACCAACTCCGAAGAAGAGAGGTGTTCTATTTCTCAGTCCTGAAGATATGCAAGAGGCAAAGAAATCTACAAAAGAGAAAGGTATTAAAACTGAAGATGTTAAGAATTTACCTCCTATTGAAGAAATACATGGTCTTAATTTACCGCCTGTTGAAGAAGTATATGATCTCAATTACTTATTTACTGAAGAACCTCCCGATATCCCGACACAGGTAGTAAAGGTAAATTCTCTCTATATATATGATAAAGCTGAAGTCCCTCCTACTAAAATTGCTCGTCAGTGTTTGGATGAGTTGGATAAATTTATGTTTAAGCAAGATGACTTTAATGCTTATTTTGGTAGACAATTAAAACAAGATGCCTATATGATTAAACGCTTGGGTGATTATATGGGTGATATTAGAGGTGAACTTAAACTTGTTAGCAAACATGCTTCTATGGTTACCACTCAACTAGAACAAGTACTTAAGGCTCAAAAAGAAGCACTTGATGAAATGAATAGTAAGAAAAATGATTATGTTGTTAGAGTGGCTACTAGAACCGGTAGAATGACTCAGGAACCTTTGTATCTTGAAGGCCACCCTAAGAGAATCGAGCAAGATTCTCAGAGAAATGATATTGATGTGCCTAGTTCTTCTAAAAGGAAGAAAAGGAAAAATGATAGGACTTTGCAAACTTCTAGTGAACCTATCACTGAGCCACCTGAGAATCCAAATGATACTTCTATTTCTAATGCTGAAACATAATCAGGCAATGAACATGAACCTACTGATAATGTTAATGTTAATGTTCATGTTGATGTTCAACCTAGTAATGATAATGATGTAGAAGTTGAACCTGTTGTTGATCTTGATAACCCACAATCAAGGAATCAACGTTATGATAAAAGAGACTTTGTTGCTAGGAAACATGGTAAAGAAAGGGAACCATGGGTTCAAAAACCCATGCCTTTTCCCCCGAAACCATCCAAGAAAAAGGATGATGAGGATTTTGAGCGCTTTGCCAAAATGATTAGACCTATCTTTTTGCGTATGCGATTAACTGATGTGCTCAAAACAAAACCTTATTCTAAGTATATGAAGGATATTATTACTAATAAAAGAAAGATACCTAAAGCTGAAATTTCCACAATGCTTGCTAATTATACTTTTAAGGGTGGAATACCAAAGAAACTTGGAGATCCCGGAGTACCTACTATACCATGCTCCATTAGGAGAAATTATGTTAAAACTGCTTTGTGTGATCTTGGAGCTGGTGTTAGTGTTATGCCTCTCTCTTTATATCATAGACTTGACTTGAATAAGTTGACACCTACTGAAATATCTTTGCAAATGGCTGATAAATCAACTGCTATACCTGTCGGTATTTGTGAGGATGTTCCTGTTGTGGTTGCAAATGTTACTATTCTAACGGACTTTGTTATTCTTGATATTCCTGAGGATGATAGTATGTCTATTATTCTTGGAAGACCATTTCTTAATACTACAGGGGCTGTTATAGGCAATGTCACTTTTCATGTTAATGGCAATGAGCACACGGTACACTTTCCGAGGAAACAACCTCAGGTCCACAGCATCAACTCTATTGGAAAAATTCCATCGATTATATTTGGAGGTTTTGAATTTCCTCTCCCTACTGTCAAGAAAAAGTATGATATACTTATTGTTGGGGATTTTCATATCCCCGTTGAGGTAACTTAGTGCTATTCGAAATTTCTCCGGTTCTGTGTTAATCGGAATGAGCTCGTTAACAAGACTTGATCAACCTTGTTACTGGATTCATTTTGATGATCACGAGATGGATGAAACTAGAAGCACAACCTTCTGTACCCTCTTTATATTTTCTGTTATTTAGTAGAAATAAAGTAAAATAGTACTTTTCTGTCTGTCTCCCGACTTATCCGTGCAATATAAAAAAATTCCCAAAAATAAAAGTCCTCAGAATTCCATGCCAATTTAATATGATTTTTTCAGGAATATTTAAGAGTTTACTGTGCAAACATCACCGCGGGGGGAGCTGCCACCTGGCCACGAGGGTGGAGGGCGCGCCCTACCCCCCTGGGCGCGCCCTCCTGCCTCATGGGCCCACGGTGGCCCTCCTCCACTTATTCCTGCACCCATCTTCTTCCTCTGTCTCACACAAACACGAAAAACCAACTCAAGCACGAGTTCCAGCCCTCGTTGTTGTGATTTTCGATCTCCTTGCTCAAAGCACCTCTCGCAAAACTGCTTGGGGAGATTGTTCCTTGAGTAAACAATATGTTTAGGAGGATGTTCCAAGGTGGATCTTCAAGGAAACAAGGTCCCAGGCTTGCAATACGTGATGCTGATGAGGAACCACCAAGAGATGCTCCGGTTAGGCCCTGTGAATGACCTTCAGAAAATTTTATGAATCAAGTTGGAATCAAAGAAGAATTTAGCGCATATTTGCGCAACGCCGGTCTTGAGGACTTTGAAGCTGACAAATGCCCCAGTATCACGATCTCACAAGTTCATTTGTAAGGAGGTTTGAGTTTACATCTTCGCGTAATTCTCCTTCAGTCATGTTTGACCTTTATGACAAATCTTATACCATGGACTTAGAGGATTTCACTTCTGCTTGCAAGCTTCCATCATGGGGTAATGTCAGGGATCCCCTTAAATCTGATTATAGAGACTTTCTTGCTAAAATAACTGTGGGGGAATCTAGAGACATAACACAAGCCACTTTAGGGAGCATTCATTTTCCTGCTATATATTATTTTGCTCTCTTTATAGGTAGATGCATTAATGCTAAGGATGAAGTATGTCACTTGTGTGATCCTGATCTCAGCATTCTCAGAAGTGCTGTGCTAGGAGACCAATCTTATCATTTGGGAGCCATCGTAGCTCATAGGTTGCATCAGAATAGACATAACGGGGATTTCTTTGGAGGAATTTATACAACCCGCCTAGCTAATTTTCTTGAGATAGATATTCGTGAAGGTGAAATGGAGTTACCCCCTTCTTATTTAGATTTTGATTCTATGGTTTCTCACTGGTTTGTTGAGAGGACAGAGCCACCTCTCCAGTATCGACTAATCTTTAACAGATGTCATGTAGTCCATATTGCTCTTCCTGCTCCTGCCTTCTTTGATTTTCAGATGAAAGGAAGATATGTTATTACCAGAGAGGAGGCAGATGAATACGAGAGGAGAGCGGAGGCAGCTAGACGCTACACTACAGCTCAGGAGGCGATAGCCGCTGCGTCACAGTATGACCCCAGCTTCACTTACGGGTATCCGCCAGGCCATCCCTGGCAATAGACCAACTTAGGCTAAAAACCTAAGCTTGGGGGAGTACGTATTTCCCACGGACATTACATTCATGTTCACACACACTCATTGCTAGATGTCGGTGTTCATACTCTTTCACTGTAATATCCATGCTAGTTTATTTTCTTTTTCCTGCTTTCTTCTTGTGTGTTTAATAAACCTTAAGAAAAAACAAAAAAATTAGTAGTAGTTTATTTCTTTGCTGTAGTAATTAAAAATAAAACCCAAAAATATTTTCCGTTCTTCTTTTGCTTGTTGGGAGCTTTCCCGTGTAAATAGTTTTCCTTTTCTTTTCTTTGGAGGTCAGTAGGAGAAGCCCATGATTAAATTGTTGAAGTGGCGCTTATATGCATGATTGATTATTTAATTTAGAGCCCATATTACTTGTCTTCTCCTGGTTATTGAATGCTTGCAGATTCCAGCTTAGTCCAATGCACGTGCACTCTTATTATTATTCACATCGTTCGGTCGTGCAAGTGAAAGGCAATAAGGATGATATATGATGGACTTATTGGGATGAGAAAAGCTGGTATGAACTCGACCTCTCTTGTTTTTATAAATATGATGATTCATCATTCCTGGGTTAGCTACTATGAAGTAAGCATATTTGCAATGACATTTAGATATTATAGTTGCTTGTGCCATGCTTGATTAGCTATGAGTTATAATGGTTTACCTTGCGTGCCAACATGCTATTAGAATGATTATGATGTGGTATGATGGGATGGTATCCTCCTTTAAATGAATTGAGTGACTAGACTTGGCACATGTTCACGCATGTAGTTGAATCAAATCAACATAGCCTTCGTGATATTTATGTTCATGGTGGATTATATCCTACTTATGCTTGTCTTCGGTGTAAATTAATTTTGATGCATGTTTACGACTGTTGTCGCTCTCCCAGTTGGTCGCTTCCCAGTCTTTTGCTAGCCTTCACCTGTACTAAGCGGGAATACTGCTTGTGCATCCAACTTCCTTAAACCCCAAAGTTGTTCCATATGAGTCCACTATACCTTCCTATATGCGGTATTTACCTGCCATTCCAAGTAAATTTGTATGTGCCAAACTCCAAACCTTCAAATGAAATTATATTTTGTATGCTTGAGCAGCTCATGTTTCAACTAGGGCTGCCCTTATCTTCCATGTTAGGCGGTTATTCTCAAGAGGAGTGGACTCCGCTCCTCATTCACGAGAAAAATGGCTGGTCACCGGGATGCCCAGTCCCATGCTTTATGCAAACTAAATCAAAATAATTGCAAACAAAACTCCCCTCGGGACCCGTTGAATGTTGGAGGCACTCATTGTTTCGAGAAAGCCATGGATTGATGCTTGTGGAGGAAGGGGAGTATAAACTTTACCATTCTGTTTGGGAACCGCCTATAATTTGTTTAGCATGGAAGATATCGTCATCTCATAGTTGTTGCATTGACAGCAAAAGTATGCCGCTCAAAATGTTATTCAATCTCTATTTTAAAACTGAGCTATGGCACCTCTACAAATCCCTGCTTCCCTCTGTGAAGGGCCTATCTATTTACTTTTATGTTGAGTCATCACCCTTCTTATTAAAAAGCACCCGCTGGAGAGCGCACTGTCGTTTGCATTCATTATTATTGGTTTATTTCGGGTATGACTTGACTGGATCTCTTTTACCATGAATTACAATGTTTAGTCAGTCCTTGATCTTTGAAGGTGCTCTGCATTTATGTTTTGCGGTCTCAGAAAGGGCTAGCGAGATACCATTTTGTTATATCATGTTATGATTATTTTGAGAAAGTGTTGTGATCCGAGTTTTGTTATTATAGCTCGCGAGCTGATTATGCTATTGATATGAGTAATTGTGAGACCTTTATGTTATTGTTAGTATGGTTAGTTCATAGTATTTGCTGAAACTTGAATGTTGGCTTTTCATGTTTACAACAACAAAAGCAAACAGAGTTTGTAAAAGTTTTTCTTTTTCTCTTTCAGTTTGTCAACTGAATTGCTTGAGGACAAGCAAGGGTTTAAGCTTGGGGGAGTTGATACATCTCCGTCGTATCTACTTTTCCAAACACTTTTGCCCTTGTTTTGGACTCTAACTTGTATGATTTGAATGGAACTAACCTGGATTGACGCTGTTTTCAGCAGAATTGCCATGGTGTTGTTTTATGTGCAGAAAACAAAAGTTCTCGGAACGTCCTGAAACTCTACGGAATATCTTAGAATAAATAATAAAAAATCCTCGCCAAAGATGAAGACCAGGGGGGCCACACCCTGTCCACGAGGGTGGGGGCGCCCCCCTGGGTGCGCCCCCTACCTCGTGGGCCCCCTGGTGGCCCTCCGACGCCAACTCCAACTCCATATATTGGCTTTCGGGGAGAAAAAAATCAGACAGAAGAAATCATCGCGTTTTACGATATGGAGCCGCCGCCAAGCCCTAATCTCTCTCGGGAGGGCTGATCTGGAGTCCGTTCGGGGCTCCAGAGAGGGGGATTCGTTGCCGTCGTCATCATCAACCATCCTCCATCACCAATTTCATGATGCTCACCACCGTGCGTGAGTAATTCCATCGTAGGCTTGTTGGATGGTGATGGGTTGGATGAGATTTATCATGTAATCAAGTTAGTTTTGTTAGGGTTTGATCCCTAGTATCCACTATGTTCTAAGATTGATGTTGCTATGACTTTGCTACGCTTAATGCTTGTCACTAGGGCCCAAGTGCCATGATTTCAGATCTGAACCTATTATGTTTTCATGAATATATGTGAGTTCTTGATCCTATCTTGCAAGTCTATAGTCACCTACTATGTGTTATGATCCGGCAACCCCGAAGTGACAATAATCGGAACCACTCCCAGTGATGACCATAGTTTGAGGAGTTCATGTATTCACTATGTGCTAATGCTTTGTTCCGGTTCTCTATTAAAAGGAGGCCTTAATATCCCTTAGTTTCCAATAGGACCCTGCTGCCACGGGAAGGTAGGATAAAAGATGTCATGCAAGTTCTTTTCCATAAGCACGTATGACTATATTCGGAATACATGCCTACATTACATTGATGAACTGGAGCTAGTTCTGTGTCACCCTATGTTATGACTGTTACATGATGAACCACATCCGGCATAATTATCCATCATTGATCCGGTGCCTACGAGTTTCCCATATACTGGTTCTCGCTCATTTACTTTTCTGTTGTTACTGTTACAATCACTAAAAAATACCAAAATCATTACCTTTGTTGTCTTTACTTTTGTTACCATTACCACCACTATCATATTACTTTGCTACTAAATACCTTGCTGCAGATACTAAGTTTCCAGGTGTGGTTGAATTGACAACTCAGCTGCTAATACTTGAGAATATTCTTTGGCTCCCCTTGTGTCGAATCAACAAATTTGGGTTGAATACTCTACCCTCGAAAACTGCTGCGATCCCCTATACTTGTGGGTTATCAGCCTCACATACGACGATGAATGCCGAGATGTTGAGGACGAAGTTCGGGGCTAGATCGTGGAAATCTAGCCAGTAGTAGAACATGAGCCCGCGGATGAAGGGGTGAAGTGGAAACCCCAGTCCACGGACGAAGTGGGCGAGAAACACGACCCTCTCATGGGGTCCTAGGAGTTGGAATGACCTGCCCGTCGTCTGGTAGCCGGTGCGCTATGTGTGCGGCCAAGTATCCGTCCGCCCGAAAATTCGCGATATCCTTCTCCTTCACGGTGGAAGCCACCCACTTACCTCCTGCTCCGGACATGTTTTGCTGTGCGGAGAATACTTGGACTACGGCGCTGGGGCTCAAGGGGGCAAGAGTGTGCAAAGGAGGAAGAAGGCGTGGGTAAAAATGGGGAACTCTTATCCCTTTATAGAGGCGACGGAAGCGGTGCGCCTCCCCACTTGCCCATTGGGAATCGCTCACCTCCCGAGCGCCACGATTGATGGCTTGGCGGGATTACCCATACCCGTATTGATGAGAATCCCGTGATAAGGGGACACGATCTATGTTTTGACAAGACGTGTCAAGGAAACAGCCTCGCAATATGCATTGTGGCTGGTCGAAGGAAAACGGTTCGAATAATGACCTGACCGTAATGACATGTTACGTCTAAAAAGTTGTCGGCAGAGTACGTTTGTGAAATATCATTCTCTCTACGGTGCTATATGAAGATCATTTTGCAGATCCGGACACGGTCTACGTGTTCGATAATTACCTTGGAGTATTTGGAGTATTTGGAGTATTTGGATTAGGGGGTATCCGGACTGCCGGACTATATACATCGTCCGGACTATTGAAGCGTGAAGATACAAGACTCAAGACTTCGGCCCGTGTCCGGATGGGACTCTCCTTTGCGTGGAAGGCAAGCTTGGCGATCCGGATATTATGTTTCCTTCCTTGTAACCGACTCCATGTAAACCCTAGCCCTCTCCACTGTCTATATAAACCGGAGAGGATGGTCCTTAGAAGGCCGATCACAATTACAATCATACCAGCATAGGCTAGCTCTTAGGGTTTAGCCTCTACGATCTCGTGGTAGATCTACTCTTGTACTACTCCTATCTTCAATATTAATCAAGCAGGAAGTAGGGTTTTACCTCCATCGAGAGGGCCCGAACCTGGGTAAACATTGTGTCCCTTGCTTCCTGTTACCATCAGCCTAAGATGCACAGATCGGGACCCACTACCCGAGATCCGCCAGTTTTGACACCGACAACGGGGGTCCTGTTGATCGGGAGGGGTGTAGTGTACCGCAAAACGGACGAAACGGACTTGTGTTGGAGCGCTACGGTCGAAATGGGGGTCCTGTT
Organism: Triticum dicoccoides; assembly: GCF_002162155.2. NCBI lineage: Eukaryota > Viridiplantae > Streptophyta > Magnoliopsida > Poales > Poaceae > Triticum > Triticum dicoccoides. The sequence continues at coordinate 697,871,356 of NC_041383.1, read as the reverse complement.
CATCGGGAGGGGTGTGGCGTACCACAAAACGAGACTCCACAGGATACTGTTCAGCTCCACCGTCGACCTCCTCTAGCCTCCACGGGCTACTGTTCATCCACCGTCGACCTCCTCCAGCCTCCACCTGCAACTGTTCATCCACGGGCTCCTGTTCATCCAGCCTCCACCGCGCGCTACTCCACTGGCTACTATTCAACCACCCCTCTCCACGGGCTCCTGTTCAACCACCCCTCCACGGGCTACTATTCATCCACCCCTCCACGGGGTCATCCTGTTCATCCAGCCCTCCACGGGGTCATGTTCATCCAGCCCCAACCGGCTCGATTGATCGGGGTCCTGTTCATCCAGAGGCAACGCCACGGGTCCTGTTCATCTACCCCCACCGCTCACTGTTCATCCACCCCTCCCCCCCGCAACACTCACTGTTCATCCAGAGGCAGCATCGATCGGCTTCAGTTTGCAGCAGTAGCGAAGGAATTGCTCGATCGGGTTCAGTTAATAGCCATCGATCGATCGCTCGGGTTCAGTAACGCGTAGCCTGCAGTTCAATCGATCGGGTTCAGTTAGAGCCCAATGTCTTGCTTGGGTTCAGTTAGAAACAACATCACACACATGCGCGTACGTGTACTAGAGAAACGCGCATCGCTCGGCCCCCGACACCGACCGTAACCGGGAACTCCCCGAAATTTTCCTCGCCCTCGCTTCTACCACGGTTTTTCCATCATGGACGGCCCAAAGAATGTCATGCAGCTGCGTCTCTGGCCCGCCCAGGACGAAAATCCCATTTTCTATCATGATTTTTTGTCATAGAAGTAGGAGCCCACCACATCTATGATGATACCGGGTTTTTTCACAATTATCGTCATAGAAGTGTCATAAGTATGACATAATTTTTTTTTGTTCGGCCCAAAATGTCATGGATGTGTCTTTTTTTTGTAGTGCATGGAGGCGAGGGGGAAGATGGGCGAGCTCCTCGACGCCAGTGACGCGAGGAAGCGGACTCATTTGATGCCATGGAGGAGGAGATGTGCTTGGGTAGGAGCACCTCGCCACCGGAGAGCCTATGGAGAGAGGGGGTAGAGTGAGGGAGAGAGGAGGGATTCGGCCGAGGATATGGGGACTTCACCTACCTTGTACTTAGTAGTAGCGAGGGGTATAAACTCGTGCTACTACTATCAACTTAGTTGTAGCGCGGGTTTATACCCCTCGCTACTACTATGGCATGTCCCAGGAGGGAACGATAGAGACCGCTTAGTAGTAGCGAGGGTTAAAAACCCGCGCTACTACTATCAACTTAGTAGTAGCGAGGGGTAAAAACCCGCGCTACTAGTAAGTAGCAGTAGCGAGGGTTATAAACCTGCGCTACTAGTAAGCGTCTGCCTATAAGCTTTTCCCTAGTAGTGACACTTTGTTCTCATATATGGATCCTATCTCAGATTTCATGGCCTCAAGCCATCTGTCAGAATCTGGGCTCATCATAGCTTCTTCATAGTTCGTAGGTTCACCTTGGTCTAGTAACATGACTTCTAGGACGGGATTACCGTACCACTCTGGTGCAGATCATGCTCTGGTTGACCAACGAAATTCAGTAGTAACTTGATATGAAGTTTCATGATCATCATCTTTAGCTTCCTCTCTAGTTGGTGTAGGCATCACGGGAACAATTTTCTCTAATGTACTACTTTCCGATTCGAGAGAAGGTACATTTACCTCATCAACTTCTACTTTCCTCCCACTCACTTCTTTCGAGAGAAAACTCCTTCTCTAGAAAGGACCCATTCTCAGCAACAAAGATATTTCCTTTGGATCTATGATGGAAGGTGTACCCAATTGTTTCCTTAGGGTATCCTATGAAGACGCACTTCTTCGATTTGGGTTTGATCTTATAAGGTTGAAGCTTTTGACATGTCGTAACCCCAAATTTTAAGAAATGACAGCTTAGGTTTCTTGCTAAACCAAAGTTCATATGATGTCATCTCAACGGATTTAGATGGTGCCCTATTTAACGTGAATGCGGTTGTCTCTAATGCATAACCCCAAAATGGTAGTGGTAAATCAGTAAGAGACATCATATATCGCACCATATCTAATAAAGTGCGGTTATGACATTTGGACACACCATTACGCTAAGGTGTTCTAGGTGGAGTGAGTTGCAAAACAATTCCACATTGTTTTAAATGAAGGCCAAAGTCGTAACTCAAATATTCGCCTCCACGATCAGATCGTAGAAACTTTATTTTCTTGTTATGATGATTCTCCACTTCACTCCGAAATTCTTTGAACTTTTCAAATGTTTCAGACTTGTGTTTCATCAAGTAGATATACCCATATCTACTTAAATCATCTGTGAAGGTGAGAAAATAACGATACCTGCCGCGTGCTTCAATACTCATCGGACCGCATACATCGGTATGTATTATTTCCAACAAGTTATTAGCTTACTCCATTGTTCCGAATAACAGAGTTTTAGTCATCTTGCCCATGATGCATGGTTCGCAAGTATGAAATGATTAATAATCAAGTGATTCCAAAAGCCCATCAATATGGAGTTTCTTCATGCGCTTTACACCAATATGACCTAAACGGAAGTGCCACAAGTATGTTGCACTATCATTATCAACTTTGCATCTTTTGGCATCAATATTATGAATATGTGTACCACTACCTCCGAGATTCAATAAACCATTAACATTGGATGTATGACCATAAAAGGTTTTATTCATGTAAACATAATAATAATTATTCTTTGTCTTGAATGAATAACGCTATTGCAATAAACACTATCATGTCTTGTTCATGCTCAACGCAAAGACCAAATAACATTTATTTAGGTTCAACACTAATCCCGAAAGTATAGGGATTGTCCTATGATGATCATATCAATCTAGGAACCACTTCCAACACACATCATCACTTCACCTTCAACTAGTCTCCATTTATTCTCAATTCCTGCTTCGAGTTACTAATCTTAGCAATCGAACAGGTATCAAATACCCAGGGGCTACTACAAGCACTAGTAAGGTACACATCAATAACATGTATATCATGTATACCTTTGTTCACTTTGCCATCCTTCTTATCCACCAAATATTTGGGCTAGTTCCGCTTCCAGTGACCATTTCCTTTGAAGTAGAAGCACTCAGTTTCAGGCTTAGGTCCAGCTTTGGGCTTCTTCACGGGAGTGACAACTTGCTTGCCATTCTTCGTGAAGTTCCCTTTCTTCCCTTTAGCCTTTTTCTTGAAACTAGTGGTCTTGTTAACCATCAACACTTGATGCCCTTTCTTGATTTCTACCTTTGCCGATTTCAGCATCGCGAAAAGCTTAGGAATTGTTTTTGTCATCCCTTGCATATTATAGTTCATCACGGAGTTCTAGTAGCTTAGTGTTAATGACTAGAGAACTCTGTCAATCACTATCTTATCTGGAATATTAACTCCCACTTGATTCAAGCGATTGTAGTACACAGACATTCTGAGCACATGCTCACTAGTTGAGCTATTCTCCTCCATCTTGTAGGCAAAGTACTTGTCAGAGGTCTCATACCTCTCGACATGGGCATGAGTCTGAATACCAATTTCAGCTCCTAGAACATCTCATATGCTCCGTGGCGTTCAAAAATGTTTTTGAAGTTCCTGTTCTAAGCCGTAAAGCATGGTGCACTAAACTATCAAGTAGTCATCATATCGAGCTTGCCAAACGTTCATAATGTCTGCATCTGCTCCTCCAATAGGTCTGTCACCTAGCGGTGCATTGAGGACATAATTCTTCTGTGTAGCAATGAGGATAATCCTTAGATCAAGGACCCAGTCCGCATCATTGCTACTATCATTTTTCAACTTAGTTTTCTGTAGGAACATCTCAAAAAACATAGGGGAGCTACAACGCGAGCTATTGATCTACAACATAATTTGCAAATACTATCATGACTAAGTTCATGATAAATTAAAGTTCAATTAATCAAATTACTTAAGAACTCCCACTTAAACTGACATCCCTCAAGTCATCTAAGTGTAACATGATCCAAATCAACTAACTCATGTCTGGTCATCACGTGAGATGAGGTAGTCATCAATGGTGAACATATCTATGTTGATCATATGTACTATATGATTCACGTTCGATCTTTCGGTCTCTAGTGTTCCGATGCCATGTCTATACATGCTAGGCTAGTCAAGTTTAACCCAAGTATTCCGCGTGTGTAAATCTTCTTACACCCGTTGTATGTGAACGTAGAGTCTATCACACCCGATCATCACATGGTGTCTCAACACGTCAAACTGTAGCAACAGTGCATACACATGGAGAACACTTTTACCTTGAAATATAGTGAAGGGATCATCTTATAATGCTACCGCCGTTCTAAGAAAAATAAGATGCATAAAGGATAAACATCACATGCAATCAAAAATATGTGACATGATATGGCCATCATCATCTTATGCTTTTGATCTCCATCTCCAAAGCATCGTTATGATCTCCATCGTCACCGGCTCGACACCTTGATGTCCATCGTTGCGTCATGGTCGTCTCGCCAACTATTTCTTCTATGACTTGCTAACTCATAGCGATAAAGTAAAGCAATTACATGGCGTTTGCATTTCATACAATAAAGAGACAAACATAAGGCTCCTGCCGGTTGCCAATAGAATACAAAACATGATCATCTCATACAATAATGTATACCACATCATGTCTTGACCATATCACATCACAACATTCCCTACAAAAACAAGTTAGACGTCCTCTACTTTGTTGTGCAAGTTTTACGTGGCTGCTACGGGCTTCTAGCAAGAATCGTTCTTACCTAAGCATCAAAACCACAACGGTGATTTATCAAGTTTGTTGTTTTAACCTTCAAAAAGGACCGGTCGCAGTCAAATTCGATTCAACTAAAGTAGGAGAAACAAACACCCGTCAGCCACCTTTATGCAAAACGAGTTGCATGTCTGTTGGTGGAACCGGTCTCATGAACGTGGTCATGTAAGGTTGGTCCGGGCCGCTTCATCCAACAATACCGCCGAATCAAAATAAGACATTGGTGGTAAGGAGTATGACGATCACCGCCCACAACTCTGTGTTCTACTCGTGCATATCATCTACGCATAGACCTGGCTCATGATGCCACTTTTGGGGAACGTAGCATGCAATTTCAAAAAAAATCCTATGCTCACGCAAGATCTATCTAGGAGATGCATATCAACGAGGGGGAGAGTGTGTCTACGTACCCTCGTAGACTGTAAGCGGAAACGTTTCACAACGCGGTTGATGTAGTCAAACTTTTTCGCGATCCACCGATCGAGTACCGAACATACGACACATCCGAGTTCTACACACGTTCAGCTCATTGACGTCCCTCGCCTTCTTGATCCAGCAAGATGTCGAGATAGTAGATGAGTTCCGTCAGCACGACGGTGTGGTGATGGTGACGGTGAAGTGATCTCCGCAGGGCTTCGCCTAAGCACTATGAAGTTATGACCGGAGGCGTAAACTTTGGAGGGGGGTGCCGCACACGGCTAAGATAATGTCTGGGGTGTGCTAGGCACCCCCTCCCACACATATATATATAGGTGCAGGGGGAGGAGGGAGCAGCCAGGGGGCGCTCCAAGTAGGATCTGAATCCTACTTGGGGTTTCCCCAAGTGGCGCCCCCTGCCTTTTTTCATCGGAGAAGAAAAGGGAAGGGAAGAGAGAAAGGAAAGGGGGGCCGAACCCCCTTTTTCCTTCTCCCAATTCGGCCTCCTGCCATAGGGGGGCGCGTCACCCCTTGTGGGCTGGTGTGCTCCCCTCTCATGGCCCATATGGCCCATATCTCCCCCCGGGGGTTCCGGTAACCCCTCTGGTACTCCGATAAATACCCGATACACTCCGGAACACTTCTGGTGTCTGAATACCATCGTCCTATATATCAATCTTTACCTCTTGACCATTTCGAGACTCCTCGTCATGTCCGTGATCACATCCGGGACTCCGAACAACATTCGGTCACCAAATCACATAAACCATATGATAATATATCGTCAACAAACGTTAAGCGTGCGGACCCTACGGGTTCGAGAACTATGTAGACATGACCGAGACAACTCTTTGATCAATAACCAATAGCGGAACCTGGATGCTCATATTGGCTCCCACATATTCTACAAAGATCTTTATCGGTCGAACCATTATGGCAAAATAAGTTATTCTCTTTGTCCACCGGTATGTTACTTGTCCGAGATTCGATCGTAGGTATCTTTATACGTAGTTCAATCTCGTTACCGGTAAGTCTCTTTACTCGTGCCGTAATACATCATCTTGCAACTAACTCATTAGTCACTTTGCTTGCAAGGCTTCTTATGATGTGTATTACCGAGAGGGCCTAGAGATACCTATCCGATACTCAGAGTGACAAATCCTAATCTCGATCTATACCAACCCCACAAACACCTTCGGAGATGCTTGTAAAGCATCTTTATAATCACCCAGTTACGTTGTGATGTTATATAATCTCATAGTTGAAGAAATATGTATTTGACATGAAGAAAGCAATAGTAATAAAACTGAACGATCAATATGCTATGCTAACGGATAGGTCTTGTCCATCACATCATTCTCCTAATGATGTGATCCCGTTCATCAAATGACAACACATGTCTATGGTTAGGAAACTTAACCATCTTTGATTAACGAGCTAGTCTAGTAGAGGCTTAGTAGGGAAACAGTGTTTTTGTCTATGTATCCACACATGTATCAAGTTTCTGGTTAATACAATTCTAGCATGCATAATAAACATTTATCATGAAATAAGGAAATATAAAATAACAACTTTATTATTGCCTCTAGGGCATATTTCCTTCCTGTGTACATGCGGTGGAGCGGCCGATGGACTTGGTAGTGGTGGCTTCTCTGTGGTGGGACGCATGACTTGGTTGTTTCACTTTGTGTGGCGGGGCACCCCATGCGTCCTGCCTTGCAACTGATCATCTCCAGTTACTATCCCTCGTGTTCTTGTGATGGTCGGGGTGTACCCGATATCGGCGAGTGTGTTAGCATGTTGGACGTTGTATGTGATGGCAGATCTAGCGTCTCAACAATTGCCCGGTGTGTGGTGTTTTTCCCGATCCTCGATTGTGGTGTGGACCGGGGCATTACAACAAAGCTTCTTCTCTGGCAACTTGGTGATGGGACACAAAGGACTTTTGAATTCTGACTTTTTTAAACATGAACATTTAAAAAAAATTCTCAAACATATTTTGGGAAACGTATTTATTTTGAAAAAATTGAGAATATTTTTAGAAATTCCCCAACTTTTTTAAATAGGAACAAATTTTGAAAATTCCATTTTTTTTAATTCCAATACATTTTAAATTATAACTAAAATTTAAAAACTCTCTGCATTTTAAAAAAAATACAAAAAAGAATAAAAAACAAAAACCGAACCCAAAACCATCTAAGAAGGTTGCCAAACCCAGAAAAACCGGACAGTAGTAATAAAACTGCAAAAGTTCCTAAAATCAGATTCACAACTGCTAAATGGGCCAGTCGAATGTCGCTGGCTGGTTTGTTGTATGGAAGAGTTTCTGGGTCGAATTGCTCGGGCGGTACGGAAGAGTTTGGCCCAGAGAAAAGCCACAGCACGAGCCCTTTTGCCATCTCGTGCACCGACGGTCCGGATCGGGAGCAAGGACAGGATCCCGACCGTCAGTTCCCGTTCGAGCACGGGCGGTGCAGACGAAGCGTCCGTCTCTTTGGCTCCCTGCGGCCGCAGTTTTCCTTCCCAAAGGGGAAAAAAAGAGAGAGAGAAGAGGAGAAAGTCTGCAGAAATCGAGATCGGAGGCACAGCTCGAGGTGATTCTCGCTCTTATAATTCCGTCAGCTAATTTTACCATCAATTTTCCGTGCGCTCGCACGCATCCCGTTCGAGAGGAACCACTTGTGATTTGTCTACGCCTCCCTCTTCTGCGCGGCTGTGGATTTGGTTTCGAATTAGGGTTTCGAATTAGGATGTATTGGCCTAGAATCGTCGGATATGTTCCTCATGTTTCGATTCGATGCTTGGTTTCCCGTTTTCGTATGCTTAATTGGAGCAATTGTTGGTGGGTCTGGTCGCTCCAATCTCAGATGCGGGTTATCGGAGCTTCTCGCTCTGTGTAGTGCGGGGTGTTGCTTTGCTTCAATTGAAGCGAATTCACAGCTTTATCACGGATGTTTTGTACAGGAAAAAGACGCCTCTTTTTGTGCAGGCTGAGGATTTCAATTTTGGTTCGAACTAGAGTTTAGTCACCCCTGGGATTAGTCCTTTCAACCTTATTCCATGTTTTTACCTTCAACAGAGAATCTGATTACAAGTTTGTAGCTGAGTTTACTCGGTTTGCTTCGCAGATTTAGGTTCCTGATTTTGAATATATTCATAAATAAGTGGATTGTACTCCCTCCGTAGCGTTTAGTGATCTAAACGCTCTTATATTTCTTTACGGAGGGAGTAGTTGTTATGTACATTCCCTTTTAGCACGCGGTGCGGTGAACAACTAGATTTTGTATTCCTCTCGGTGACTAGATGACCAAGGGTTTATTTTTCCTGATGATGCTTGTCTGAACTTATCAGTTTTTCTTAATGAATTTTGAGCTGAAGTGTTTGATTATTGCATTGCAGGGATTTGTATTTGTATTTGCCTGGGTTTGGGGGAAGGCTAGGGAAGTTCATCACAAGATAGGATTTCAGAATTTTATGGACTTTGATTGCAATAAGGCAGGAGAGTCTTCAGCCAAGCATTGTTTTAGCATTTGCAACGAGGGCACACTCATCCAGGCAAACACCTTAACTCATTGTGGAAAGGCTAAAAAGTGGAATAGCCTCAACAAGTTGAACAACCCGGAGTCAAGTCATGGATCACTTCCAAGGGTTACTGACCCCAAGGAAGATGGTGAGACAGGAAATGATGGAACTGCCTCAGAGTGTAGCACTATGTGCTTCACTGATCTGCCGTCTGCATTGGTCTGTGAAGTCCTTGCGCGCCTTGATCCAAAGGGGCTTGGGGTTGTATCTTGTGTCTCCACAGTTCTGCAGACCCTAGCCACAGATCATCAGGGATGGAAGAAATTCTACTGTGAGAGGTGGGGACTTCCGAATGCTCCCATCGGACCCCTAGTTCCAGGTGGAACCCCAGATGGGAGGTCGTGGAAAGCATTGTTTGTGGATCGGGAGTTTCAAAGTAGATCATTCCTGGGAAGATTTAGTGTGGATGTTCTCCGCGGTCACAATGAGGATGTACGCACTGTGTACCTTCTGGCGTCAGCAAATCTGATATTCACTGGTGGCCATGATTCTGTGGTTCGGATGTGGAATATGGAGGAAGGTCTACTGATTGATGAGTCCCGCCCATTTGGTTGCACTATCCGGGCAATTGCAGCTGACAGTAGGCTTTTGGTAACTGGAGGATCCAAAGCCTTCATTCAGTGTTGGAGGGCTATTGAGGGGGCCTCGCACCTTTTCCACATTTCTGGGAATGGTACTAACCAGAATTCTGAATTTCGCCTATGGGGGCATGAAGGGCCTGTGACTTGTCTTTCCTTGGATTCAACAAGGATTTACAGTGGTTCTTGGGATATGACTGTTCGTGTTTGGGACAGAGCCGAGATGAAGTGCGTGCAAAAGTTCATGCATGCTGACTGGGTTTTGGCCCTGGCTCCTCATGGAAATACTGTTGCCAGTACAGCTGGTAGAGACGCATATGTGTGGGATATCGGAAGTGGTGAATTAACAACTATAATTTCCAATGCCCATGTTGGTAATGCATATTCTGTAGCTCGAACACACCTGGCAGGTTTGCTGTTTACTGGAGGAGAGGATGGGGCAATTCGCTTGTTCGATGTTTCTGAGATATCTGATAATGAGAATATTAAACCAGCTGCCACTTGGTTGCCGCATTCTGGCCCTGTTCATTCTCTTGCTTTTGAGTACCCATGGCTTGTTTCTGCCTCTAGTGATGGCAGGATCGCACTAATTGATTTGAGGAAGATCCTGACCCCCCTAAACTCATCAAAGCGCCGATTCAGGGTTAAGCCCTTCGATCCAAGCACCGTAGAGCCTCCACAGCGAATGCTTCATGGCTTTGGATGCTATCTTTTCTCCATCGGCATCGGTGCAGATAGAATCATATGTGGAGGCGAGGATGGCGCTGTCAGGGTCTGGAACTTCTCAGAAGCACTGGAGATTGAGAAGAAGGCACAGGCTTTAAGGAGTCTGAGGCAGGAGAACCGCATGAGGCGGAGGAAGGCACAAGTGGAGATGAATGCAAATGGTAGAAGGGTTGACCATTGCTCAGTAGCCATGAAAAGGAACCCATTGAAGGGTGATAAGAGTGTCACCTGGCAAATCAAGCGTCCCATCGGTGACAAGGTCAAGTCTTAGATTGGGTATTTGTACCCTTGGTAATATAACATTTTTCTTTTCCGTTTCCACCCATAAGCTTGGTTTGCTACATGTAGGTCAACATTTGGCATTTTCATATATTCAACTTATATCTAGTGCACTGTGGTCGCATTTAATATGTATGCAATTCTTATTTGACCTGGTGTACATTGGGTCCAATGGAAGAAAGTTTTCCATACGTCCTTCTGTTTCCAGCTCTGGTTGCATTCGTTTTTGTATCGTTCTGTTTGCATTTCTGGTGAAAGAAAAATTGCATGACACACCATGCAGGAATAATCGACTTGTGTATTTATCTCCGTGTTGCAGCAAACATGTTTGATCCCTAGGCTCTAGCTGGATGACCACTTTGTTTTCAGGTATAGGTTTGTAATTTTTAGTACGTGCAAATTGTTGCGAAGGCAGATTGAAACGCCTTTAATGTCAAGCTCAGAGATTCCAGTATATAGTTATAACTTGGTGTCAGCATGTGAGGTATCTCCTGGTTGGTCACTGAGCCAGATTGAACAACGGTTGGTACTCCGTTCAATGTAGCATAGACCATGTACGAAACCAATGTGTACTGCGGAAAATAACCTGCAACGGAGAAGAGTTTTTGCTATTTAAAACAAAATATTTCTTCACAGCCAAAGCAACCATTGCAATGGAGAAGAGTTTTTGCTATTTAAAACAAAATATTTCTTCATAGCCAAAGCAACCATAGTAAGACATACGCTTGTAGGCAATCTAAATCTTTTGGAATTCCATTCAAACAGGGACAAAGGAATAAATTTGACAATATTTGTGGGCGTATCTAAATTGGACGTTATTTGGATGACTAATCATGTAGAACGTCCAGACTTACACTAGAAAAATAGGTGTTTAATTGTCTCATCGTGTGTACAAAAACTACACTTCTTGCTTCCTTGCCAATTGCAACTGGCGAGATGTCTTTGTTTAGCACAACACCTCTCCGAAGATACCACATGAAAATCTTAACTTTTAGCAGAATCTTCAATTTTCAAAATTCTATGTTATTATCCATTGGGACCTCTAAATGCGTAAGCGCACAGTATATAGAGTTCAATGTGAAGGATCAAAATGTAGCTAACCAAGCCATTGGGGGAGGTGAGAGCGACAAGGCCACCACCCACGTTACAGATCGGGATGGTGCCACAGGTCAGGACTCGGGACAAGGGACCTGAACCTTGGGGGTGAAGGCCATTGCAATCGCCGATAGCCTCACCTATATAGCGCACCCTTAACCAATGGAGCAGCAACCCGGAACCACAGCCCGTCGTTCCAAGCATCGACGAGCGACAACATGTTCGGGCCAAATAGCCCCTTTGATCCTCGAGCACCCAGTAGACGCACCTGGGATCCTTGGGGTCCACAAGCCATCCCCGATAACAGGTATGGGAAATTTGCCCCAACACCATCCTGCTTTCCACCAGTAGCATGAATTGGACGAGCAACGGCCACGGGAGTGGCATACCCCGTCGCCTAAGGCTGGATTCCCTAAATTCGATGGTCAAAACCCCAAACTATGGCAACAACGTGAAACCTATTTTGAGATGTACCATGTTCACCCTGATTTGCGTACGCGCTATGCATCTCTTAACTTCCAGCACATTGCTGCATTATGGCTTCAGAATGTGGAGACCAAAATAGGTAGAATTGATTGGAGTGAGTTCTGTGAGCGTGTGCAACATGGACATGGTAAAATTAATTATGATAGATGTCGTAGATAGATTCGTGCATTAAGGCAAACCGGTACAATAACCGAGTATGTCGACAAATTTGAACACCTCCGTCACCAATTGCTATTGCACATTCAATTTAGAGGAAGCATTTTGCGTTGATGAGTTCTTAAATGGGTTGAAAGAGGAAATTTGATCTGCTATTTGGCTCCATCGACCTCAAGACAGGATACTGCGAGTTTGTTGGCATTGCTGCATGAAGATGACATGGAATTGGGCAAGCATTGTTCTTCCAGCAAGCTTGGTCCAGCCGGGGGCACTTAGTGATATGGTAAGTCACAGTTCCACTCCAAGGTGGATCAAGGCAAACGTAGTGAACTGGCCAATATTGACGACAAGGTGGAGGCACACAAAGCCTTCTATTGTTCTAAAGGGCTATGTTTCACCTACGACGAACCCTAGAGTAAGACCGACAAGTCCCACTTCATATCATCAAAGGGTTGCTTGAGGTGCTCGTTATCTCTTAGCCGAGGGACGAAAATGAGCATGAGAACAACGACAATGAAGAACAAGCTTCAGAGGTGATGCTAATTGGTTCATATTTGAGTACACCCAAGCGCAAACATGCACTCCAATTGCATGTTTACGTGGGCAAGCACCATGTTCAGATTCGCATGGACTTGCACAACGTGGGCACATTCATCAGCACAGATATGGCTATGTGGCTCCACTGCAAGATCCAGTTGTGCCCTCCTGTAGATCTCATAGTGGAAAATGGCGCTCAATTTCTTGTGACACCTATGTGCCCCAGCTGGAATGGTCTGTGCATGGCCACAAATTCGTAGATGACATGCACGGCCTAGATTTTGGGTGTTATGACATTATTCTGGCCGTAGATTGGTTGGAGCCATATCGCCCCAAGTGGGTGGATTGACGGTGCAAGATTATGCGATTCACTCACAATGGCACATACATCACACTTCCGTGGGGGTGCTTGCTACCTGTTGACCATGCATTGGTTTTTCCCTTGAAGAGGAAAGGGTGATGCAGCAAAGTAGCGTAACTATTTCCCTCAGTTTTTGAGAACCAAGGTATCAATCCAGTAGGAGGCTCCTCAAAAGTCCCACGCACCTACACAAACAAATAAGAACCTCGCAACCAACGCGATAAAGTGGTTGTCAATCCCTTCACGGTAACTTGCGAAAGTGAGATTTGGTAGAGATAATATGATAAGATAAATATTTTTGGTATTTTTATGATATAGATTGGAAAATAAAAGATGCAAATAAAAGTAGATGGAAAACTTATATGATAAAAGATAGACCCGTGGGCCATAGGTTTCACTAGTGGCTTCTCTCAAGATAGCATAATTATTACAGTGGGTGAACAAATTACTGTCGAGCAATTGATAGAAAAGTGCATAGTTATGAGATTATCTAGGCATGATCATGTATATAGGCATCACGTCCGCAACAAGTAGACCGAAACGATTTTGCATCTACTACTATTACTCCATACATCGACCGACTCCTGCCTGCATCTACAGTATTAAGTTCATAAGAACAGAGTAACACATTAAGGAAGATGACATGATGTAGAGGGATAAACTCATGCAATATGATATAAACCCCGGGAGGGGCGTTTTGGTGCCCGGTCTCATATGGACCTGATATCATGTCCCTTGAATGATGTATGGGGATCCGAGTAATTGGCTGGCAGGTGTCAGGTTTGGTGCATCAAAAAAGCATGGTGCCGGAGAATACACACATGAACAAGGATGTATGGTGGGGTCATTCTGTAGGGCAACAATGCATATGGTGACTGGGACAGATAGTGGCGTGTGGTAGTGCGTTCTGAACCGTGGCTTAGGATCAGTGCAGATCATCTAGGCCATTGCCCAGTCTGAAGCCGGTGACACCTATTTTGAATCTGGGTTGCTAGCACCAAAATTGTGATTAGTTTGGTAGGCACGTTCCCAATATCCGAAGGTAGTGTATTGAGAGTGTTGATTGCTGTGCAGCCGTTGCTTTCAGTGAGTTTTCATGCAGATCGTTGGGTGGCTTCAGCAGGCGAAATTGACGGAGCTGCAATGGCGGATGGTGGACTGGAGTTCCGGATGGTTCGCTGATAGCTAGGAGCATCTATATTCGGTCGGGCTGCTGCTTGTGTCCTAGAAGGAGGCAGTTTCCACCGTGCCCGTCAAATCCAATGGGGCGTCGCCCTTCGCTGAATGTTGGCCAGGCGCCGGTCGATGGGAGCGGACTGAAAGCGGGACAGAGGAGGAAAACATCACCGATGCAATGGCCGATGGTGGACTGGAGTAGCTCATGGTTCTGTCCAGTACGCGAACGTGGTGGCGGAGATGTGGTGTTGACTGTTGAGTGAGATCAAGGAAGAAAGTGGATCGACAGTAGAATTTTTTAGGGGAGAATCAACAGTAGTTTTTTTTAGAAAAGAATCGGCAGCAGATGACGTTGGTTGTTTGGGATCGAGGAACACATGAAGACACGGAACGGCTCAGAAAGTGAGTTGGGCCATCGGCCTTTCAGATGGGCCGTAAGAACGCGAACGTCACCAAGCTTCATTGAATGATGCGGGTCGAGTTCATCATGAATTAAAGATACGAAGCAGATACAGCGAGGAATACAACATGCATCACACATCTCGAGAAAACTTGGCGGCATAGATTTCAGGTGCATCTGAGCCTGGGCATCGAAACGGATTTTCGTATAAACCCCATCTTTTTATCCTTGATGGCAACAATACAATACGTGCCTTGCTGCCCCTGCTGTCACTGGGAAAGGACACCGCAAGATTGAACCCAAAGCTAAGCACTTCTCCCATTGCAAGAAAGATCAATCTAGTAGTCCAAACCAAACTGATAATTCGAAGAGACTTGCAAAGATAACCCATCATACATAAAAGAATTCGGAGGAGATTCAAATATTTCTCATAGATAAACTTGATCATAAACCCACAATTCATCGGATCTCGATAAACACACCGCAAAAAGAGTTACATCGAATAGATCTCCAAGAAGAGGAAGGAGAACTTTGTATTGAGAATCAAAGAGAGAGAAGAAGCCATCTAGCTAATAACTATGGACCCGAAGGTCTGTGGTCAACTACTCACAACTCATCGGAGAGGCCTTGGAGATGATGTAGAGGCCCTCCATGGTTGATTCCCCCTCCGGCGGAGCGCCGATGAAGGCTCCAAGATGGGATCTCGTGGATACAGAAGGTTGCGGTGGTGGAAATAGTTTTTCGTGGTGCTCCTGGATGTTTTCGGGGTCCGTGGATATATATAGGAGGAAGAAGTAGGTCGGTGGACGCTCAAGGGGCCCACACGGGTGGGGGGCGCGCCCACCCTTACAGGGCGCGTCGGGCACCATCGTGACCACCTCGTTCGCTTCTTGACGTCCACTCCAAGTCTCCTGGATTGCGTTTGTTCCAAAAAGATCGCTCCCGAAGGTTTCATTCCGTTTGGACTCCGTTTGATATTCCTTTCCTTTGAAACACTGAAATAGGCAAAAAAACAGCAATTCGGGCTGGGCCTCCAGTTAGTAGGTTAGTCCCAAAAATGATATAAAAGTGTAGAGTAAAGCCCATAAACATCCAAAACAGGTAATATAATAGCATGAAACAATAAAAAATTATAAAAAGCTTAATTTCTGCTCGTCCTCGAGTAGGTAAATGATAAAAACAGAATTTTTGATGTGGAATGCTACCTAGCATAATTCTCAATGTAATTCTCTTTATTGTGGCATGATTGTTCAGATCCAAATGATTCAAGATAAAAACTTATAAAACATAAAAATAGTAATACTTGAAGCATACTAACAAATAATCATGTCTTATCAAAATAGCATAACCAAAGAAAGCTTATCCCTACAAAATCATATATTTAGGCTATGCTTCATTTTCGTAACACAAAATACTCCCCTTATGCATAACCCCGATGACAAGCCGAGCAATTGGTTCATACTTTTTAACGCGCTTCAGCCTTTTCAACTCTTACGCAATACATGAGCGCAAGCCATGGACATAGCACTATGTGTGGTATATGGTGGTGGTTATGAAGACAAAGAGGGAGAAGATAGTCTCACATCAACTAGGCGTATCAACGGGCTATGGAGATTCCCATTAATAGATATCAATGTGAGTGAGTAGGGATTGCCATGCAAAAGATTCACTAGAGCTATAAATATATGAAAGCTCAACAAAAG
Source organism: Triticum dicoccoides (assembly GCF_002162155.2). Lineage (NCBI taxonomy): Eukaryota > Viridiplantae > Streptophyta > Magnoliopsida > Poales > Poaceae > Triticum > Triticum dicoccoides. The sequence continues at coordinate 697,855,044 of NC_041383.1, read as the reverse complement.
AAACTAAGTGGGTGTGCATCCAATTTGCTTGCTCACGTAGACCTAGAGCGTTTTGACGAAGCCCATCATTGAAATATACAAGCCAAGTTCTATAATGAAAAATTCCCACTAGTATATGAAAGTGACAACATAGGAGACTCTCTATCATGAAGATCATGGTGCTACTTTGAAGCACAAGTGTGGTAAAACGATAATAACATTGTCCCTTCTCTCTTTTTCTCTCATTTTTTTTATTTTGGTGGGCTTCTTTGGCCTCTTTTTTGTATGGGCTTCTTTGGCCTCTTTTATTTTTTTATAAAGTCCGAAGTCTCATCCCGACTTGTGGGGGAATCATAGTCTTCATCATCCTTTCCTCACTTGGGACAATGCTCTAATAATGAAGATCATCACACTTTTATTGATTTACAACTCAATACTTAGAACAAAATACGACTCTATGTGAATGCCTCCGGCGGTGTACCGGGATATGCAATGAATCAAGAGTGACATGTATGAAAAATTATGAAGGTGTCTTTGCCACAAATACAATGTCAACTACATGATCATGCAAAGAGCAATATGACAATGATGGAGCGTGTCATAATAAACAGAACGGTGGAAAGTTGCATGGCAATATATCTCGGAATGGCTATGGGAATGCCATAATAGGTAGGTATGGTGGCTGTTTTGAGGAAGGTAAATAATGGGTTCATGATACCGGTGAAAGTTGCACGGTATAATAAAGGCTAGCAAAGTGGAAGGGTAAGTGTGCGTATATCCATGGACTCACATTAGTCATAAAGAACTTATATACTTATTGCAAAAATTTATTAGCCCTCAAAGCAAAGTACTACTACGCATTGCCCCTAGAGGGATAGATTGGTAGGAAAAGACCATCGCTTGTCCCCGACTGCCACTCATAAGGAAAGCAATCAAAGAGCACCCCATGCTACAAATTTGTTACATAACTTTTACCATACGTGCATGCTACGGGACTTGCCAACTTCAACACAAGTATTTCTCAATTTCATAATTACCCGACTAGCATGACTCTAACATTACCACCTTTATATCTCAAAACAATTATCAAGCATCAAATTGATCATAGTTTTTAATGCACTTTCTATGATAGTTTTTATTATGGATCTTTTATATTTGTGTCCCTAACTCGAACCCACTAATCGGATTTGCCCCTAGTTTCGAAGCATGCTCAAATTTGCCCCTCTGCCGTTATGTGCCATTACAGAAATGCCCTTCCGTGCCGTTTCCGTCTGGTCAAAGGGCTTTGACCATTTTCCTGATGTTTAATGGACATTTTCGCCCCTCAATGCACATGCCACTTACAGGTGGGGCCTACCCCGGGAAAAATAACTCTCTTTCTCTCATCCCCTCTCTGACTTACACATGGACCCCACCAATATAAAAAACTCTCTCCCTCTCTCGGAATCTCTCTCTCCCTCTTGGCGGCTCGGCCGGTGGCCTACGCCGGCGAGGGCCAGCGTGCCTGCGCCTGAGGACCACAGTGGCAGGCTCGGGGTGGTACGGCTGAGGGGGTGGAGCCGCCGCCCGCAGCTATCGCCGAAGCTATCATCGGAACTAAATCCTGAGAGCGCATGAGATCTTTTGCCGGCGACGCCGTTGCTAGCCACCGCGGTCGGAGTCCAAATCGAGCAGCACGAGCATGTCCATGAGCTTTGGCGGGCGCCTCTCCTTCATCCTGCGCAGTGGATCTGGCCTGGGGCTGCCCGTAGACGACGCCCGGGATGTCGAAATCCGCCATGGCCATTGCTCTTCCCGTCCTAAATTCGGCCGCTCTAAGCCATTCTTGACCTACCCAACCCATGTTCCGTCGTCAAGGAAAGCAGGTGCCCCTACTCCGCTCTTCCCCCGCCCGATTCCGTGCCCGAAGCACCCTGACAGAATCCGGCCGCCATGACCAACCTTGGTTGGCTCGGTCGTGCATGCCCCCATCTACACCCTGCCGCTCCTAGTTTGCTTGGCGCGTCTCGCGCAGCTTGCGTGCCTCGCGGAGTAGGCCCCGTCCTCCCACGGTCATCCTCCTCCCCTTACGGCGAGCCGCCGGCGAGCGCAGGCACTCACGGGCGGGAATGCGTGGACCGGGGGTGTTTACCCTCATAGTGGGTCCCGTTGGGAGGAGATGGATGAGAGAGATTTTTTTTCCTAGGTAGGTCCCACCGATAAGTGGCTGACCCACGGGAGGGCTGAGTTGGCCTAGTTTTCCTTTTATTTTTTTAGAGGGGGTCCCGCATGTAAGTGTCACATGGATTCAGGGGCAAATTGTCCAACTAACGTCCAGAAAATGGTCAAACCCCTTTGTCCGGACGGTAACAAAGCGGAAGGGCATTTCTATAAGTGCACATAACGGCGGAGGGGCATTTTGAGCAGGCTTTCGAATTAGGGGTATATCTGATTAGGTGGTTCGAGTTAGGGACAGAAATGCAAATGGCCCTTTTATTATACCCAACTTGGATGCTCATCATTCTAGGACCAAATTTATAACCATAGAAAATACCATGCTGTTCTAAAAGACTCTCAAAATAATATAAGTGAAGCATGAGAGATCAACAATTTCTTTAAAATAAAGCCACCGCCGTGCTCTAGAAAATATAAGTGAAGCACATAGAGCAAAACTATCTAGTTCAAAAGATATAAGTGAAGCACATAGAGTATTCTAATAAATTCTAAATCATGTGGGTCTCTCCCAAAAGGTGTGTACAACAAGGATGATTGTGGTAAACTAAAAATCAAATACTCATATCATACAAGATGCTCCAAGCAAAACACATATCATGTGGTAAATAAAAATATAGCTCCAAGTAAAGTTACCGATAGATGAGGACGAAAGAGGGGATGCCTTCCGGGGCATCCCCAAGCTTAGGCTTTTGGTTGTACTTGAATATCTTGGGGTGCCATGGGAATCCCCAAGCTTAGGCTTTTTCCACTCCTTATTCCATAGTCCATCAAATCTTTACCCAAAACTTGAAAACTTCACAACACAAAACTCAACAGGAAATCTCATGAGCTCCGTTAGTGCAAGAAAGAAAAACCACCACATAAGGTACTGTAATGAACTCATTATTTATTTACATTGGTGTTAACCTACTGTATTCCAACTTCTCTATGGTTCATACCCCCCGATACTAGCCATAGATTCATTAAAATAAGCAAACAACACATGAAAAACAGAATCTGTCAAAAACAGAACAGTCTGTAGCAATCTGAAACTTTCGAATACTTATGGAACCTTAAAAATCCTACCAAAATAGGAAGTCCTAGGTAATTTGTCTATTGATCTACTTCAAAAAGAATCAACGCAAAATCACGTTTCTGTGATTTATTGATTTTTTTCTCATGAGCGCAAAGTTTCTATTTTTCAGCAGAATCAAATTAACTTTCACCCAAGGTTATCCTATAGGTTCTACTTGGCACAAACACTAATTAAAACATAAAAACACATATAACCAGAGGCTATATGAGATATTTATTGAATAACAGCAAGGAAAAATATCGGGTTGTCTCCCAACAAGCACTTTTCTTTGAAGCCTTTTTAGCTAGGCATTGAGATTTCAATGATGCTCACATAAAAAACAAGAATTGAAGCATAAAGAGAGCATCATAAAACATGTGACAAAAACATCTAAGTCTAACATACTCCCTATGCATAGGCATATTATAAACAAAAAAAATTGCAAGGCAAGCAAAAACTAGCATAAGCAAGGAAGAATAAAGAGACGATAGCAATCTCAACATGACGAGAGGTAATTTAGTAGGATAAAAATTTCTACAACCATATTTTCCTCTCTCATAATAATTACATGTGGGATCATAAGCAAATTCAACAAAATAGCTATCACATAAAATATTTTCAACATGATCCACATGCATGCAAAGTTGACACTCTTCCAAAATAGTGGGATTAATATTAACTAAAGTCATGACCTCTCCAAACCCACTTTTATCAAAAAATTCATAAGATTGATCAAAATCCAAATATGTGGGATCTAAAGATGACACTCTTCCAAACCCACTTTCAATAATATTGCAAACACTATTATAAATCTCATATTCATCATGGGGGTTAAATAAATTTTCAAGATCATAAGAAGAATCACTCCAATCATGATCATTGCAACAAGTAGTAGACATAGCAAAACTAGCATCCCCAAGCTTAGGATTTTGCATATTATTAGCACAATTGACATCAAGAGAATTTATAGTAAAATCATTGCAATCATGCTTGTTATTCAAGGAGTTATCGTGAATCTCTTCATAACTTTCTTCATCATAATTTTCAGATTCACAAATTTCGAGCAAAGCTTCATAAAGATAATCTAGTGCACAAAACTCACTAGCAATTGGTTCATCATAATTGGATCCCTTAAAAAGATTAGCAAGCCGATGAGGATCCATAGATCTTAGGTTCTTTGTTTAGCAATAAATAAACAACTATTCCAACCAAACGAGCAAACGAGCCAACTAAGACATCAAAGCAAACAAAAAGACGAACAGAAGAAGGGCGAATAAAACGGCAAAGGTGAAGTGGGGGAGAGGAAAACGAGAGGCAAATGGCAAATAATATAATGCGAGGGAGATGAGTTTGTGATGGGTACTTGGTATGTCTTGACTTGAGCGAAGACCTCCCCGGCAACGGCGCCAGAAATCCTTCTTGCTACCTCTTGAGCATGTGTTAGTTTTTCCCTTGAAAAGGAAAGGGTGATGCAGCAAAGTAGCGTAAGTATTTTCCTCATTTTTTGAGAACCAAGGTATCAATCCAGTAGGAGGCTCCTTAAAAGTCCACGCACCTACACAAACAAATAAGAACCTCGCAACCAACGCTATAAAGGGGTTGTCAATCCCTTCACGGTAATTTGTGAAAGTGAGATCTGATAGAGATAATATGATAAGATAAATAATTTTGGTATTTTTATGATATAGATTGGAAAATAAAAGATGCAAATAAAAGTAGATGGAAAACTTATATGATAAAAGATAGACCCGGGGGCCATAGGTTTCACTAGTGGCTTCTCTCAAGATAGCATAATTATTACGGTGGGTGAACAAATTACTGTCGAGCAATTGATAGAAAAGTGCATAGTTATGAGATTATCTAGGCATGATCATGTATATAGGCATCATGTCCGCAACAAGTAGACTGAAACGATTCTGCATCTACTACTATTACTCCACACATCGACCGACTCCTGCCTGCATCTAGAGTATTAAGTTCATAAGAACAGAGTAACGCATTAAGCAAGATGACATGATGTAGAGGGATAAACTCATGCAATATGATATAAACCCCATCTTTTTATCCTCGATGGCAACAATACAATACGTGCCTTGTTGCCATTGCTGTCACTGGGAAAGGACACCGCAAGATTGAACCCAAAGCTAAGCACTTCTCCCATTGCAAGAAAGATCAATCTAGTAGGCCAAACCAAACTGATAATTCGAAGAGACTTGCAAAGATAACCAATCATACATAAAAGAATTCAGAGGAGATTCAAATATTTCTCATAGATAAACTTGATCATAAACCCACAATACATCGGATCTTGACAAACACACCGCAAAAAGAGTTACATCGAATAGATCTCCAAGAAGAGGAAGGAGAACTTTGTATTGAGAATCAAAGAGAGAGAAGAAGCCATCTAGCTAATAACTATGGACCCGAAGGTCTGTGGTAAACTACTCACAACTCATCGGAGAGGCCTTGGAGATGATGTAGAGGCCCTTTGTGGTCGATTCCCCCTCCGGCGGAGCACCGACGAAGGCTCCAAGATGGGATCTCGCGGATACAGAAGGTTGCGGCAGTGGAAATAGTTTTTCGTGGTGCTCTTAGATGTTTTCGGGGTCCGTGGATATATATAGGAGCAAGAAGTAGGTCAGTGGACGCTCGAGGGGCCCACGAGGGTGGGGGCGCGCCAGGCACCCTCGTGACCGCCTCGTTCGCTTCTTGACGTCCACTCCAAGTCTCTTGGATTGCGTTTGTTCCAAAAAAATCGCTCCCGAAGGTTTCATTCCATTTGGACTCCGTTTGATATTCCTTTCCTTCGAAACACTGAAATAGGCAAAAAAAAAATAGCAATTCAGGCTGGGCCTCCGGTTAGTAGGTTAGTCCCAAAAATGATATAAAAGTGTAAAGTAAAGCCCATAAACATTCAAAACAGGTAATATAATAGCATGGAACAATAAAAAATTATAGATATGTTGGAGACGTATCAGTGCTATGGTGCCACGAATTGTTGGCAAGTGAGTACAGCCAAACCGCACAAATTTCTCATATTGTGCAAGTGCATGCTACATTGATGTCTACTACGCAATCTTCTTCTTGTAGACGTTGTTGGGCCTCCAAGTATAGAGGTTTGTAGGACAGTAGCAAATTTCCCTCAAGTGGATGACCTAATGTTTATCAATCCGTGGGAGGCGTAGGATGAAGATGGTCTCTCTCAAACAACCCTGCAACCAAATAACAAAGAGTCTCTTGTGTCCCCAACACACCCAATACAATGGTAAATTGTATAGGTGCACTAGTTTGACAAAGAGATGGTGATACAAGTGCAATATGGATGGTAGATATTGATAGGGAACGTTGCAGAAAACAAAAAATTTCCTACTCGTTTCACCAAGATCATCTAGGAGTTCATCTAGCAACGAGTGATTAGATGCATCTACATACCTTTGTAGATCGCGAGCGGAAGCGTTCAAAAGAACGGTGATGATGTAGTCGTACTCGACGTGATCCAAATCACCGATGACCAGCGCCGAACGGACGGCACCTCCGCGTTCAACACACGTACGGAACAGCCACGTCTCCTCCTTCTTGATCCAGCAAGGGAGGGAGGAGAGGTTGAGGGAGATGGCACCAGCAGCAGCACGACGGCGTGGTGTTGATGGAGCTGCAGTACTCCGGCAGAGCTTCGCTAAGCACTATGGAGGTGGAGGAGGTGTTGGGGAGGGAGAAGGAGGCAACCAAAGGCCAAGGCGTTCAGGTATGAAGTCCCTCCTCTCCCCCACTATATATAAGGGTGCCAAGGGGGGGTGGCCGGCCCTAGGAGATCCAATCTCCTAGGGGGTGCGGCGGCCAAGGGGGGTTTCCCTCCCCCCCAAGGCACCTAGGAGGTGCCTTACCCTCCTAGGACTCTTGCCCCCTTAAACCCTAGGCGCATGGGCCTATGTGGGGCTGGTGCCCTTGGCCCATTAGGCCAAGGCGCACTCCCTTACAGCCCATGTGGCCCCCCGGGACAGGTGGACCCACCCGGTGGACCCCCGGGACCCTTCCGGTGGTCCTGGTACAATACCGATAACCCCGAAACTTGTCCCGATGCCAGAAACAGGACTTCCTATATATAAATCTTTACCTCCGGACCATTCCGGAACTCCTCGTGACATCCGGGATCTCATCCGGGACTCCGAACAACATTCGGGTTACTGCATATACATATCCCTACAACCCTAGCGTAACCGAACCTTAAGTGTGTAGACCCTACGGGTTCGGGAGACAAGCAGACATGACCGAGACGACTCTCCGGTCAATAACCAACAGCGGGATCTGGATACCCATGTTGGCTCCCACATGCTCCACGATGATATCATCGGATGAACCACTATGTCGAGGATTCAATCAACCTCGTACGCTATTCCCTTTGTCTATCGATATGTTACTTGCCCGAGATTCGATCGTCGGTATCCCAATACCTCGTTCAATCTCGTTACCGGCAAGTCACTTTACTCGTACCGTAATGCATGATCCCGTGACCAGACACTTGGTCACTCTGAGCTCATTATGATGATGCATTACCGAGTGGGCCCAGTGATACCTCTCCGTCATACGGAGTGACAAATCCCAGTCTTGATCCATGTCACCCAACAGACACTTTCGGAGATACCCGTAGTCTACCTTTATAGTCACCCAGTTACGTTGTGACGTTTGGCATACCCAAAGCACTCCTACGGTATCCGGGAGTTACACGATCTCATGGTCTAAGGAAAAGATACTTGACATTGCAAAACTCTAGCAAACGAACTATACGATCTTGTGCTATGTTTAGGATTGGGTCTTGTCCATCACATCATTCTCCTAATGATGTGATCTCGTTATCAATGACATCCAGTGTCCATAGTCAGGAAACCATGACTATCTGTTGATCAACGAGCTAGTCAACTAGAGGCTCACTAGGGACATGTTGATGTCTGTTATTCACACATGTATTACGATTTCCGGATAACACAATTATAGCATGAATAAAGACAATTATCATGAACAAGGAAATATAATAATAATGCTTTTATTATTGCCTCTAGGGCATATTTCCAACAGTCTCCCACTTGCACTAGAGTCAATAATCTAGTTACATTGTGATGAATCGAACACCCATGGATTTCTGGTGTTGATCATGTTTTGCTCTAGGGAGAGGTTTAGTCAACGGATCTGCTATATTCAGGTCCGTATGTACTTTACAAATCTCTATGTCTCCATCTTGAACATTTTCACGGATGGAGTTGAAGCGACGCTTGATGTGCCTTGTCTTCTTGTGAAACCTGGGCTCCTTGGCAAGTGCAATAGCTCCAGTGTTGTCACAGAAGAGCTTGATCGGCCCCGACGCATTGGGTACGACTCCTAGGTCGGTGATGAACTCCTTCACCCATATTGCTTCATGTGCTGCCTCCGAGGCTGCCATGTACTCCGCTTCACATGTAGATCCCGCCACGACGCTTTGCTTGCAACTGCACCAGCTTACTGCCCCACCATTCAAAATATACACGTATTCGGTTTGTGACTTAGAGTCATCCAGATCTGTGTCGAAGCTAGCGTCGACGTAACCCCTTACGACGAGCTCTTCGTCACCTCCATAAACGAGAAACATTTCCTTAGTCCTTTTCAGGTACTTCAGGATATTCTTGACCGCTGTCCAGTGTTCCTTGCCGGGATTACTTTGGTACCTTCCTACCAAACTGACGGCAAGGTTAACATCAGGTCTGGTACACAGCATGGCATACATAATAGAACCTATGGCTGAGGCATAGGGGATGACGCTCATCTCTTCTATATCTTCTGCCGTGGTCGGACATTGAGCTGAGCTCAATTTCATACCTTGTAACACAGGCAAGAACCCCTTCTTGGATTGATCCATATTGAACTTCTTCAATATCTTATCAAGGTATGTGCTTTGTGAAAGACCTATGAGGCGTCTCGATCTATCTCTATAGATCTTGATGCCTAATATATAAGCAGCTTCTCCAAGGTCCTTCATTGAAAAACTTTTATTCAAGTAGGCCTTGATGCTGTCCAAGAGTTCTATATCATTTCCCATCAAAAGTATGTCATCTACATATAATATGAGAAATGCTACAGAGCTCCCACTCACTTTCTTGTAAACGCAGGCTTCTCCATAAGTCTGTGTAAACCCAAACGCTTTGATCATCTCATCAAAGCGAATGTTCCAACTCCGAGATGCTTGCACCAGCCCATAAATCGAGCGTTGGAGCTTGCACACTTTGTCAGCATTTTTAGGATCGACAAAACCTTCCGGCTGCATCATATACAATTCTTCCTTAAGGAAACCATTAAGGAATGCCGTTTTGACGTCCATTTGCCATATTTCATAATCATAGAATGCGGCAATTGCTAACATGATTCGGACGGACTTCAGCTTCGCTACTGGTGAGAAAGTCTCATCGTAGTCAACCCCTTGAACTTGCCGATAACCCTTAGCGACAAGCCGAGCTTTATAGATGGTCACATTACCATCCGCGTCTGTCTTCTTCTTAAAGATCCATTTATTTTCTATGGCTCGCCGTTCAACGGGCAAGTCAGTCAAAGTCCATACTTCGTTTTCATACATGGATCCTATCTCGGATTTCATGGCTTCTAGCCATTTGTCGGAATCCGGTCCCGCCATCGCTTCTTCATAGTTCGAAGGTTCACCGTTGTCTAACAACATGATTTCCAAGACAGGGTTGCCGTACCACTCTGGTGCGGAACGTGTCCTTGTGGACCTTCGAATTTCAGTAGGAGCTTGATCAGAAGTATCTTGATCATTATCATTAACTTCCTCTCTAGTCGGTGCTGGCACCTCAGGAACATTTTCTTGAGTTGCGCCATTTTCCGGTTCAAGAGGCAATACTTCATCAAGCTCTACTTTCCTCCCACTTACTTCTTTCGAGAGAAACTCTTTCTCCAGAAAGGACCCATTCTTGGCAACAAAGATCTTGCCTTCGGATATGAGGTAGAAGGTGTACCCAATAGTTTCTTTTGGGTACCCTATGAAGACGCATTTTTCCGATTTGGGTTCGAGCTTTTCAGGTTGAAGTTTCTTGACATAAGCATCGCATCCCCAAACTTTTAGAAACGACAGCTTAGGTTTCTTCCCAAACCATAATTCATACGGTGTCGTCTCAACGGATTTCGACGGAGCCCTATTTAAAGTGAATGCGGCAGTCTCTAAAGCATAGCCCCAAAAAGAAAGCGGTAAATCGGTAAGAGACATCATAGATCGCACCATATCTAACAGAGTGCGATTACGACGTTCGGACACACCATTACGCTGAGGTGTTCCAGGAGGCGTGAGTTGTGAAACTATTCCACATTTTCTTAAGTGTGCCCCAAACTCGTGACTCAAGTATTCTCCTCCACGATCTGATCGCAGAAACTTGATTTTCCTGTCACGTTGATTTTCAACCTCACTCTGAAATTCCTTGAACTTTTCAAAGGTTTCAGACTTGTGTTTCATTAAGTAGATATACCCATACCTACTTAAATCATCAGTGAGGGTGAGAACATAACGATAGCCACCGCGAGCCTCAACACTCATCGGACCGCACACATCAGTATGTATGATTTCCAATAAGTCGGTTGCTTGCTCCATTGTTCCTGAGAACGGAGTCTTGGTCATTTTACCCATAAGGCATGGTTCGCACGTGTCAAATGATTCATAATCAAGAGACTCTAAAAGTCCATCAGCATGGAGCTTCTTCATGCGTTTGACACCTATGTGACCAAGGCGGCAGTGCCACAGGTATGTGGGACTATCATTATTAACCTTACTTCTTTTGGTACTCACATTATGAATATGTGTAGCATCACGTTCGAGATTCATAAGGAATAAACCATTCACCATAGGAGCATGACCATAAAACATATCTCTCATAAAAATGGAACAACCATTATTCTCAGATTTAAAAGAGTAGCCATCTCGAATTAAACGAGATCCCGATACAATGTTCATGCTCAAAGCTGGCACTAAATAACAATTATTAAGGTTTAAAACTAATCCCGAAGGGAGATGCAGAGGTAGCGTGCCGACGGCGATCACATTGACCTTGGAACCATTCCCAACGCGCATCGTCACCTCGTCCTTTGCCAGTTTCCGTTTATTCCGCAGCCCCTGCTTTGAGTTACAAATGTGAGCAACTGCACCGGTATCAAATACCCAGGAGCTACTACGGGCACTAGTAAGGTACACATCAATTACATGTATATCACATATACCTTTTGTTTTGCCGGCCTTCTTATCCGCTAAGTACTTAGGGCAGTTCCGCTTCCAGTGACCGCTTCCCTTGCAATAAAAGCACTCAGTCTCAGGCTTGGGTCCATTCTTTGGCTTCTTCCCAGCAGCTTGCTTGCCGGGCGCGGCAACCTCCTTGCCATCCTTCTTGAAGTTCTTTTTACCCTTGCCTTTCTTGAACTTAGTGGTTTTATTGACCATCAACACTTGATGTTCCTTCCTGACTTCTACCTCTGCTGATTTCAGCATAGCAAATACTTCAGGAATGGTCTTTTCCATCCCCTGCATATTGAAGTTCATCACAAAGCTCTTGTAGCTTGGTGGAAGCGACTGGAGGATTCTGTCAATGACCGCATCATCCGGGAGATTAACTCCCAGTTGAGTCAAGCGATTATGCAACCCAGACATAGTGAGTATGTGCTCACTGACAGAACTGTTTTCCTCCATCTTACAGCTGAAGAATTTGTCGGAGACTTCATATCTCTCGACGCGGGCATGAGCTTGGAAAACCATTTTCAGCTCTTCGAACATCTCATATGCTCCATGTCTCTCAAAACGCTTTTGGAGCCCCGACTCTAGGCTGTAAAGCATGCCGCACTGAACGAGGGAGTAGTCATCGAAACGTGCCTGCCAAGCGTTCATAACATCTTGTTCTGCAGGGAGAACGGGTGCGTCACCAAGTGGTGCTTGTAGGACATAATCTTTCTTGGCAGCTATGAGGATGATCCTCAGGTTCCGGACCCAGTCCGTATAGTTGCTGCCATCGTCTTTCAGCTTAGTTTTCTCTAGGAACGCGTTGAAGTTGAGGACTACGTTGGCCATTTGATCTACAAGACATATTGCAAAGATTTTAGACTAAGTTCATGATAATTAAGTTCAACTAATCAAATTATTAGTGAACTCCCACTTAGATTAGACATCCCTCTAGTCATCTAAGTATTACATGATCCGAGTTAAACTAGACCATGTCCGATCATCACGTGAGACGGACTAGTCAACATCGGTGAACATCTTCATGTTGATCGTATCTTCTATACGACTCATGCTCGACCTTTCGGTCTTCTGTGTTCCGAGGCCATGTCTGTACATGCTAGGCTCGTCAAGTCAACCTAAGTGTTTGCATGTGTAAATCTGTCTTACACCCGTTGTATGTGAACGTCTGAATAAAACACCCGATCATCACGTGATGTTTTGAAACAGCGAACTGTCGCAACGGTGCACAGTTAGGGGGAACACTTCTTGAAATTATTGTGAGGGATCATCTTATTTACTACCGTCGTTCTAAGTAAACAAGATGCAAAACATGATAAACATCACATGCAATCAAATAATAAACGTGACATGATATGGCCAATATCACACAGCTCCTTTGATCTCCATCTTGGGGCTCCATGATCATCTTGTCACCGGCTTGACACCATGATCTCCATCATCATGATCTCCATCATCGTGTCTCCATGAAGTTGCTCGCCAACTATTACTTCTACTACTATGGCTAACGCGTTTAGCAATAAAGTAAAGTAATTACATGGCGTTTCTTGATGACACGCATGTCATATGAAAGAATAAAGACAACTCCTATGGCTCCTGCCGGTTGTCATACTCATCGACATGCAAGTCGTGATTCCTATTACAATAGCATGAACATCTCATACATCACATATAGATCATTCATCATTCATCACAACTTTGGCCATATCATATCACAAACCACTTGCTGCAAAAACAAGTTAGACGTCCTCTAATTGTTGTTGCAAGTTTTACGTGGCTGAATTAGGGTTCTAGCAAGAACGTTTTCTTACCTACGTTAAAGCCACAACGTGATTTGTCAACTTCTATTTACCCTTCATAAGGACCCTGTTCATCGATTCCGCTCCAACTAAAGTAGGAGAGACAGACACCCGCCAGCCACCTTATGCAACTAGTGCATGTTAGTCGGTGGAACCGGTCTCACGTAAGCGTACGTGTAAGGTTGGTCCGGGCCGCTTCATCCCACAATACCGCTGAAGCAAGAAAGGACTAGTAACGGCAAGAAAGTTGACAAATCTACGCCCACAACAAATTGTGTTCTACTCGCGCAAGAAGAACTACGCATAGACCTAGCTCTTGATGCCACTGTTGGGGAACGTTGCAGAAAACAAAAATTTTCCTACTCGTTTCACCAAGATCATCTAGGAGTTCATCTAGCAACGAGTGATCAGATGCATCTACATACCTTTGTAGATCGCGCACGGAAGCGTTCAAAAGAACGGTGATGATGTAGTCGTACTCGACGTGATCCAAATCACCGATGACCAGCGCCGAACGGACGGCACCTCCGTGTTCAACACACGTACGGAACAGCCACGTCTCCTCTTCTTGATCCAGCAAGGGAGGGAGGAGAGGTTGAGGGAGATGGCACCAGCAGCAGCACGACGGCGTGGTGTTGATGGAGCTGCAGTACTCCGACAGAGCTTCGCTAAGCACTATGGAGGTGGAGGAGGTGTTGGGGAGGGAGAAGGAGGCAACCAAAGGCCAAGGCGTTCAGGTATGAAGTCCCTCCTCTCCCCCACTATATATAGGGGTGCCAAGGGGGGGTGGCCGGCCCTAGGAGATCCAATCTCCTAGGGGGTGCGGCGGCCAAGGGGGGTTTCCCTCCCCCCCAAGGCACCTAGGAGGTGCCTTACCCTCCTAGGACTCTTGCCCCCTTAAACCCTAGGCGCATGGGCCTATGTGGGGCTGGTGCCCTTGGCCCATTAGGCCAAGGCGCACCCCCTTACAGCCCATGTGGCCCCCCGGGACAGGTGGACCCACCCGGTGGACCCCCGGGACCCTTCCGGTGGTCCCGGTACAATACCGATAACCCCGAAACTTGTCCCGATGCCCGAAACAGGACTTCCTATATATAAATCTTTACCTCCGGACCATTCTGGAACTCCTCGTGACGTCCGGGATCTCATCCGGGACTCCGAACAACATTCGGGTTACTGCATATACATATCCCTACAACCCTAGCGTAACCGAACCTTAAGTGTGTAGACCCTACGGGTTCGGGAGACAAGCAGACATGACCGAGACGACTCTCCGGTCAATAACCAACAGCGGGATCTGGATACCCATGTTGGCTCCCACATGCTCCACGATGATATCATCAGATGAACCACTATGTCGAGGATTCAATCAACCCCGTACGCTATTCCCTTTGTCTATCGATATGTTACTTGCCCGAGATTCGATCGTCGGTATCCCAATACCTCGTTCAATCTCGTTACCGGCAAGTCACTTTACTCGTACCGTAATGCATGATCCCGTGACCAGACACTTGGTCACTCTGAGCTCATTATGATGATGCATTACCGAGTGGGCCCAGTGATACCTCTCCGTCATACGGAGTGACAAATCCCAGTCTTGATCCATGTCACCCAACAGACACTTTCGGAGATACCCGTAGTCTACCTTTATAGTCACCCAGTTACGTTGTGACGTTTGGCATACCCAAAGCACTCCTACGGTATCCGGGAGTTACACGATCTCATGGTCTAAGGAAAAGATACTTGACATTGCAAAACTCTAGCAAACGAACTATACGATCTTGTGCTATGTTTAGGATTGGGTCTTGTCCATCACATCATTCTCCTAATGATGTGATCTCGTTATCAATGACATCCAGTGTCCATAGTCAGGAAACCATGACTATCTGTTGATCAACGAGCTAGTCAACTAGAGGCTCACTAGGGACATGTTGATGTCTGTTATTCACACATGTATTACGATTTCCGGATAACACAATTATAGCATGAATAAAGACAATTATCATGAACAAGGAAATATAATAATAATGCTTTTATTATTGCCTCTAGGGCATATTTCCAACAGATATATGTTTTTGTAATCTGAAAATATAAAAATAGCAAGGTAGCAAGCGATAAAAGTGAGCATAAACAGTATTACTATGGTAGGAAACAAGGCCTAGGGTTCATACTTTCACTAGTGCAAGTTCTCTCAACAATAATAACATAATTGGATCATATAACAATCCCTCAACATGCAACAAAGAGTCACTCCAAAGTCACTAATGGCGGAGAACAAACGAAGAGATTATTGTAGGGTACGAAACCACCTCAAAGTTATTCTTTCCGATCAATCCATTGGGCTATTCCTATAAGTGTCACAAACAACCCTAGAGTTCGTACTAAAATAACACCTTAAGACACAAATCAACCAAAACCCTAATGGCACCTAGATACTCCAATGTCACCTCAAGTATCCGCAGATATGATTATACAATATGCATCACACAATCTCAGATTCATCTATTCAACCAACACAAAGAACTTCAAAGAGTGCTCCAAAGTTTCTACCAGAGAGTCAAGACGAAAACATGTGCCAACCCCTATGCATAAGTTCACAAGGTCACTAAACCCGCAAGTTGATCACCAAAACATACATCTAGTAGATCACGTGATATCCCATTGTCACCACAGATAAGCACATGCAAGACATACATCAAGTGTTCTCAAATCCTTAAAGACTCAATCCAATAAGATAACTTCAAAGGGAAAACTCAATCCATTACAAGAGAATAGATGGGGAGAAACATCATAAGATCCAACTATAATAGTAAAGCTCGCGATACATCAAGATCGTGCCAAATCAAGAATACGAGAGAGAGAGAGAGAGAGAGAGAGAGATCAAACACATAGCTACTGGTGCATACCCTCAGCCCCGAGGGTGAACTACTCCCTCCTCGTCATGGAGAGCGCCAGGATGATGAAGATGGCCACCGGTGATGATTACCCCCTCCGACAGGGTGCCGGAACGGGCTCACGAGAGGTTTTTGGTGGCTACAGAGGCTTGCGGTGGCGGAACTCCCGATCTAGGTTATTTTCTGGAGGTTTCTGTATTTATAGGAATTTTTGGTGTCGGTCTCACGTCAGGGGGGTCTCCGAGTCGTCCATGAGATAGGGGGGGCGCCCAGGGGGGTAGGGTGCGCCCTCCACCCTCGTGGATGGCTCAGGACTCTTCCGGCCCAACTCTTTTACTTCAGGGGCTTCTTTTGATCCATAAAAAATCATCAAAAATTGGCACGCCAATTGGACTCTGTTTGGTATTCCTTTTCTGTAAAACTCAAAAACAAGGAAAAAAATAGAAACTGGCACTGGGCTCTAGGTTAATAGGTTAGTCGCAAAAACCATATAAAATAGCATATAAATGCATATAAAACATCCAAGATTGATAATATAATAGCATGGAACAATAAAAAATTATAAATACGTTGGAGATGTATCATACATCTCATGGACCAGTATTTCAGACGCGGTAGCCTCGGGATGAGAAACACAGTCCTTCTCAACTGCCGCTAGTCATTACAATTTTGATGGAGGAGTATCAATCTCTCTTTGCAACACCAAAGAAATTGCCACCACGGTGCTTTGCTGATCACCAAATTCCACTGATTAAAGGAGCCAACGCTGTCAAGGCATGACCGTGCCTCTACTCATCGTAAAGAAGTCAGAAATTGAGAGGCAAGTGATTGAAATACTAGATAGTGGCATCATTCAACGAAGCCGTAATCCATTTGTTTCACCAGTTCTATTGGCGTGAAAAAAGATGTAGGATGTCGTTGTGTGTGGACTATCTCCAAATCGATAACCTCATCTTCAAACACAAACATCCAATGCCAGTTGTTGACAACTTGCTTGACAGGCTACCAAGAGCTCAATGGTTCACCAAGTTGGACTTGCAGACATGTTACCATCAAATTCGTATTGCCCCAGACATGAGCACAATACGACATTTCCAACACACCATGGCTTGTTTGAATTCTTGGTGATGCCCTTCGGTTTAACAAACACACCGGCCACATTCCAAAGACCAATGAACCAGATTTTTTATCCACTTCTACGCAAAACAATGCTAGTATTTGTGGATGACACCCTTGTGTTCAACCCACTCTTCATATCAAGGATATTAGCTCGATGTTGAACATTCTTCAACGGCATCACCCCTCAACAAGATGAACAAATGCTTCCTTGGAATAGCAAAGTTTGGAGTACTTGGGGCACATAGTGGGAGCACATTGAGTCTCTGATCCCTCCAAGGTGTAGGTTGTTGTTGATTTTCCCTAAACCAAGACACTCCATGACCTCAAGGGATTTTTGGGTCTCACGGGTTACTATCGCAAAAGTGTTCACCACTATGGAGAGATTGCCAAACCACTAATCAAATTACTTCACACAAGAGCACCGTTTGCATGGGCCCGTAAGCAACAAACTGATTTTGAAGTTATTAAGACATCCATGGTGTCGACCCCAATGCTCTTGTGTGAAGTAATTTGATTAGTGTTGATTCATCCAATGTGGGGTGGGATTTTGAAAAAGGAAGCTTAAAATAGATTCCACCAATGTGGGGTGGGATTTGTGTTGATGCAAGACCATCCAATGGCCTTTCTTAGGAGCCTGGGGTACTCCACATACGAAAAGGATTGTATTGACATCATCATGGTAGTTGGAAAATGGAGGGCATACTTGCAACACTAGAAATTCTTTATTCAGACAGATCATAAAAGCCTGCTCAACTTGGTTGACCGACGACTTTACATAGGGATCCAACACAGGCTTTCGATAAGTTAATGGGGTCGTGGTTCAAAATTCACTACAAGCAAGGGGAAACCAATGGAGCTGCGGATGAATTATCCCGGAAACCTGAAGCTAATGCCTCCATTCTTATCGTATCTAGTGCTACTCCAGTCTGGATGGAAAATCTGAAAGTAGGATATCAGGATGATTCTTTCACGCAACGACTATTGCAAGAACTTGTTGTGCTACCTGAACATGATGTTGTAGGCTATGAGCTCCGCGATGGTCTCCTACATTACATAAGTCACATATGGGTAGGCCCCAATACCTTAGCCCGACAACATATTCTACTTGCTCTTCGCGCTTCAGGAGTGGGTGGGCACTCAGAATCAGAACAACCTAACAGCGCATCAAGCCTCTGTTTGCATGGCTAAAGCTCAAGGAGGCAGTGCATTTACTTGTTCAAGCTTTCCCAATGTGCCAACAAGCAAGCCCGAGCATGTGAAGTCCCTTGGATTACTGCAGCCATTACCTATGCCTAACAGGCTGTGGGAAGTTGTGAGCCCGAACTTCATTGAAGGATTGCCCACTCACAAGGATGCGATGTGATTCTCATGGTCATTGACAAGTTCACGAAGTATGGTCTTTCCTTTCCTTTGGCGCATCCCTTCACGACACTCCAAGTTGCTCAAACCTACATGACACATGTATACCGCCTTCATGGGTTACTCATGGTACTCATCTCAGACCGAGACTGCATCTTCACCAACAACCTATGACGTGAACTCTTCTGTCTCTTGGACATGGCCTTGCACATGAGCTCGGTTTACCACCCGAAAACGAACAGTCAAACGAAACATATGAACCGATGTGTGGAAACTTACTTAAGGTGCGCAGTCCATGTGAATCCAAAGAAATGGCATGAGTAGATTTTGCTCGCAACGCAACACATCACTCGTCATTAGCGACGACACCATTTGAGGCACTTTACGGATAGACTCTGCGCCATCTAGGAATACTAGGAATCATACATGCATCCTAGTTGATCGGGAAACATGGCTCTGAGAGCGAGCTTGCACTACTGAAGTGATGGGTCATCATCTTTTCAGCGCGCAACAACACGTGAAGTCTAGGTTGACAAACGTCACACAGATCGCGAATTTGTAGTGGGGGTCTTGTCTATCTCAAGCTATAACCATACATTCAACAATGCGTGGCAATGCAAAGTAACCAGAAACTGACCTTTCTCTTCTCCAACCCTTACAAGATAATGGGGAAGGTGAGGGGGAGGTTTCCTACTGCCTTGACTTGCCGCCGTCAAGCCAAGTTCATCATGTGTTGCATGTACCTCAGCTCAAACGTCATGTGTCACCGGCTGTCGAGGAAAATGCTACCATGCTACTAATGCCTCAAGGCTCGATTGGTAGCCTAAGTTCTCAACAGCTCATGCATAAGACTTCAAGGCGACACATTCGTGTTGCAACTGCACTAAGACTGGGCATTCTCTAGACCGATTGTCCTGTCTTCAGGCAAGTGTGAAAACCGGCTTGAGGGCAAGCCATGTTCTAAGGGAGGAGGATTGTCAGGTACCGTCCTCTTATGGTTGGTCACTGTGTAATGTGTGTGGACTGCAAATAGGCATTGGGTCTTGTAACTAAAACCTAGCATGATGGCCAATATATGTCAGCGAGAGACTACTGAGTGACGAATGCCTTGTAACTGAACCATTTCCCTTCCAACAATTCAGGGTATCCGTGTTCTCCCAAATCCCCCTTGTCCCCTCTCCAACCTCCCCTTCTCCTACCTTGCCTAGGCTAGATCGTGGCACTTGGGCACATAAGTACTTTTGCCGATTTTGATGGAGATCCACAATTTGACCTTTGGCTTCATGGTCTCATGTTGATGAACGCCTTTTTTAAAAGAACATCAAAAAGATCGAAACCCTACAAAACATGTTGTTTCCCTTGCCGTTTCGGCAATTTTATTGTTTCCTACTCCCTTCGTTTCAAAATAGATGACTCAATTTTGTACTAACTTTTAGTAAAAGTTAGTATAAAGTTAAGTCATCTATTTTGAAACGAAGGAAATACAATTTTAGCTAGGACGGCATCGAATTATCAGAGCAGAGTAGTATTATGGGAGCAAAATGATTGCTCCTTTTGTTTTGCTTTCTGCCTCCTACTAGTACTACTTTTCATGAGAAAACTGCGTGTTTTGCTTAGCAGTTAGCAGCGCGAGTCGCTGCAACTTGCAAGTGACTACTGACTAGTAGTGCTCGCGAAAGGCACCCATCCAGTGTCCCAAACACAACGTCAAGTTGCACATTTTCTACGCCTGCAGACGTACGCCGTGTTTGAATGATTGCCATCGAATCGTTTCAGCAGGAACATAACATGGACCAAAGAAATTCTGCAGCCCCTACATTGGGCTCTGCTTGTTTATTCATGCGGCTAGTTAAACTATTGGTAGCCCTGACACGCGATGCAGGAGCCACATGCCGCAGGCTTATCATCAGCAGGAACTGAGAAACTGCGACAAGGCTTTGTTTCATTGTTTGTTCGTTCTTGCCCAGGCAGGCAGGCAGGCAGCTTCCTCCCTCCTTCCTACCCTTGACCAAAATTATTTTTCTTCTCTTAGTATTCAGTGTATTGCTGCATCATTTGCTCGATGTGATCTGAAGAGTTTGCCAGTCGTTATGTCTTTTCATTTTTAAGATGAAAATGGTGTAGACTTTTTGCTCTGACGATTCCTATAATAAATACAGGGGTTGCCAAGTCTTGCGACTATCTCTACGCTATGCGTCGGCGTCTCCACATTCACGCAAACACTTTTTTTTCGTTGTGACATCTACTAATATTTGTCTACCTTTTCCATCAATCAAACCGAAATGAAGCCCGACTTTTTTCGAGCCATCGGAATCAGCCGATGACAGTCCAACGCACCGATAAATGTTGGTGCATAAGGGCATGTACAATGGTGGTATATGGATACATATGCCTCATAACAAAAAGTAATTTGAGGCGTCTATATTTATTTTTTCTCTCCAATGCAAGCTATCACTAGTGGGCCTCATTAGGAAATAGAAAATAAAGACTCTAGTACACATGCATCTCTACTTTTCACTTCAACCTTTTCAGCTTTTGTCACCGGACCACATTTTTTCTCTTCAAGCACCCGCTTCCCTATCCGAATCTACTTTACGTCATATCCGATCCTACATGGCATGCGAGGCATCACCTTGAGGCTATGCATTGTACATGCCCTAACTGAACGGTTGGTGCTGACACGCATGGTGTGTCGTGTGTGCCCGGAAGAAACATCTGCGCACTGATTTTGCTAGGCGCACGACGGAGACAAGGGGGGGAATCATTCAGGCAATCATGCCAAGGATGATGGAAACCTAATTAGGGCAAGGGCGTTATCATTGGTGTTATCTGATGAGCAGCGGCCGCGGAGGCTGGGAACATGGCCATGTGTTGCTCCATGCATCATGTGACCCACCACCATCACCACCCTCGCAGTCGGTCACGGCACCCACAGGCGCCCAATGGCGATGGGTGGAATGTGACTGGATTCTCAGTTCCTCGCCACTCACTCCGGCCCCCACTTTTCAGGGAGAAAAGCAACCGTTTGGCTCGGCTTTTGTTTTTGTGGGGGCGTTTTGCATTTCTTGGGGGATAATTGTTGACTTCCAAGGACCAAACTAGTAGCTTTGCTTTGGATGTAGCTAGTGTAAACAGGTTCTGATAAGTCATTTCTAGCTCGGCAAGTTAACTTCTGGTGTCTTATTGGCTTGGCTAAAGACTTGAGACACGAGTTTGTTTGTCTGTTTACGAGGCTCGGTTTGCGGTCGCAGCGCCTCCCGAGCTGAATATTGAGTAACCTAGTAGTTAGCTACTCTAGAGGACTATTGTTAAATTCACTAAAACTTTTTTGTCATTTAGAGAAAATGTCAAATCTATTAATCAAACCAATAGTACAAGCGCCTCTCAGTAATTAAAAAGTTACATTTCAGTCCCTTATTGTCGACCGTCAATATCCTACAAAAAGGGCCCGTGAGGCGCCGTCGCATTGCCGCACCATCGCCGGAGCCGGTCTATCATTGTTGATCGTAGACGAAAAGTCATCAAGGCAACCGTAACATCTTAGAAAAGAAACCGTCGCCACTGAAAGAGCCACAAAAATAAGACTAAAATCTCCATTATTTCTCACCAGTGTCATCCTAGCACCGGAGGGTGCACCGACTTGACTGAGATGCTGGAATAATACTTTCGTCTAACCATTATATTCAGAAATGCAACGGTGCAAGTTTCTTGAAAAAACAAATTTATACATGCCCTGTAGAAAAATGATTGCTCTAAAAGGAGAAAAAACTTTGCAATGATGGTTTCTTTTCTTTTCTCAGTCTACAGTGTGGAGAATCTGAGATCCAACCCCTCCTCCCTCTACAGTCCACTGTCCCTTTCTTCCCTCTTCCGGTCTTCTTCCTCTTCCCCTCCCTCCCTCCCCCTCCCCCTCCCTCTCCCGAGTCCTCCCGACCTACCCACGCAAGCTCAAGCTCCCCTCAATCCAATGCGGCCCTGAAATCCCTCCACTAGCAGCCCACCACCTCCATCCACCGTGCCCTGTAGCTGCGGCCCTGCCGTAGCTCGGCGTCGCCGGCCCCAGCTCCTCCGCCCCTCACGAGCGTCGCCGCCATCGCCGTTCCCATTCTACCTCACTCGTCGGCGTCTCGGCCCCGCCCGCAGTCTTGGCCATTGGTGGGCTCCTTGCCTTCCGGTGACCAGTTAAGCCCAGCTGAGTTCCACGAGATTTCGGGTGTGCCGGCGCACACCCGGCCGGCGGACCGTCTAGATCCGCCCCTGCCGGACCTGTGAGCGATGCTCCGGATGAGGATACTCGTGCTGGCTTCTGTGAGCATCGTGTTCGCCAACCTGCAGTTCTTGAAGGCTCATGGGAGGGAGCTGTTTCTGAGCTGCGGCTCCAACGCCACCGCCGATGCCGATGGCCGGAGATGGATCGGCGACATGGCCCCTGACCTGAATTTCACTCTGAGCAGCCCGGGGATTGCTGCTCTCTTGGCCGGGAGCACCAATGGGAGTGAAATCATGGCACCGGTGTACCGCTCGGCGCGCTTCTTTACCACGACATCTTGGTATGACATCAGCGTGCTGCCGGGGAACTACTGTGTCAGGCTGCATTTCTTCCCGTCCGCATTCGGGAATTTCAGTGCAAATGGTTCAGTGTTTGATGTCGTCGCCAATGAGTTCAAGCTGGTGTCGAAGTTTAACGTTTCGGAGGAGATTGTTTGGAGAAATTCAGTGAGCAATTCAGCTGCCACTGCGGTTGTCAAGGAGTACTTTCTTGCAGTCAATAGTTCTCGCCTGCAGATCGAGTTTGATCCAAGGCCCGGTTCATTTGCATTTGTTAATGCGATCGAGGTGATGCTCACTCCAGATAATTCCTTCAACAGCACAGTGAACAAAGTTGGTGGTGTGGATGTGCACATTCCTCCTGAATTAAGCGGCCGAGCTATTGAGACCATGTATAGGCTCAACATTGGAGGGCCTGCACTTGCATCTTCACATGATCAGTATCTTTATAGACCATGGTACACTGATGAAGCCTTCATGTTTTCTGCGAATGCTGCTTTGACCGTGTCCAATACGTCAGCCATAAAGTATGTCTCAAGCGGCGACTCCTCAATTGCTCCCATCGGTGTCTATGAGACTGCAAGAATCATGGGCAACAACATGGTCATGGACAAACGGTTCAATGTGACATGGCGGTTCGTTGTCCATCCCAATTTCGATTACATGGTCCGTCTTCATTTTTGCGAGCTTGTCTATGACAAGCCCAGCCAGAGGATCTTCAAGATCTACATCAACAACAAGACAGCTGCTGAGAACTACGATGTGTATGACAAGGCTGGAGGAATTAACAAGGCATATCATGAGGACTACTTTGACAGCTTGCCGCAACAGGTAGACTCACTCTGGCTTCAGCTAGGCCCGGACTCCATGACCAGTGCTTCAGGCACGGATGCACTTCTCAATGGTTTGGAGATATTCAAGATCAGCAGGAGTGGCAACCTTGACTATGTGCTTGGTCATATTGATATGGGCAACAAAAGGGGCCGTTCCAAGGGTCGGAGCAGGTTAGGTTTATGGGAAGAAGTTGGTATTGGCTCAGCCGCTTTTGTGGCACTGGCAAGTGTTGCTCTATTCTCATGGTGCTATGTAAGGAGGAAACGGAAAGCTGTCGACGAGGAGGTCCCTGCTGGTTGGCACCCTCTGGTCCTTCATGAGGCTATGAAAAGCACTACAGATGCCCGCGCATCCAAAAAAGCACCATTGGCACGCAATTCATCTTCCATTGGTCATAGGATGGGCAGACGATTCAGCATTGTAGATATTAGGGCTGCCACAAAGAACTTTGACGAGTCATTGGTCATTGGTTCTGGAGGTTTTGGCAAGGTTTACAAGGGTGAGGTCGATGATGGCATTACAGTTGCAATCAAGCGTGCAAATCCATTATGTGGCCAGGGCCTGAAAGAATTTGAAACAGAGATCGAGATGCTCTCCAAGCTTAGGCACCGGCACCTTGTTGCGATGATTGGCTATTGTGAAGAGCAGAAGGAGATGATTCTGGTCTATGAATACATGGCCAAGGGGACATTGCGAAGCCATCTCTATGGAAGTGGCCTACCACCTTTGACATGGAAGCAACGGATTGATGCCTGCATTGGTGCGGCCAGGGGCCTTCACTACCTCCACACAGGAGCAGACCGAGGTATAATTCATAGGGATGTTAAGACTACTAACATCCTGTTGGACAAGAACTTTGTTGCAAAAATAGCAGATTTTGGGTTGTCGAAAACTGGACCAACACTGGACCAGACCCATGTTAGTACAGCAATCAGGGGTAGCTTCGGGTATCTTGATCCAGAGTACTTCCGGAGGCAGCAATTGACACAAAAATCCGACGTGTATTCTTTTGGTGTGGTGCTCTTTGAAGTTGCTTGTGCCAGGCCGGTTATAGACCCTTCAGTGCCGAAGGATCAAATCAACTTGGCAGAATGGGCTATGCGATGGCAGCGTCAGCGTTCGCTGGAAGCAATAGCGGATCCACGGCTGGATGGTGACTACTCGCCAGAATCCTTGAAGAAGTTTGGTGATATCGCAGAGAAGTGTCTTGCTGATGATGGGAGAACCAGGCCATCAATGGGTGAGGTTTTGTGGCACCTGGAGTATGTGTTGCAGCTCCATGAAGCTTACAAACGCAACGTGGATTGCGAGTCGTTTGGAAGCAGTGAACTGGGGTTCGCTGATATGTCTTTTAGCATGCCTCACATCAGAGAAGGAGAAGAGGAGCATCACCCAAAGAAATCTGGTATCAGAGAAGATTCAGCCCCTTAAGGTTTTTTCTGACGTCTGGTAACCCACTGAACTATCTTGATTGGATCGTAGCCGTGGTCTTGGATGTAAAATTGTGCTATATTGTTCACTTAGTTTCTTCTTATTCTTTTGGGCGTTGTCCTGCTCGACAAGTGTAGAATAATAGGATTTTTGTAGATTACCCCCCAAAAAAACTTGGACGTGTCAAGTTCTTCCTTGACACCCTGCTATATCATGTGATTTGTTCGACCCACGGGGTTTCATGTAGTTCTCCTGTGTGACCTGTATAAATCTCACTAATAATATAATTCCATCCCTCAACTTATTTGTGCGAGTGCGGCGCAACTGTTTCCTTATATTTCAGTGATGTTTGGTGTATTAAACTCCTGTCCAGCAATTCTTTTGCCATGGTATCTGCGTTCCCACGCAAGCCTCACCCTTTGCTGTAAACCTCCAATAATGGCTTGTGATGTTGCACTAGCTAATGTTGTACTTTGATGTACCCAATCCTCATATATACTGCGGCAGCTAAACCTCTGGAGTGGCCTCCCTCCATGCAATCCGACCGAACAGTTAGTGGATTACTTTCAACAATTGAAGAAATGGACTTTCAGTTCTTGGTGGTAATGTTTTTCAAGTTCTGGGCTCTTGGTGATCAAATTCAGGGCTAACAGTCACTCCCCTGACTAGAAGAAAGGCAGACCACCTCTAAACAGAGCCAGGAAAGAAAGCAGTTGACACTAAACCCAGAAACCTAAAATTGGCACAGCTTCAGCTAAAATCATGTGGCTCGGGCTCACTCCCTCGACACGTGGAGCTTCTCGTTTAAATGTCATCGACTTAATTCTCTAGCTAATCCACTCTAGAAATAAACACAAGAGCCAATACACCGAATAGAACTCCTAACGCAACTATGATATCTGGTGTTTCTCTGCTCCTCCCGATTTCATGAGAATTTTCACCCCCGGGGCTTTGGAGATTCTTTCTCATTACAATGAAATTTCAATGGAAAGTAATCCATACTACAGAGTATAAATATTTCATTCAGAATTCACAATACATGGTACCTTCACAGGAGAAGAGTCCAGGCAAATACAGGTGGTCTAAATGACCACATGTTTGACTAACTAGATCATATCGCTTATCAGGAATGCTCATCCTTGCTTACGCCGTATTCTTCAACAAGCTTCGTGATAAGCACCATAAGATCGACAAATGCACTGAATGATGCTCGCAGAAATCGAGCCTCTACTGCTTCAAAGCGCCTGAAATTCACAAATATTACGGATTAAACCATTACGCTTCACGCAGTGACGGAAAGGGGATCCTTCGAAAAGATGGTATGGATTTACTCACACGAGGAGCTTGCCACCAGAAACAGTCATCTCCCTCCGGACCTTATCTGGCTGCAACTGCAACACAGAACACACCAAATAAAATTTCTGACAAACATGTCATGAACAGAGAGAAAACATGAGTTCATGGAAGTAGGAGACATGTTTTAAAAGTATACAACCTTTGCACACTAATATAAGACGTTTTTGTAGTTCAATTAGTGTACAGAAGGAGTAGAATTCAACTTTTTTACCTCCTTGTCAACAGCTAATGTCTTGTAGACAATGGAAGCGTGTTCTTCAGATCCATAGTCAACTTCAAAGTTGCTGTGGCCAAACAAAAAGGCTGTTAGTGCACTCTAGAATTTCTCCAGGAAACATTGGCATGAAGTGCAGGAAGGGTAACATTTAATGAAATTATTTGCTGGATCTATATGCTACTCAATACAGTGCAAATAAGGTCTCGAATCGATCAATACACCGTCACGCCTTGCTAAGAAACCATACACACCGCAATAAGTTTTATGTAGAACAGCACTATGGTTGATGAGTACACCTGGGAACACAATATCAGGGTGAGTTTGCCATGTCTTTCTTTTCGCCTAAAACTAGCGCTAGCTTCTTCCAGGCAATACGTCGAACACGAAGCAGGCAGGTGGAAAGAAACACCCGCGAGATTGCAATAACACAGCAGCCAGCGCTCAGCGGAGAGAAAGGTGCACATGCTGCTGAACAAGAAATCTAGGAAGCACAGCAACAGACCGCGTCGACGGATAAGCTGCGGTGACAAATAAATCTGACTACAAACAGCAGACATCAGCGAGAGGAGGAGGGGGAGAGGGGGTCACCAGGTGAAGTCCCAGCCAGGGGAGGAAGAAGAGGAGGCCGGCGCGGCGGCAGCAGCCATCGCGGCCGAGCGTGGTCTGCCTGTCCCGCGAGAGCTCCGTGCGGCGGTTGGCCGGCTGGAGAGCTGGTGAGGCGACGCCGGCGCACGGTGTGGGGTGCGTCTCGCGAGCGCGGCGCGGAACAGAAGAACCAGCGAGCCGAAGAGAGGACGGCCCAACGCGGCCGGCGGACAAAGATTTGGTTTCATGGGCCTGTGCCCTACGGCCTAGTAGGTGTGCCAAACCATATCCTGTTGAGACCCAAACTGGTACACGAGCAGTTGTATTTTCGGTTTCCAATTTGTGCACACATATAGCTGGAGTAGCTCAGTTGGTTAGAGCGTGTGGCTGTTAACCACAAGGTCGGAGGTTCGAGCCCTCCTTCTAGCGCTTGATTTTAATTTTTATCACTACAAATATTAATTGGTGCACCATATATTTTTCCCTCTCAAATCTAGCTTAGTTCAATGAATTGGTTTTGTAGTCAATAAAGAGACATTGTAGATTGTACACGCAAAAAATAATTCATTAGGGAATGTTGACAGAATTAGTCAAAATAATTCTCAGCTAGCACGGTAAAGTCTCGAGTTCAATTGGCTTTGTGTAAAAGGAAGAACCATTCACTACCGGTGGGAGAAAATATATATCAAGGTAATAAGTGGATGTGATTGTATTACATATCCACATATGTTCAACCAACAAATTTGATTAAATCTGGTAACCAAACAAAATAATACCTTAAGTAGGCTTTCCATATAGGTGAGCATCATGTGCATGTCACCCAATGTGGCTGACATGTAGATGTTCCCTATCTCCAATTATCAGAGTCCATTACACTAAACAAGGCATGAAATATCTAACAGTGTCTGTCAATAGTACTATGAAAGAGCTACATGGAAACTACTACTGCAATTGGAATGAAAATGCAGTTCCATTCGATCGTCCTTGTGTATACAAATTAATGCAAAGTGGAACGAAATGTGGGAATACCAAAAATTCATACCTTATCCAAGCACAGAATGGCAGGAAGTGCAGCAGAAAATT
Source organism: Triticum dicoccoides (assembly GCF_002162155.2). Classification (NCBI taxonomy): domain Eukaryota; kingdom Viridiplantae; phylum Streptophyta; class Magnoliopsida; order Poales; family Poaceae; genus Triticum; species Triticum dicoccoides. The sequence goes on along the minus strand of NC_041383.1, from coordinate 697,826,321 downwards.
TAGTTTGGTTCCTATTTTGCATGCACAATCAACTAAAAGGAAAGGAATAAATACATTAAGCATAAATTTCTGAATTTCATATTGTCAAAAGAAATTATCCGCAACTTTGCATGCAAACATATGTCGACAAAAAGACCGTTTAAGATTATAATAATATTTAAACCTTGGATAATAATTCTCATGTTAAGGAGATGAATTGAGAAGAGGTGGGATGCAACATGGCTCGGAGTGTAGTGAAGGTGTTGAAAAAATGAATTCTTCATTTGATGGCTCCTCCGACGATCTGGATTGCAAGGGTCAACGACAACGTTGGCTTACAACTAACAAGTATGCGAGTGGACCGAGTAGGGACAACAAAGGTAGTCGTGTGCACCGTTATGACTGGAGGAAGGAAACTTCCAATACTGGAATTAGCTTATTTGTCGTCTGCCACTTCTTTGCCGTCTGCTGGCTGACGACAAAGAAGGTCTTTGCCGTCAGCCACAATAAAACGGATGGCAAGCAGTGCCTGATGGCATACAAGGTATTTGCCATCAGCCAATTCTTTGTAGTCTGCTGGCTGACGACAAATAATCTTTGCCATCAGCCAGCAGACGGCAAAAAGGTGGGTGGGTCCAGTTATTGTCTAACCCACTACGACCCACCGGTCCCACCTCTTTGCCGTCCGCCAGCGGACGGCAAAGAATCTTTGCCGATCGTTGGCGGACGGCAAAGAGGTGGGTACGTTACCGGCCGTCCCGCCCCCGTCCTCTCTCTCTTCTCTCACTGTCTCTCATTCCCCATCCCCACTCACACCCACGTCGCCGCCGACCCCGTCCGCTGTAGCTGGCCGCACCGTACCCCTTCCCTGCGGCGCCCCGACCTCCACCGCGCCCCCGCCGCCCCTTCCAAGTCGCCTCCCTCCCGCCCCTCCCCTCCGTCGCCATCCCCCACCCATAGCCGCGCCGCCGCTGCC
>NC_041383.1:697823941-697824586 GCF_002162155.2 Triticum dicoccoides | reverse complement strand
GCCCCATCCCGCCGCGGCCGTCCCCGCCCCGTCGCCGTCACCGCCCCGTCCCACTGCGATCGTTCGGCCTCCCCTCCACCGGGTCGCCGCCTCCTCCAGCGGCCGCCGCGGCCGTTCGGCCTCCCCCTCCACCAGGTCGCCGCCTCCTCCTGCAGGTGAGCTCCTCCCCCTTTTTTAATTAGTTTCTTTTTGTTTCTTTTAGTTTAGTTTCTGTTTTAGTTATAGTTTTAGTTTTAGTTTAGTTTATTTTAGATTAGTTTTAGTTTTAGTTTATTTTAGTTTAGTTTATTTTAGATTAGTTTTAGTTTTAGTTTAGAAGAAGAAGTAGAAGGAGGAGGAGGAGGGAGAAGAAGTAAGAAGAAAAGAAGAAGAAGAGGAAAAAGGAGGAGGAGAAGAAGAAGAAGAGGAGGAGGAGGAGGAGGAGGAGGAGGAGGAGGAGAAAGAAGAAGAAGAAGAAGAAGAAGAAGAAGAAGAAGAAGAAGAAGAAGAAGAAGAAGAAGAAGAAGAAGAAGAAGAGAAGAAGACAAGGAAAAAAGAGACCCCGACCCCTGACACCCGACACCCCGACACCGACCCCCGATACCCTGACACACACCCCGACCCCTGACCAACCGACACCCTGACACCACACCCCGACCCACATCC
>NC_041383.1:697819838-697823828 GCF_002162155.2 Triticum dicoccoides | reverse complement strand
AACAGCACACCCCGACCCCGACCCCGACACCCTAACACCCCAATCGACCCCAGACATGATGATGATACAAAACATCATATATATTTGTGTTGATCGGGTGTATTTTTATTATGTTCATGATGATGATACACTTAAATTATATACATATTATTATGTTCATGTCAGGTATCCAATTTTTTTATGTTGTACTAATTTCGTTTACTTTTTGTCATTGCAGGTGTTGACAGGATGGTGGGCAAGGGTCCAGAGCGCCCCGAGCCTCCTGTGAGCGCTATTGGGAGGGGTGCTTCCATTATTCCACCCCAGCCCCTCCGGAGAGCGCTACTAGACAGTATGCAGACAACTGCGGCGGGCGCTTTCTGTTCGGCTGGGAGAGGTCGAGGGAGGACAAAGAAGGCTGGTAGAGGTGGACGTGGCAGTGGGAGAGGTAGGAAGGCTGCTACGCCTTCCTTGCCGCCACCCTCAGCTGATTCACCCGACCACAAGACTGCTCCGTCCGACGTGAACCCGTCTCAGACTCCGGTCCATGAGCCTGCGTTCGCTGATCCTTCGCCCCACCAGACTCGGGTCGCCGATCCTTCGCCCCACATGAGTCCGGTCCCAGAGTCTTCGTCCCAGAAGACTCCGGTCACGGGGTCTTCTTCCCACGATACTCTGCTGGCTAGTGGCCCGGAGGATGGTAGCGAGGACACCTTTTCAGATGATAGCTACAACGATGATGAGCTGGTTGAGAAGGGCAAGAAGGTCTACAAGTGTGGCTATACAAAGCTCCCACCCGTGCCGACGACCCCCGACCAGAGGTGGTTGATTGCGCCTAAAGGGTTGAAGTAAGTGCATTTACTATTTTTAACCTTTTGCCTTGATGTTCCTTCAAATTAATATCTAATGTGTTGGCCTTGTCATACTGCAGGGGCTGGGTATACCCCCGTGACCGTGGTGTCCGCAGGCCCAACCAGGTCCTTGGCACACTTTGCCGGCAGCACTTCCCTGGGTCGGTCACGATGCCCGGTGAGGGTCAGGTTCCACAACTAGCACTAAGCTGGGAGCTGTACTCTGTTGCCCCGGCCCCTCCGGGGGAGATGGTCGCCGGTGTCGCGTGCGTGACGGTGGCCGACATTGTGTTTCGTTGGTTTTGGGAAATTTCTCCTTTATAGAATTAAAAATGAACACTACCTAGCTAGTGATTGTACTAATCATTGTTGTCTTGTTTGATTGCAAACCTTCTACAGGGTTTCAGAGGGAGAACAGGAGGCCGCGGCTATGGTTGTCGAAGCCGAGTGCAAGCGCCTATTTCAGAACTTACGGCACGAGGCTCGGGTGCAGGCCGTTCGAGACTACTACGCCTCAAAGGGTATTAGGAGGGCCAAGAAGAAGTGTCGCGGCAAGTTTCTGAGTAGGGAGAAGTACTTGGCGGTAATTATACCTATTCTTAAGGGCTTGAACTTAGTTTTCTTGATTTGATTCGTAGCGCTAAAATTTCTGTTGACTCACTTAGGTGCCCCCGAGATGGTGTGTGGATAAGATGGACTGTTGGGAGGCGTTGGTGGATGCATGGTGCTCTCCCCAATGGCTAGTCGAACACCAAAGGGCCAAGGATAAGCGCGACCAAATGGAAGGTGTGCCACACTATCGAGGAAGCTCCAACCTGTTTGAGTACGGGGATGACTGGGTATGTGGTTTGCTACATGATTCATGCAATTTCATTCTTCATGGTAGCATTTATCCTTTCCAAAATGACTTAATATGCTTAGTTAGTTCAAAAAAGGCATAACTACCTTGGATAGTTCATTTATGACATATTTAGCTCTAAAATGACATAATAACCTTTAGATAGCTATATAAAATGACTTAATATGCTTTAGTTAGTTAAAAAATGGCATAACTACCTTCGACAGCTCAATAACGACCTAAACTAATCTTAGCTAGTTCATTCATGACATAATTAGCTCTAAAATGACATAATGACCTTAGATAGCTCTATAGAATGCCTAAATATGTTATAGTTAGCTAAAAAATAGCATAAGTACCTTGGATAGCTCAATAATGACATAATTAGCATACTTTGGTCAAAAAATGGCATAATAATCTTGGTTACCTTGAAAATGACCTAAACTTAGCTTATTTTCCTCGAAAATGACATAATAACCATTCTTAGCTCCAAAATGACCTATTTACATAGCAATATCATTCTTCATGCTAGCTTGAGCCCTTAACTAATATTTTGTTCCTCTCTCTTAGGCGCACCACCACAATAAGCCTGTGCCAAGTCTGTTCGACCTCTAGGGCATGACCCATATGGCCCCGTACAAGAAGGCCAAGCCATTCACGGAGTCTAACCTAGATCATACAGAGAGCTTCACCAACATCTCCTCCCACCACAAGCTCGTGAAGTACAAAGACGAGGGGAAGACGAGGAAAGGGGAGGAATTTAACCCGAGCCAGGATCCTTTTGATACAGAGATGGTGATGATATCTGGTGGCGGGAGGTCCCATGGCTCTCAAGCCATTGGTGATGGACTGATATGTTGTCCTAAGACTCTCCCGCAGATCAAGAAGGGCCTGAGTAGCTCTGATCCTAAGATAACACATCGTGCACGGCCCGCGAAGCTCGCCATCGCGGTTAGTTATACGGACTCTCTCACCTTTCCTCCATCACATTGTGTGTGCGTCCGTCGATGATTACAATGCTAATGAGGAGTGTTGTATTGTAGGCAGCAGTTGAGAAAGAGAGATTGAAGACCCAGGCGCTTTTGGAGGAGGCAAAAAGGGAGGCAACGGAGAGGGAGAGGGAGAGGGAGGGGAGGACGGATAAGATGTTGGAGGAGGAGAGGAACCGGAACGAGGCGTCTCACTGGGCCCTATACGAGATCATCGTGGTACGTTTCTCGTGCATATTAGCCCAATCATGCACGTAATGTTCGCATCACTAACTAATATGACTGACTCGTGAGAACCAAATGTGCAGACCATGTGCGAGAAAAACGGTCAGGCCCCTCCGCTGATGCCCCAGATTGCTCCGACGACCACGGTGAGTTTGATTTGAATGGTCCTTAGTTACTACTATTCACATTTCAGTTTGCATCATGCCAACGAGACATTATTGGAAATGATCTTTGGTTTAGCTTCGCTCCCAACAAGCATCGACCAATCCTTCCGCATCTGCCAATGCTGGAACCCCGACCGGTCCTTCACCTCCGTCTGCCACTGGCGCAGCCCCGACCATTCATACACCTCCGTGATAACGGTATTTTTCTTCTCATTTAGCCTGTTTAGTCCATTTATGAAATAATTTAGCCTATTTAGTCCAAAAATGACATAATAAGATGAAGAAAATCAAGGAAGAGGAAGGAAAGAAGGAATAGGAAGGAAAGAAGGAAGAGGAAGGCCATTCTTCTTCTTCTTCTTCTTTTCCTCCTCTTACTTGTTGTTATTCGTAAATGGCATCATAACCTTGCTAACCTCATAAATGTCATATACTTAGCTTGTTGTCCTCTAAAATGACACAATAAGCTTAGTTAGGTAGAAAAATGGCATAATTTGCTACATTAGCTAAAAAATGGCATTTTTCTTGTTATTTAGCCTATTTAGTCCATTTATGACATAATTTAGCCTATTTTGTCCACAAATGACATAATAAGATGAAGAAAATCAAGGAAGAGGAAGAAAATCAAGGAAGAAGAAGTTATACTTCTTCTTCTTCTTATTCTTCTTCTTCTTCTAGTCTTCTCCTTCTTCTTCTTCTTCTTCTTCTTCTTCTTCTTCTTCTTCTTCTTCTTCTTCTTCTTCTTCTTCTTCTTCTTCTTCTTCTTCTTCTTCTTCTTCTTCTTCTTCTTCTTCTTCTTCTTCTTCTTCTTCTTCTTCTTCTTCTTCTTCTTCTTCTTCTTCTTCTTCTTCTTCTTCTTCTTCTTCTTCTTCTTCTTCTTCTTCTTCTTCTTCTTCTTCTTCTTCTTCTTCTTCTTCTTCTTCTTCTTCTTCTTCTTCTTCTTCTTC
>NC_041383.1:697752359-697819642 GCF_002162155.2 Triticum dicoccoides | reverse complement strand
CCTTCTTTTCTTCCTCTTCCCTTCTTCTTCTTCTAGTTTTCTTCTTCTTCTTCTTCTAACTTTCTTGTTTCCCATTTTGCAGATTTAATTCACTATATGGAAGCTTGCATGGATGGAGTGCTTGTTTCTCTGTTCTTCTTTTTGTTTGTTTCAAAGAATAATGTGGAACTTGTTATATGCATGCATGGAACAATGTGTTGGATGAACATTGTGATATTAGTGTAAGATGTATGGATGAAACTGTGTTTCTTATGTATGTATGTTTTCATGGATGGAGCTATGTGTTGGATACATCATATATGTCTGTTGTGCCTATGGAAAAAATATATATATGTATATCTGTGTGTGAATTCTAGTGAAATTAAATGGATATAAATAAAAACAGGGGATATATAGCCTCTTTGCCGTTTGCTAGCAGACGGCAAAGAGGACACGTGGCAGCTACCTGTAGAAACTGGGAACACTAGGTGCCTATTTGGACAGTTTGCCGTCCGCTGGCGGATGGCAAAGACCTTTGAATCTTTGCCATCTACTGGCAGATGACATAGCTGGCCACATGGCAGCTTCCCAGTGTTGGCCTAACTAAGCTCTTTGCCGTCCGTCAGCAGACGACAAAGAGCTTCAACTCAGTGCCATCCGCTAGCGGACGACAAAGAGCGTCGTTAACCCCCTAATGGCTCCGACGCCACCCCACTGTCGTCCGTTGTCTTTGCCGTCTACTGGCCTCAGATGGTGGACAGCACAATCCTTTGGCGTCCATTTCTAGGAAGCGGACAGCAAAGAAGGCCTTTGCTGGCACCTGCTCAGACGGACAGTTTGCCATCTGCTGGCAGACGATAAAGAAGTTTGCCGTCCGGGATCTATGCCTTTGCCGTCTGCCATGGCGGACGACAAAGAAGCTGATTCCAGTAGTGTCCATAGGCAGAAGGGAGAGGTGATCGCTGCACTGTGTTGATGAAAGGGATCATGAGTTTGTGTAAATTATGAGGAAACCATCAATAGCTCATATAGTTATAAAATAAATCAGGTGAAGTGGAAGGGCTTGTGTGTGATTTTGCTTCTTTTGGGCGACATCAACTTCAGTGGAAGGGGCGGCTGCAGAGATGGATACATGATCAAGTGGGCACGCTGATTGACCATGGCACTACATGGAAGTGATACAACAAAAGTGATGACTCGATTAAGTTGAGTAGTTTCTTCTGCATTTTGCAGGGTAGTGGAGCCAATGGATGTCCAGATGCCTAGTTTGTTTAATGTGCATAGTAGAGAAATAGACGACAACATCAATAATGAAATGATTATGCCCAATACTAGTTTATATGTATGCTTGCCTTGTTGGTTCATGAATATTGCAATACATTCTTGCCCCTGCCTCCGTTTCAAGGTAGCACCTATAAAGCTTTATGATGTTTTTGTGGTTAATCTGTGTAAGGATGGCAACCTCATTGATGAATTGGTCAATCACACCTTGCTCAAAGATCTTCGATTTTTTTATAGCCACCACATGCTGGTTAGATAAGATGCCTTTGTACACCATGCAATGCCCTCCACACCCGAGGATCCGTGTGATCAAAGTTGTTTGTTTACTACTCCAACTCTTCCAGTGAGATTTTTTTGTCCTTTCAGTTGGATCTTCACTCGATGATATTAGTTTTTCTAGAAGGAGGCCATGTTCTCTGTAAAATAATTTCTTCTCAGGTTCTTTTGGATGTTTGTTCTCCATCTACGTACTGTAAGTGCATCTAGTGCCCCTTAGTGATTTTGGTGTATTGAAGACTTATAGGTTAAGGGACTGATGCGTTTGTGAGTGTACATAGGTCTATAAGTCTATGAGGAGTTTGATATTTACAGAGAAAGTCGACCCCTGAAAATGAAGTTCTTCGACTGAAGACTTTGGATTTCTGAAGACTTTGAAAGTGAAGAAATTGGTGTGACCTTGAAGACTTGGTAATCATTCGAGGAACATGAAGCGTGAAGACTTTTGTTTTTATAGTTTCATTTTCTCTTTCTTGAGTCATAGGAAACACCGTACTGTTAAAGGGGGTCAAGGAAATACTAAGGAAAAATTTCCATGAGATGCTCAACTCAAAATCCTACACCTACCAATCCCTTCGAGTGAAGCCATTGGAAATCTCATACAGTTCAGTCATATTCTTCAGTGACAGAGACAAAGTTCTTCTGGTCTCTGAGGAATTTGTTCTGACTAAGGAGTTAGGAATTCGCCAGTGCGAATTACCTACACAGTGAGGAACATGATAGCCCTGAGGAACTTGTTAGTCAAAATTCTGACCGTTGCTGTGCTACGCGCCATGTCGGTGTACTAGAGTAGGGGTACCCTAGTACCCCGAACTTGTGCACGGGCAGCTGCAGCGCCCCGCGGCAAGGGCTTGCCGGGTGACCGCCAAGGTACTCCGTGGCTCCTTTGGAGCCATTCAAGAACAAAGTATTCAAGCCAAGAAGACAAGGCCCCGGCAAGAGGAGCTTGCCGGGAAGGCCAACCGAGGCATCTCAAGGAACTTGCCGAAGAATTCATTGCAGAAGAAATCAAGAAGTTGGAAGCAGCAGGCCTTGTCAGAGGAGTACTCCATCCTACGTGGTTGGCCAATCCTGTTGTCGTACGCAAAGCCAACGGGAAATGGAGGCTTTGTATCGATTTTACCGATGTAAATAAAGCTTGTCCCAAAGACCCATTTCCCTTGCCGCGCATCGACCAGATTGTTGACTCCACAGCCGGATGTGACTTGCTTTCATTCCTTGATGCATACTCAGGATACCATCAGATCTTCATGGCAGAAGAGGATGAGGAGAAAACCGCATTCATCACCCCATGTGGCACATACTGTTTTGTACGGATGCCTTTCGGTTTAAAGAATGCTGGTTCAACATTTGCGAGGGTTGTCCACCATGCTTTTGAGCCGCAAATGCACAGAAATGTGGAAGCCTACATGGATGACATAGTGGTCAAGAGCAAGGACAAAGCGACTCTGATCCAAGATTTAGACGAAACATTTGCAAATCTGCGCAAGATCAACCTCAAACTAAACCCCGAGAAGTGCGTGTTTGGAGTCCCCTCCGGCAAGCTTCTCGGGTTCTTTGTGTCTCAGCGGGGAATTGAAGCCAATCTCGACAAGATCAAGGCCATTGAGCAGATTGAAGCACCAAAGCGCGTCAAGGATGTACGAAGACTTGCCGGTTGCGTGGCTGCACTCAGCAGGTTTATCTCTAGATCTGCTGAGCGTGCCCTGCCGTTTTTCAAAATATTGAAAAAGGCAGGTCCAATGAAATGGACTCCGGAAGTGGAGGCTGCGCTGCAGGACTTGAAGAGATACCTGTCCTCCACTCCAACACTTGTCGCACCTAGGCCACAAGAGAAGTTGCTGCTGTATATAGCGGCAACCAATCAAGTGTTAGTGCTGCGTTAGTGGCGGAGAGGGAGGCAAATGATGAGCCAGCAACCACGGCAGATGCATCCAGCGACAAGCTGGGGGCTTCACCGGCAAGCTCTGGTCCGGCAAGCTCTGATCCGGCAAGCTCTGGTCCCGACAAAGATGGATCTGCGCAGACGCATGAGGAGATGCAGAAGAGAATGGTGCAGCGCCCAGTTTACTTTGTCAGTTCCCTTCTGCAGGGGGCTAGGACAAGGTACTCTGGTGTGCAGAAGTTGCTTTTCGGCCTTCTCATGGCCTCGAGAAAGCTGCGCCATTACTTCCAAGCACATGAGATTACAGTTGTCACTCGTTTTCCGCTGAAGAGGATACTGCAAAATCCAGAAGCAACTGGCAGGATTGTCGAGTGGGCACTGGAACTGTCAAGCTTTGGCCTCAAGTTTGAAAGCACTTCAACTATCCAAAGCAGGGCATTGGCAGAGTTCATAGCAGAGTGGACGCCGACACCAGACGAAGAAATTCTAGAGACGAGCATCCCCGTCAAGGAAGCAAACAAAGAGTGGCTGATGTACTTTGATGGTGCCTTCTCGCTACAAGGCGCCGGTGCGGGCGTGCTGCTTGTCGCACCCACCGGAGAGCACCTCAAGTACGTAGTCCAGATGCACTTTCCCAAGGAGCAAGCAACGAACAATACTGCAGAGTATGAAGGTTTGCTTGCCGGTCTCAGGATCGCAGCAGACCTTGGGATCAAGAAGCTCATTGTCAGGGGAGACTCGCAGCTTGTCGTCCGCCAAGTGAACAAGAATTATCAGAGTCCATTGATGGAAGCTTACGTTGATGAAGTGAGGAAGCTAGAAGAACACTTTGACAGCCTGCAGATGGACTATGTTCCAAGAGCTCAGAATGACATTGCGGACGGCCTGTCAAAGTGCGCCGCACTTAAGTTACCTGTGGAACCAGGGATCTTTGTGCTCAAGCTGACTCAACCATCCGTGACACCATCAACTGGACAGAGCAAGAAGAGGAAGTTGATTTCTGGAGACTACTTTCCGGCAGAGCTCCCCGAAGCCGCCGCCAAGAAAGTCCCCAAGATCAACACCAAGAGTGCTGAGGAGCAGTCTGCTCCGGCAAGCCTTAGGGTTTGTTCCGTTGAAGCAGACGCTCCCGACAAGTTTTGCTCCGGCAAGCTTGCCGGGGAACATCAAGCTCCGGCTGAGCCGCAGGTTCTCGCCGTAGAAGCGGATGTTCCCGCAGCAGCAGATGTGCCTTTAGTCCTTGTTGTCGAGCCGCAAGCTCCAGCATGGGCACAGCAAATTGTTCGTTTCCTTCAGACAGGAGAACTTCCCGAAGAGCAAGAAGAAGCGGAAAAAGTAGCCCGGCAGTCAAGTATGTACCAGTTTGTCGACAACATACTGTACAGAAGAAGACTCAACGGCGTGAAATTGAAGTGTATTCACCGGGAAGACGGACAAAAGCTGTTGGCAGAGATACATGGAGGCATATGTGGTCACCACATTGGCGCAAGAGCACTTGCCGGCAAAGCTTTCCGGCAAGGTTTCTTTTGGCCGACAGCCCTCCACGATGCAACTGCACAAGTAACCAAGTGTGAAGCGTGCCAGTTCCATTCCAAGCAGATACACCAGCCAGCTCAAGCTCTTCAGACGATCCCTTTATCCTGGCCATTTTCGGTCTGGGGGCTCGACATCCTCGGCCCCTTTCCCCGAGCTGTCGGGGGCTTTGAGTACTTGTACGTTGCAATCGACAAGTTCACAAAGTGGCCGGAAGTGGAACCAGTGAGGAAGGTGACAGCACAGTCAGCAGTCAAGTTTTTCAGGTCAATTGTTTGCCGTTTCGGGATCCCTAACAGGATCATCACCGACAATGGCACGCAATTCACGAGCCGCACCTTCATGCAGTACGTCCAAGATCTTGGCGCCAAGGTCTGCTTCGCTTCTGTTGCTCATCCGAGAAGCAACGGTCAAGCGGAGAGGGCAAATGCTGAAGTGCTGCACGGGCTCAAGACCAGAACTTTCGACAGGCTGCACAAGTGTGGAAAGAACTGGATCGAGGAGCTGCCGGTGGTTCTTTGGTCGATCAGGACGACGCCAAATCGAGCCACTGGCCAGACACCTTTCGCTCTAGTCTATGGAGCAGAGGCAATTCTCCCCACGGAACTCGTATACGGGTCACCTCGAGTGCTCGCTTATGATGAGCTTGAGCAAGAGCAGCTGCGACAAGATGATGCGCTGCTCCTTGAGGAGGACCGTCTTCAGGCTGCTGTATGAGCTGCTCGATACCAGCAAGCTTTGCGCCACTACCATAGCCGCAAAGTTAATGCCAGAAGTTTCGAGGAAGGCGACCTTGTTCTTCGGCGCGTTTAGTCCGCCAAGAATTCCAACAAGTTGACGCCGAAGTGGGAAGGCCCTTACCGGGTGAAACGAGTCACTAGGCCTGGCGCTGTCCGCCTAGAGATCGAAGATGGCATTCTGGTGAGCAACTCCTGGAACCTGTTCCGGCAACCACCTTTTGTACAAGTCTTGCCGATGTTGCATGTAATCCTTTGTACAAAGCCGGGCGCAGACCCCGTGCATAAGTAAAGCTCATGTGCTCCGCACATCTTGTCAATTTCATGCATACATTATCTGATACTTTGTGCAGCACCTACCCCCGGTAAGCAATAACGAGCCGAAAGGCCCCATATCTTTATTTTCTCTTCTTTCTTTTTCTCAAACAAAGGAAAGAAAGGTTCCCTCGCACACAAGTTTGCCGGGGGGGAGGAGAAGATAATGGTGTGGACCAGGCGTCGTTTAAGGAAGGTTCGCCTTGCCGGGAAGCAAACGACAGAAAAGCTAAGTTGCCAAAGTCTGAGCAATTAGTTTTAATTTTTAAGTTATCTTCCTCGAACCACTGTGCTTTGTATGGAAAACCTGTGCGCGGAGGAACCAACTCGTAGCTAGTTGTGCCCTTACTTTGTTTCGAGTCCGCTCTACAACTTAAGTGTGCTGCAACTAGTCACGACAAGGTTTCTTGTCGGAGCGGCACCACTAGCAGGCTACTGACGTCCCGCACTCAGCGCTCGCGGCTCGGGTGCCTGCGCCGACAAGTTCCCTAAAAGCGTAGGGTAAAAACATACAAAGCAAGGGATCTAGTAAAGGAAATAACATAGCGATCATTATCCAAAATAAAGTTATATTACAAGATAACTTGTCGCAGCTCTAACACATTGTTCCCATGACATGACCAACAGCGACAAGGAAAAAGATAAAACGAGCGGCCTAGTCTACGCGATCGCCCTCAACCCTCTTGATCCCGCTCACCTTGTCCATAATGGGTGCGACAAGGGCCTTGAGCGGTTCCAGATCAGCGTCGGGCGGCAAAGACCTGAGGACGTTGGTGAGGTTGAGGCCTGGGTTGCGGAAGGCCACCTTCACCAGCACCTTCTGAAGAACTCCCGCGCAAATCTTGCGCGACTCGTCGGCCAGCTGATTTGGGATCTTCTCCCGAAGCCGCTGGAGGGCTGTCGCCACGCCCTTGAAGAACAAGCTGAGCTTGGCGCTGGGTTGGAGATGCTCGTCGGAAGAATACCCGAAGTCCTCCATCCCCAGCTGCGCCAGCTCCCCGTCGATGACTGCGGCGATATTCACCAGACCCTCGGTCCAGTGCTCCACAGTCTCTCTAAATGAGTTCTGGGTGACGGCAATGCTCGCCAGCAGCGCCTCGTCGGCCTTGATCTTCTCCGACAAGGTCACCTCTCGCTCCTTGGCGCCGTCCAGCGTCTGAGTCAGCGTAGCCAGCTTCAACTCGAGATCTGCGTTGGAGTCCTTGGCGGCGCTGAGCTCCTTGCTCCTCTCAGCGAGAAGACCTTGCAGCTCACCGTGGGCGGCGGCATCCTTCTCGCGCTCGCGCTTGAGCGCGGCAAGCTCCTCGCCGCTCGTCCTGAGATTGGCCTCCAGCTGCGCCACTTTCGCCTCCAGCTCTTTCTTGGCGGCCTCGGCAGCCGCGGCAGCATCCCTTGCTTCTTTGAGAGCCCCGCCAATCGCTAGCTCCCGCGCGGCGAGCTCCTCCTCGTGGCTGTCAAGGTTCACCTTGCGCTGTGCCAACTCTCCTTCCTGCGCAAATAGGCTTTCAGTGACAAGCCGTTGCTTCTCTTCGGCTTCAGCCTTATCGAGGAGGAAAGCTTTCCGCTCCTCGAGAAGTTGCTCCTGCTCCTCTGCCAGGGACCGGAGAGCCTCCTTCCTGAGACCCTGGAGCTCCTCCACGCGCTTCTCAATGTCGACTCCCGCCTTCGCGACAAGCGCTTCTCGGGAGGCCAGCTTGGCTTGTCGGGCGCGGTAGAGCGACGTCAGCTTCCGCAGCAGCCGCTCCTCTTCAGGCTCGTCGCTGCTGCTTGGCGCGTCAACCAGCATCAAAGGTTTCTCCGTCAAAGGTTTCTCCTTGGACCGGCGCCCTGGAGCTCGAAGCCCAGGGGAGCTTGATGAAGACGCCATCGCCGGCCTTCAAGTAGGCGCCGGGCTGGGGCTCTTCGGAGCCCGGCGCTGCGGCAGCGGCGGAGGGATCGGTGGTCGGTGCAGCGCCTGACGCTCCTGCGGCTTCGGGACCGTCAGTGTGATCACCGGATCCCTCGCCGGCTTCTGCGGCGGCAGCCTTGGCAGCCTCTTCGCTGGTGTGCTCATCAACGCCGGCCTCTCCTTCAGCGGCTTCAGTTTCCATCGGCTCTGTGGCGGATGGATCTGAAGAACGAAGAAGGGAGAGAAGTCAAGCGAATATGCGAAAATAAAGTCAGAAGAAGAAAAACCCAAGGGCAAGTTTTTAGGCAAGTGGATTACCTGTGCTAGGGTCTGCAGTCGCGGTCTCAGCCACCGGAGGATCACTGGTGTCGTCCCTTGCCGGAGAATTGGCCCTTGCCGGAGAGTTCTCCCTTGCCGGAGAGCGCTCCTTTGCCGGGGACTCCTCCCTTGGCGGTGTAGTCGAAGCAGATGGCACTTCGGGGGCGGCTTCCGGGCCCTCCTGGTGAGGCTGCTCTGCTCCTACACAAATCCAACAGTCAAGATATCAGTAAGAGAAAAGAGCACCCATGCGCACCTGACGGCAGGAAGTAAACCATATACTTACGCTGGGGGCTCGCTGGGGGCTGCTTTGGGGAGTAGTAGCCAGGTCCGTCAAGGTGGTCTCAGACACACCCCCTACTGACACGGTGGGATCATCTTCGATGACAATCACCGAGGCCTTGGCTCTCTTCGCCGCTCTCTGGGCTAGCGTCCTGAAAAGGAATGGATTCAGATCGAAGCAAGTCAGATACAGGATGAAAGCAACAAGATTGAAGAACTACGAGGACAGCAAGAAAGCTTACTCTTCTTCTTCATCATCGGAGCTGAGCGCGGAGAGATCGAAGTCCGGCTCCCCTCCGGTGCGGCGAGGCGGAGGAGTAGGTTCCCTTGCTCGCTTAGCAGGGGCGGTGGCGGAGGACCGGGAAGACCCCGCTCCAGTTGCCGCAGCGGCGTGAGGCGCTCCCGCGGCAACGGTGCTTGCCGCGGTAGAGCGTGTCGCGCGGCTCGGCGGCTGTTGACCCGTCTGCCGCCTCGCTACGTCCCCGGCCTTGCGGAGACGCCTTCTTGGTGCAGCCGGGGGCTCCACTTGCGGCAAGCTGTCTGAGGGTTCGGGCTCTTCCTCGCCGGGCTCGCTCGGCTCAGCTTCAGGGCCGACAAGATCTTCCTCGCCGGCAAACTCCTCGCGCTCGGCAAGGCTTGCCGCCTCTGCTGCCTCTGCCTCCTCCTCGGTGAACCCGAACTCGCCCTTGGCAGCTACTGCCGCAGCCTCTTCCGTCCTAGTGGCGATGCGCTGCAGCTCCGCGTCGGTAGTGTCACGGGTGAGGCTCTTCTGCTCGTCGGCGCGGATCGGCACTTCCTCCAGGCTGTCGAAGAACGCCCGCACGACGTCATCCGCAGGCTCTTGCCAAGTTGGGGTGATTCCGTGCGAATCGCACAACGGCATCATCGCGCGGATCCGGTCGAGCGAAGAATTGTTGCACAACGGAACAACGCTCCTCGGCAACATGAATGGATGCTGAGGATCGCGTTTGAACAGCTCCAGGAGCATCGCATCCAGCTCCAGGACGGTGAAGTTGAAATTGAGGCCCGGGCGCAACCTCATGATATCTGCCGAGTTCTTGAACTCCCAGGCGGGTCTCCCTCTCTCCTGCAGGGGGGCGATGCAGGGACGAAGGAAATCTGCGCCAATGGCGCCTACAGTGAGCCCGGCAAGCCTGAGGCGAAGGATTCGGATGACGGCGATCTTCAGCCTGTCGTCTTCCGGGGCCACGTTGCTCCAATCGTTGCCGCGTACTATTGGGGCTTGGCGCACGGCAGTGAGCGGCTGCGGGTTCTCCTCGACGATCCAACACCACTCCGCTCTCCACTCCTCCCATTTGCTGCGAAGCTCTCCCTCCAGATAAGCTTCTTTCTTGCCGACTCTCGAGATCCAGGCGATTCCTCCGGCAAGGGGCTCTCCTCTCTCGACTCGGGGCATAAAGAAATGGCGGAAGAGGGCTACGTTTGGGTGGACTCCGACAAAGTTTTCGCACAGATGTGCGAAAACTGCCATGGTCAGAACGGTGTTGGGGGTGAAATCAAGGAGGCGGAGCCCGTAGGTGTTCATAATGTCGCAGAAGAATTCCGAGAAGGGCGGGCAGAGCCCGCAATAGAAGAACAGCGCGAAGAAGGGGTACCCGTTTGGAGCCAGCTCCGAAGCGGTGGCCGGGAGTACCCTCGTGCGCGGGTGCACTCGCGTCTCCGTCGACCAGAAGAGGTAGTAGTACTCCCTCAGCTCCTTGGCGCCAAGCTGAGGGGGGAAGATGGCCCGCTCCTTCCGCAGCGCCGCGAGCCGCTGCGCCTCGGCCGACTTCACGCCCTTCCCCTTGTCGGCTTTCGGAGCCATGGAGGGGGTGGCGGGGGAGATCGACGGCGTTGGTGGTGCTGGTGGCAACGGGGGGCGGAGTGCTGCTCTCTTTCTGCTTCGAGAAGAAGGGGGGAGCGGCGGAGATTTTTGGAGTTGGAGCAACAAACGGCAAGATGGGCGAACTGCCCCTGTTTCCCCTGCTTATAAAGAGGGAGAGGGCGGACGTTTCGCCCTTCCAAATAAAGAAACCACCCACGATCTCTCCCACGATGCCGCATTCAACGCGTGCCGTTGGGGGAGGGCGCGGTGGATACGGAGTAAGAATCGGCGTTACCCAGGCCGCGCGTGCCCGTGCCCTGTTTTGGGCCTGGCCCAACAGCGCTCGGCACCGTGTGTGGCCCAGGCCCGGGGGCTCCTGTCGGTGTACTAGAGTAGGGGTACCCTAGTACCCCGAACTTGTGCACGGGCAGCTGCAGCGCCCCGCGGCAAGGGCTTGCCGGGTGACCGCCAAGGTACTCCGTGGCTCCTTTGGAGCCATTCAAGAACAAAGTATTCAAGCCAAGAAGACAAGGCCCCGGCTGTTGGAAATATGCCCTAGAGGCAATAATAAAAGCATTATTATTATATTTCCTTGTTCATGATAATTGTCTTTATTCATGCTATAATTGTATTATCTGGAAATCGTAATACATGTGTGAATAACAGACACCACCATGTCCCTAGTGAGCCTCTAGTTGACTAGCTCGTTGATCAACAGATAGTCATGGTTTCCTAACTATGGACACTGGATGTCATTGATAACGAGATCACATCATTGGGAGAATGATGTGATGGACAAGACCCAATCCTAAACATAGCACAAGATCGTATAGTTCGTTTGCTAGAGTTTTCCAATGTCAAGTATCTTTTCCTTAGACCATGAGATCGTGTAACTCCCGGATACCGTAGGAGTGCTTTGGGTATGCCAAACGTCACAACGTAACTGGGTGACTATAAAGGTAGACTACGGGTATCTCCGAAAGTGTCTGTTGGGTGACATGGATCAAGACTGGGATTTGTCACTCCATATGACGGAGAGGTATCACTGGGCCCACTCGGTAATGCATCATCATAATGAGCTCAGAGTGACCAAGTGTCTGGTCACGGGATCATGCATTACGGTACGAGTAAAGTGACTTGCCGGTAACGAGATTGAACGAGGTATTGGGATACCGACGATCGAATCTCGGGCAAGTAACATATCGATAGACAAAGGGAATAGCGTACGAGATTGATTAAATCCTCGACATCGTGGTTCATCCGATGAGATCATCGTGGAGCATGTGGGAGCCAACATGGGTATCCAGATCCCGCTGTTGGTTATTGACCGCAGAGTCGTCTCGGTCATGTCTGCTTGTCTCCCGAACCCGTAGGGTCTACACACTTAAGGTTCGGTGACGCTAGGGTTATGAAGATATGTATATGCAGAAACCCGAATGTTGTTCGGAGTCCCGGATGAGATCCCGGACGTCACGAGGAGTTCCGGAATGGTCCGGAGGTAAAGAATTATATATAGGAAGTGCTATTTCGGGCATCGGGACAAGTTTCGGGGTTATCGGTATTGTATCGGGACCACCGGAAGGGTCCCGGGGGTCCACCGGGTGGGGCACCTGTCCCGGGGGGCCACATGGGCTGTAGGGGGTGCGCCTTGGCCTAGATGGGCCAAGGGCACCAGCCCCTATAGGCCCATGCGCCTAGGGTTTCCACCAAGGAGGAGTCCTAGTGGTGGAAGGCACCCCGAGGTGCCTTGGGGGGGGAGGGAAACCCTCCCCTGGCCGCCGCACCTAGGAGATCAGATCTCCTAGGCTGCGCACCAGCCCCCCTGGCACCCCTATATATAGTGGGGGAGAGGAGGGACTTCATACACCAGCCCCTGGCGCCTCCACCTCCCCCCGTTACGTCTCTCCCTCGTAGTCTCGGCGAAGCCCTGCTGCTGTGACGCCCTGCATCCACCACCACGCCGTCGTGCTGCTGGATCTTCATCAACCTCTCCTCCCCCCTTGCTGGATCAAGAAGGAGGAGACGTCTCCCGTCCCGTACGTGTGTTGAACGCGGAGGTGCCGTCCGTTCGGCGCTGGTCATCGGTGATTTGGATCACGTCGAGTACGACTACATCATCACCGTTCTTTTGAACGCTTCCGCTCGCGATCTACAAAGGTATGTAGATGCATCTAATCACTCGTTGCTAGATGAACTCCTAGATGATCTTGGTGAAACGAGTAGGAAATTTTTTGTTTTCTGCAACGTTCCCCAACACCGGCAAGAGGAGCTTGCCGGGAAGGCCAACCGAGGCATCTCAAGGAACTTGCCGCGACGCACCACGCGTCCCGGCAAGGCCCTGTGAGCGACAAGCTTCCGGGCGCGACAAGACCACGACCGCGGCAAGACGCTTGCCGCGGCAAGCGGCCACTCTGTGCCCACGCTCCAGCGCATCCACCAACGTGTCGCCCTGGGGGCCTTTCCAGGCACGCGTGGCGGAAGGCTGTGCAGCCAGCGGTAAGCGGTGGCATGTGATGCTGACAAGATCGCCATCGTGGCAGGCGATGGCGCCCTTGACGGTCCTTTTCTACACTGTTTGGGCGACACAGACGGGCATTTAATGCCCTTGTCCCCTGCTGTCAGGGTTAGGTAGAGTACACTATACAGGTAGCTGTACCAACCACCTCTCTTTTTACATTTTTACCCTTCTCTGCGTTGCCACCTGTCGGTGACCCCTTTAGCATATAAAAGGAGGCCCATGCGCAACGTAGAGGGGGTTCGGATCATTTCGAAGCCAGAAAGGCACTTAGCTCTCTGGGGCAAGAACACAATACAATCAGACAAGCAGCAGTAGGAGTATTATCTCTCCGGAGAGCTCCGAAGCTGGGTAAACTGCTCGTGTGCTTCGCCTCGATCTGCTCTTCGTGCGACCTCCACCCCCCGCCGAACCGAAAGGGGCTCGGTGTGCCGGTCCCATAGGTGTTCGTGGATCAGTTTCCCCGACACGCCAGCTGTCCCAAAATATCCTACCACCTAACGGTCATATCAGACAAGGGCATTTATGTCTTATCATGTCGGATTGCTCCCTAGACTATAAATAGCCGCCCCCTACAACCACTAGCTGGTTGGCTGCTCCAAGAGAAACTGACACTTGTCATTTGAGAGCATCCCATCCTCCGAGGACTTTGAGCGAAAATCATCAAGTGAGGTGATGACCCACAAGTGTAGTGGATCTATCATAGTCCTTTCGATAAGTAAGAGTGTCGAACCCAATGAGGAGCAGAAGGAAATGATAAGCGGTTTTCGGTAAGGTTTTCTGCAAGCACTGAAATTGTAGGTGATAGCTAGTTTTATGATAAGATAAATAGTAATGAGTAACAAGTAAATAAAGTAAATAAGGTGCATCAAGGAAGCCCAATCCTTTATGTAGCAAAGGATAAGCCTGGATAACTTCTAATAATGAGAAAGGAGCTCCTGAGGACACATGGGAATTATCGTCAAGCTAGTTTTCATCACGCTCATATGATTCGCATTCGGTACTTTGATAATTTGATATGTGGGTGGACCGGTGCTTGGGTGCTGCCCTTACTTGGACAAGCATCCCACTTATGATTAACCCCTATTGCAAGCATCCACAACTACAACAAAAGTATTAAGGTAAACCTAACCATAGCATGAAACATATGGATCCAAATCAGCCCCTAACGAAGCAACGCATAAACTAGGGTTTAAGCTTCTGTCACTCTAGCAACCCATCATCTACTTATTACTTCCCTATGCCCTCCTCTAGGCCCAATAATGGTGAAGTGTCATGTAGTCGATGTTCACATGACACCACTAGAGGAGAAGACAACATACATCTCATTAAAATATCGAACGAATACCAAATTCACATGACTACTAATAGCAAGACTTCACCCATGTCCTCAGGAACAAACGTAACTACTCACAAAGCATATTCATGTTCATAATCAGAGGTGTAATAATATGCATTAAGGATCTGAACATATGATCTTCCACCAAGTAAACCAATAAGTATCAACTACAAGGAGTAATCAACACTACTAGCAACCCACAGGTACCAATTTGTGGTTTTGGATACAAGATTGGATACAAGAGATGAACTAGGGTTTGAGAGGAGATGGTGCTGGTGAAGATGTTGATGGAGATTGACCCCCTCCTGATGAGAGGATCGTTGGTGATGATTTCCCCCTCCCGGAGGGAAGTGTCCCTGGCAGAACAGCTCTGCCAGAGCTCTAGATTGGTTCCGCCAAGGTTCCGCCTCGTGACTGTGGAGTTTCGTCCCGTAAGCTTGCCCATGATTTTTTCTAGGGTAAAAGTGATGATATAGCAGAAGATGGACGCCAGAGGCCCACCAGGGGGGCCAGGAGATAGGGGCGCGCCCTATAGGGGGGGGGGCGCCCCTGTCTCCTGGACAGGGTGTGGGCCCCCTGGCCTATTTCTTTCACTCAGAAATTCTTATAAATTCCAAAAAGTTGTTTCGTGGAGTTTCAGGACTTTTGGAGTTGTGCAGAATAGGTTTCCAATGTTTGCTCCTTTTCCAGCCAGAATTCTAGCTGCCGGCATCCCCCCTCTTCATGGTAAACCTTGTGTAATAAGAGAGAATAGCCATAAGTAATGAGATATAATGTGTAATAACAACCCATAATGCAATAAATATTGATATAAAAGCATGATGCAAAATGGACGTATCAACTCCACCAAGCTTAGACCTCGCTTGTCCTCAAGTGGAAGCCGATATCGAAAAATATGTCCACATGTTTAGAGATAGAGGTGTCGATAAAAATAAAATACGGACATGAGGGCATCATGATCATTCTTATAACAGCAACATATAAAGATTCCATTAAATAATTTCTTATGCTCAAGTAACAATCAATTCACAATATCAAAGATGGTTCACAAACCTCATTAAGAACTAACAAACTATAATCTCAGTCATTGAAGCAATCGCAATTTATCATAACATCAGAAAGAGTCAACAATCGAGCTTTCCAACAAGTCCACATACTCAAACTATCATATAGTCTTCTACAATTGCTAACACTCATGCAATACTTGTGGTTATGGAGTTTCAGACGAACACCGAGAAAGATAGGGGCTTATTATGTTGCCCCCCAATGTATTCACCTTTAGGTGATGTCAACAATAATAGCCCATGCTAACGAACATCCAATTGGATATGTATATCATGATCTTTCAAACATGAAGAGCTTGCCAAAGTATAAAATGAAAAAGGGAAAGGTGGAGATCACCTTGACTCAAGCACAAAAATAAAAGCATAAAGTAAGAACATGAAGTAAAAGATAGGCCCTTCGCAGAGGGAAGCAGAGGTTGTCATGCGCTTTTTAGGGTTGATGCATAAGATCTTAATGCAAAAGAACGCCACTTTATATTGCCCCTTGTGTGTGGACCTTTATTATGCAGTCCGTCGCTTTTATTACTTCCACAACAAGTTCGTACAAAGCTTATTTTCTCCGCACTAATAAGTCATAAATAATTAGAGAGCGATTTTTATTGCTTGCACCGATGACAACTTACTTGAAGGATCTTACTCAATCCATAGGTAGGTATGGTGGACTCTCATGGCAAAACTGGGTTTAAGGGTAATTGGAAGCACAAGTAGTATCTCTACTTGGTGCAAGGAATTTGGCTAGCATGAGGGGGAAAGGCAAGCTCAACATGTTCGGAAGGTCAATGACAACATACTTTAACTGAGATGTGAGAAAACATAAACTATTATGTTGTCTTCCTTGTCCATCGTCAACTCTTTTAGCATGTCATACTTAATGAGTGCTCACAATCATAAAAGATGTCCAAGATAGTGTATTTATATGCGAACCTCTCTTCCCTTATTACTTCCTATTAATTGCAACGATGACCAAGGCTACGTTCATCAACTCCCAACAATTTTTATGCCTCATACTTTCTATGTGTGAAGTTATCACTATCCATAAGATCAATATGAACTCTTTTATTCTTTTTATTCTTTCTATTTTTTCTCAAAATCATGGCAACAAAGCAAAGCCCTTGACTTCAACACTAATCTTTATTATGGATAACTCGCGGACTCGAATACAAAAAGAGATCACAATGCAGAACTCAAACTACTTAATACCAAAACTTCTAGATCAAGATACTACTAAAAGGATCGAACTAAATAAAGCGATAAAGATAGGAGTGTGATGGTGATACGATACCAGGGCACCTCCGCCAAGCTTGGCAGTTGCCAAGGGGGGTGCCCATACCCATGTGATTATGTCCTCAGAGATGGTGAAGTAGGAGTTGTTGATGATGTAGGCTTGTCGTCCGTCTTCCAAGGCATAGGCTCTCCATCATAGAAGGATGATCAAGTCTCCGAGATCCTTAAATCTACAGCCAAACTCATCCTCTTGAATCTATATTCATACTCACAGTTCTGGTTCTGCAGGTCATAGATCTGGGCTTGGAGGTGCTCGATTTTCTCTTGAAGCTTGAATATGGTATCCCCAATGACTTTGGCATCTAGCTTGTGGTTATTGGTGAACTCCGTGATCATCATCTGGTTGGCGTTGAGTCCATGCTCCACCATCCCTTGGCACTTGAAAACTTGCTGCTCCACGCCTTAGAGCTTTGTCTCCACGCTTCCGGTACGCCTTGGTCCCTCCACATCGCGGATGTGCAGCACCCCCTCACGCATCTCAATGGTTTGAGGGTGTTGCAGCACCTCCACAAGATAGGGGTTGATAACCCTCTTGAAAAACTTGTCCTTGGGAGCGCTTGGAGACGACATGATGCTCTTAGATCTGAAACAGAAACAGCTCGAAACGAAACAGAGGAAATTTGCGTGATACGGTGGTCAAAACCTTCAGGAGTATATATAATGAATTTTTACCGACCAAAATACGTAACGTGCAAGAAAACAGAGTCCGGGAGGCACACGAGGTGCCCACGATATAGGGGGCGCGCCCTACAGGGGGGCGCGCCCTCCACTCTCGTGGGAGCCTCGTGTCCCTTTCAGACTACTTCTTTCTTCCTAAAATTCTTAAATATTCCAAAACTGATAAAAAATGCCATTGGAGTTGTTTTGGAGTCGGTTTACTTACCGTACCACATACCTATGCCTTTTTGGAGTCTGGAACGTTCTGGAAAGTGTCCCTTATGTATTCCTCAGGGGTTACGGTTTCAATAATATTAGTTTCAACATTGATAGGATTACCTGAAATATTGTGTTTAATTCTTTGACCGTTTACCACCCTCGGATTTGTGCCTTCAAAGTTGTTCATTTTTATGGCACCAGAACGATAGACCTCCCCGATAACGTAGGGACCTTCCCATTTTGAGAGAAGCTTTCCTGCAAAAAATCACCTACGTTAAACTCACGCTTTTGTATCCTCTTATCATGCCAGCGTTTGACTTTTTCTTTGAAAAGCTTGGCATTCTCATAGGCTTGAGTTCTCCATTCATCGAGTGAGCTAATATCAAATAACCTCTTCTCACCGGCAAGCTTGAAGTCATAACTGAGCTCTTTAATAGCCCAATATTCTTTATGTTCAAGTTCAAGAGGTAAATGACATGCTTTTCCATAAACCATTTTATACGGAGACATACCCATAGGATTTTTGTATGCAGCTCTATAGGCCCATAATGCATCATCAAGTTTTTTTTGACCAATTCTTCCTAGATCTATTAATGGTCTTTTGCAAAATTAATTTGAGCTCTCTATTGCTCAACTCTACTTGACCACTAGACTGCGGGTGATAGGGGGATGCGATTCTATGATTGACATCATACTTAACAAGCATCTTACGGAAGGCACCATGAATAAAATGTGAACCACCATCAGTCATAAGATATCTAGGGACTCCAAACCTCGGAAAAATAACTTCTTTAAGCATTTTAATAGAAGTGTTATGATCAGCATTACTAGTTGGAATAGCTTCTACCCACTTAGTAACGTAATCAACAACAACTAAAATATGTGTATAACCATTAGAGGCAGGAAAAGGTCCCATATAATCAAAGCCCCAAACATCAAATGGTTCAATAACAAGAGAATTATTCATAGGCATTTCTTGACGTCTACTAATGTTACCTATTCTTTGACATTCATCACAAGATAAGACAAACTTACGAGCATATTTGAAGAGAGTAGGCCAATAAAAGCCAGATTGTAGTACCTTGTGTGCAGTTCTGTCTCCAACATGGTGTCCTCCATAAGATTCAGAGTGACACTTACGTAGAATCTGTTCCTGTTCATGCTCAGGCACACAATGTCTATTAACACCATCTAGTCCTTCTTTATAAAGGTGTGGATCATCCCAGAAGTAATGTCTTAAATCATAAAAGAACTTTTTCTTTTGCTGGTATGTGAAACTAGGCGGTAAATATTTAGCAACAATGTAATTAGCATAATCAGCATACCAAGGAGCAGTACGAGAAGCATTGACGACCGCTAATTGTTCATCAGGAAAGCTATCATTAATAGGCAGTGGGTCATCAAGAACATTCTCTAACCTAGACAAGTTATCTACAACAGGGTTCTCAGCTCCCTTTCTATCAATAATATGCAAATCAAATTCTTGGAGCAAGAGAACCCATCTAATGAGTCTAGGCTTAGCATCTTTCTTTTCCATAAGATATTTAATAGCAGCATGATCAGTGTGAATAGTAACTTTGGAATCAACAATATAAGGTCTAAACTTGTCACATGCAAACACAACTGCTAAGAATTCTTTTTCAGTGGTAGCATAATTTCTCTGGGCAGTATCAAGAGTCTTACTAGCATACTGGATAACATTCAATTTCTTATCAACTCTTTGCCCTAAAACAGCACCTACAACATAGTCACTAGCATCGCACATAATTTCAAAAGGTAAATTCCAATCAGGTGGCTGAACAATAGGTGCAGTGATCAAAGATTTCTTAAGCACTTCAAATGCTTCTACACAATCATCATCAAAGACAAAAGGAATATCTTTTTGCAATAAATTAGTCAGAGGCCTAGATATTTTAGAAAATTCCTTAATGAACCTCCTATAAAAACCGTCATGACCAAGGAAACTTCTTATACCTTTTATATCCTTGGGACATGGCATCTTTTCAATAGCATCAACTTTGGCTTATCAACTTCAATACCTCTCTCGGAGATCTTGTGCCCCAAGACAATGCCTTCATTAACCATAAAGAGACACTTTTCCCAATTTAGGACGATACTAGTGTCTTCGCATCTCTGCAAAATTCGATCAAGGTTGCTCAAACAATCATCAAAAGAGGATCCATAGACAGAGAAGTCATCCATGAATACCTCACAAATCTTTTCACAAAAATCAGAGAATATAGCCATCATGCATCTTTGAAAGGTAGCAGGTGCATTACATAAACCAAAAGGCATACGTCTATAAGCAAAAGTACCAAAAGGGCAAGTAAAAGTAGTTTTAGATTGGTCCTTCGCCGACACAGGTATCTGAGAGAAACCAGAATAACCATCTAGAAAGCAAAAATGTGTGTGTTTGGATAGCCTTTCTAGCATTTGATCAATAAAAGTTAAATGGTAACGATCTTTCTTGGTAGCTTTATTTAACTTACGGAAATCAATTACCATCCTATAACCTGTAATAATTCTTTGCGGGATCAATTCATCTTATCATTAGGAACGACGGTAATACCTCCCTTTTTAGGGACACAATGGACAGGGCTTACCCATTCACTATCAGCAACGGGATAAATAATACCTGCCTCAAGGAGCTTTTGTATCTCCTTTCTTACCACTTCCTTCATCTTGGGACTTAATCGTCTTTGAGGGTCTCCAACTGGTTTGGCATCTTTCTCCACTGAAATCTTGTGTTGACATAATGTGGGACTAATGCCCTTAAGATCATCCAGAGTATATCCAATAGCTGCTCGGTGCTTCTTCAGAGTTTTCAATAATCTTTCTTCTTCTTTCTCTAAAAGGTTAGCACTAATAATAACAGGATATATTTCTTTTTCATCAAGATAAGCATACTTAAGATTATCAGGTAATGGTTTGAGTTCAAACACGGGATCACCCTTGGGTGGAGGGGGATGACGGGGATATAGACCTGGGGTAGGGTCATAGGCTCGACCTATACGTCCTACCCAAGGTCACTACCCTGGAAGATGAAAAGACCAAGAGTCGATAGAAGAGCACCAGTCTCATATGTTGAGTGCAATCCACTCGACAGTCAGATCACTCGACGGTGGTTACCTATCGCCACTCGACCACAAGGAAGATCACTCGACCATATCGAAGACTAGTAGTCAGAAGAGCACACAACGTCCAGATATTTATTCCTTAGTCTTCATGAGCATTAAGAGTACTTAATGCTGGCGTTACCAATAATGCCTCTACTTTATGTACATTAGTTCCCCTGTAATGGAGTGGGGCTGGGGTCCTGGCGCACTCTATATAAGCCACCCCCCCCTCTGGCACAAGGGTTCGCACCCTCTGTAATCCAACAC
The DNA here is from genome assembly GCF_002162155.2 of Triticum dicoccoides. Lineage (NCBI taxonomy): Eukaryota > Viridiplantae > Streptophyta > Magnoliopsida > Poales > Poaceae > Triticum > Triticum dicoccoides. The sequence continues at coordinate 697,798,862 of NC_041383.1, read as the reverse complement.
ATATAATCCAATCAACCACCTCCGGGCACCGAGACGTAGGGCTATTACTTCCTCCGAGAAGGGCCTGAACTCATAAACATCGTGTGTACACCTTCATCATAGCTAAGATCTTGCCTCTCCATACCTACCCCCCTTTCTACTGTCAGACTTAGAACCACGACAGGGGATCCCCAAGAATTTCAACGAGAAGGTTATGTTTCAGCATAGGTTCCTGTTTAAGGAACACCTCATCTATTTCTTCCCTTTCCTTCATAAACATATCGTTTTCATGGTCTAGTAAATATTGTTCTAGCGGATCAGTTGGAGGAACAACAATGGAAGCAAGACCAATAATCTCATCCTTGCTAGGTGGTTCCCTTTCATGAGGTTGTCTACTAAACTTAGCGAAATTAAACTCATGAGACATACCAATAGTGACAATATTCTTTTCACAATTAATCTTAGCACTAGCAGCATTCAAGAAGGGTCTACCAAAAATAATGGGACAAAAATCATCTTGTGGGGAACCAAGAACAAGGAAATCAATAGGGTATTTAACCTTCCCACACAAAACTTCAACATCTCTAACAATTCCAATAGGTTTAATGGTGTCCCTATTAGCAAGCTTAATAGTAACATCAATGTCTTCTAATTCAACGGGTGCAATGTCGTGCATAATTTCTTTATAAAGATCATAAGGTATCGCACTAGCACTAGCTCCCATATCACATAAGCCATGATAACAATGATCTCCTATTTTAACAGAAATAACAGGCATGCCTATGACAGGTCTACGTGTCTTAGTATCAGGTCTAGCAATATTAGCAGTCTCACCCAAGAAAGAAATGACATGCCCATCTAAGTCTTCATCCAAGAGATCTTTAACCATAGCAATACCAGGTACAACATTAATTTGCTCAGGAGGTGTATAAGTCCTAGTATTACTCTTACGAACAACAGTCGAAGATTTAGCATGATCCTTTATCCTAACAGGGAAAGGAGGTTTTTCAACATAAGCAGTAGGAACAATAGGATCACTATAGGTAATAGTCTTTTCTTCGACTGTAATAGGTGCAACTACTTTCACTTCAACAGGAGGATTAAATTTAAACCACTTCTCTTTAGGGAGGTCAACGTGAGTAGCAAAAGATTCACAAAAAGTGGCTACTATCTTAGAGTCAAGTCCATACTTAGCGCTAAATCCACGAAAATCATCGGTATCCATAAAAGATTTAACACAATCGAACTTAGGTGTCATACCTGACTCCTTACCATCGTCGGAACCCCAATCTTCAGAGTTGCGTTTAATTCTTTCCAATAAGTCCCATTTGAAATCAATAGTCTTCAGCACATAAGAACCATCACAGGAAGTATTGAGCAGGTTGCGATTATCAAGAGAAAGCCGAGCGTAAGAATTCTGAATAATCATTTCCCGAGAGAGCTCATGATTGGGGCATGAGTATAACATTCACTTAAGCCTCCCCCAAGCTTGAGCGATGATTTCTCCTTCATGAGGCCAGAAATTATATATGTAATTACGATCACGATGAACAAGATGCATAGGATAGAACTTCTGGTGAAATTCCAACTTCAATCGCTTATAATTCCAAGATCTCGTATCATCACATAGCCTATACCATGTCAATGCATCTCCCTTCAAAGATAAAGGGAAGACCTTCCTTTTGACAGCATCATCGGGAATACCTACAAGCTTAAATAATCCACAAACGCCATCCACAAAAATAAGGTGTAAATCAGGATGCAATGTTCCATCTCCTGCAAATGGATTAGCTAGCAGTTTCTCTATCATACCCGAAGGAATCTCAAAATAAATATTTTCATAAAGTTCAGTAGGTTGAGGAGCAACTCTTTGCTCTTCTGGATGGGGTGAAGATACCCCAAACAAGCCCTTCAAAGGATTAGTTTCCATAGTGACAAGTAACAGAAAATTTCAGCACACTATATAAATGTTTCCTTACCAAGTTCCACTCACCAAAAGCGCTACACTCCCCGACAACGGTGCCAGAAAAGAGTCTTGATGACCCACAAGTGTAGGGGATCTATCATAGTCCTTTCGATAACTAAGAGTGTCGAACCCAACGAGGAGCAGAAGGAAATGATAAGCGGTTTTCAGTAAGGTTTTCTGCAAGCACTGAAATTGTAGGTGATAGCTAGTTTTATGATAAGATAAATAGTAACGAGTAATAAGTAAATATAGCAAATAAGGCGCAGCAAGGAAGCCAATCCTTTATGTAGCAAAGGATAAGCCTGGACAACTTCTAATAATGAGAAAGGAGCTCCCGAGGACACATGGGAATTATCGTCAAGCTAGTTTTCATCACGCTCATATGATTCGCGTTCGGTACTTAGATAATTTGATATGTGGGTGGACTAGTGCTTGGGTGCTGCCCTTACTTGGACAAGCATACCACTTATGATTAACCCCTATTGCAAGCATCCACAACTACAACAAAAGTATTAAGGTAAACCTAACCATAGCATGAAACATATGGATCCAAATCAGCCCCTAACGAAGCAACGCATAAACTAGGGTTTAAACTTCAGTCACTCTAGAAACCCATCATCTACTTATTACTTCCCTATGCCCTCCTCTAGGCCCAACAATGGTGAAGTGTCATGTAGTCGACGTTCACATGACACCACTAGAGGAGAAGACAACATACATCTCATCAAAATATCGAACGAATACCAAATTCACATGACTACTAATAGCAAGACTTCACCCATGTCCTCAGGAACAAACGTAACTACTCACAAATCATATTCATGTTCATAATCAAAGGTGTAATATATGCATTAAGGATCTGAACATATGATCTTCCACCAAGTAAACCAATAAGTATCAACTACAAGGAGTAATCAACACTACTAGCAACCCACAGGTACCAATTTGTGGTTTTGGATACAAGATTGGATACAAGAGATGAACTAGGGTTTGAGAGGAGATGGTGCTGGTGAAGATGTTGATGGAGATTGACCCCCTCCCGATGAGAGGATCGTTGGTGATGACATTGGTGATGATTCCCCCCTCCCGGAGGGAAGTGTCCCCGGCAGAACATCTCTGCCAGAGCTCTAGATTGGTTCCGCCAAGGTTCCGCCTCGTGGCGGTGGAGTTTCGTCCCATAAGCTTGCCCACGATTTTTTCCAGGGTAAAAGTTATGATATAGCAGAAGATGGACGCTAGAGGCCCACCAGGGGGCCTAGGAGATAGGGGCGCGCCCTATAGGGGGGGGGCGCCCCCTGTCTCCTGGACAGGGTGTGGGCCCCCTGGCCTATTTCTTTCGCTCAGAAATTCTTATAAATTCCAAAAAGTTGTTTCGTGGAGTTTCAGGACTTTTGGAGTTGTGCAGAATAGGTTTCCAACGTTTGCTCCTTTTCCAGCCAGAATTCCAGCTGCCGGCATCCCCCTTCTTCATGGTAAACCTTGTAAAATAAGAGAGAATAGCCATAAGCAATGAGATATAATGTGTAATAACAGCCCATAATGCAATAAATATTGATATAAAAGCATGATGCGAAATGGACGTATCATGAGGAAAACCCAAACCCAAACCTTCAAAACCCCAAAGTGATTGAGCATCACTGAAGAGATTGATCCTGCGTGGATCCGACACTTGTTACCTTTGAAGACGGTGCTTCGTCCAGATGGTTAGGCGTCAAGGTCTAGAGCATCCAAGAGGAATTATGGATCGCCAAGTGACCGGGTTTGTGAAGGTTCGGAAGTCACCTGAAGACTTACCACGAGTGATTGGGCGAGGTCTATGTGACTTTAGCTCAAGGAGAATACGGTGAGGACTGTGTGTCCGGGATTGGGTGTCCTCGAGTTTAAATACTCAGCCGCTCCAACCAGATGTACAACTGAGACAACAGTTGGAACTGGTCTACCAAATCATTGTCTTCACCGAGCTCACTGGTTCTATCTCCTCATCTCTTTCATTTCCTCATGTTTGTTGTTGTGTGCCTGTTCATATCTGTTTGAAGACTTTGACTGAAGACTTTCTCAATTTCCTTAGTTCAATTTCTTCAGTCTGTCCGTCTTCTTTCTTGTGTTATCATGTGTTTAGGCTGTTTGTACTCTGTGCTTGTCTTCATTTCATCATGATGACTATGCTTGTGTTCTGTAATGTTTACTTCTGAGTACTTATTCCACTGCAAGTATTTCTTCTCTTAGGAATTTCCTCACCAGCAAATTCCTCAGTGAAGAATTCATAAAAATCGCCTATTCACCCCCCTCTAGTCGATATAACGCACTTTCAATTGGTATCAGAGCAAGGTACTCCCTTGTTCTGTGTGATTTTGGTTTAATAGCCTGGAGTTTAGTTATGTCGACCGCAGGTATGATCAAGGTCTCTGCCGGGTGTCCCACCTTCGATGGAATGGACTGCCCCTACTAGAAGAATAAGATGCGAATGCATCTTGAGGCAATTGATAACGATCTCTGGTATGTTGTGTAAAATGGTGTTCCCTCAGTCACACCTTCCCTGAATGCTGCTGATGTGAAGAGATTCAAGCAACTCGATTCTCAAGCGAAGAACATCATATATGGCCATCTGAGCAAAGCGTAATATGGTAGAGTGAGTGCTTTGGAAATTGCTAAGCTTATCTGGGATAGGCTCTCCAAAGTAAATGTTGAGTCTCAACTCAACATGACTCTCGTGTTGATGTTCTTTGCAATCTCTTCAACCGCTTCAAAAGACTCGACAATGAAAATGTTTAGCAACCTTCGATCGCCTCACTGATATCTCAAATGAGCTTCAAGCGCTTGGTGCCACTGACATTACCGACCATGAGGTGGTGAAGAAATTGCTGAGATCGCTCGATTCTTCATTTGACACTCTTTCACTGATGATTCAAGAGCGTGCTGATTACAAGTCACTTGATCCTGCTGATATCCTCGAGAGGCTAAACACTCATGAGTTCCAGCTTGCTGAGAAGAGAGATCTCTATGGTTCGAGCTATGGCAAACCATGTGCTCTGAAGGCCAAGGCAGTCTCTGAGTCTGAAGAAGAGGACTCCACTAGCAGCCTTGGTGATCCTGAAGAATTGAGTCAGGAACTAGCACTGCTCGTGAAGAAATTTCAGAAATTCTCAAGACATGGTCGCTTTGGAAAATCCTCATGGAGCAATGATTCCTCATCCAATGACTACAAGAAGAGGCTATGCCACAAATGCATGAAACCTGGTCACTACATTCAAGATTGTCCTTAGTGGGATAAGGAATTGAAGAAGAAGAAATACAAGGATCATAGTTCTGATGATGCCAAGAAGAATAAGAAATCTTCAAAGTCTTCATCATCAAAATCCTCAAAGTCTTCATCTCACAAGAAGAGCAGCTCCAAGAAGGCTCGGGCATTCATTGGCAAGGAAATGGACTCTGAGGCTGAATCTGAGGAACATGAGGACGAGGAGGCATCTGAGGAGTCCGAATCTGGTGTGGCGAGCCTAGCTCTCGCTACTACATTCGTCAGCAAGTCTATCTTCAACTTTGAAGAAAATGCCTTCACCAACAAGACTGATGAAGGCAATGATGACTATGCTCCCACCTATTGCTTCATGGCAAAGGGTGTGAAGGTAACTAAATACGCCTCCTCTGAATCTAGTGAGGATGAATCTGATGAAAATCTTAAGCCCAGCTACTCTAAACTTGATAAGATTGATGTGAAGCAACAAAAGGCTTTTGAAAAGGTTCAAAGCATGCTAGATAAAAGCGATGATATGTTGGGTGAAGAAATGGACCACACTAAAACCTTGACTGATAATCTTCAGAGACTTTAGTCCAAGTTTGACAACCTTCAAGGTCATCATAACACTCTCTTATCTGATGACGAGAAGCTTTCTTATGAATTTCTTCAAAGAAAGCAAGATCTTGAGAAGCTAAGAGTGAGTTATGAAGATCTTCAGAAGGAGCGCGATTCATTACTTGCTCAACAAATCAGCGCTACTCAGGAAGAATTTGTCCCTCCATGTCTGAAGTGCATTGAACGTGAATCTGCTAATTCTTCACCTGAATGTTCAAATGCTTCTAATGTTACAAATTCTTCACCTGTCTCTACTATCACTAATTCCTCATCTGAGGACGTTGCTAGTATCACTGATGATGCAGGGCTGAAGGAATTGTACATAACAGGCATGTACAAAAGCCTAAAAGGGCATCAGACTCTTTGTGATGTGCTTAAAAAGCAGATCCTCAACAGGAACCCTAGGAAAGAGGGTATTGCCTTTGAGAGGAAACTCAATGTTGATGGAACATATTGGAAGCCTGAGCAGTACCCCAAAACCTCATGGGTTGCTGCAAAGGGACCTCCAGTTGATCCATCCAATTTATCTGGCTTTACATGTGAATCTCCTCATTCTTCTGATGAGTCATTTGACTCCAACTATAAACTGTTCAAAATCCAGAATGGTGAAGTATTTGCTAGATATGTTGGCACTAACTGCAGGAATGGTTCCCCTATGAAGAAAATCTGGGTTCCCAAAAGTTGCCTTGAAAGTCTTTAGGTGAATGTCCTCATAACACCACCCATGAAGAATAGGAACTCCAGATCAAATTCTTCATATGGATCAAATTCCTCAACAGGATCAAAATCCTCACATGATCATCATCGTGCTAACCTCTCTATTTCGCAGGGTAGAGCTAAGGGCTATGAATATGAGCATTATTCTTCAAATCATTATGTTCATAAGTCCTCGAAGAATTTTGCTACCTCTTGAGCACTGCGTTGGATTTCCCCGAAGAGGAGAGGATGATGCAGTAAAGTAGCGTAAGTATTTCCCTCAGTTTTTGAGAACCAAGGTATTAATCCAGTAGGAGATCACGAACGAGTCCCTCGTACCTACACAAAACGATAGCTACTCGCAACCAACGCGATTAGGGGTTGTCAATCCCTTCACGATCACTTACGAGGGTGAGATCTGATAGAGATGATAAATAATATTTTTGGTATTTTTGATATAGAGATGCAAAGTAAAAAGTAAAAGGCAAAGTAAAAACAAAGCAAGTAATAAAGTAATGGAGATTGATATGTTGAGAATACACCCGGGGCCATAGGTTTCACTAGTGGCTTCTCTCAAGAGCATAAGTATTCTACGATGGGTGAACAAATTACTGTTGAGCAATTGATAGAAAAGCGAATAATTATGAGATTATCTAGGTATGATCATGTATATAGGCATCACGTCCAAGACAAGTAGATCGAAACGATTCTGCATCTACTACTATTACTCCACTCATCGACCGCTATCCAGCATGCATCTAGAGTATTAAGTTAAAAACAGAGTAACGCCTTAAGCAAGATGGCATGATGTAGAGGGATAAATTCATGCAATATGATAAAAACCCCATCTTGTTATCCTCGATGGCAACAATACAATACGTGCCTTGCAACCCTTTCTATCACTGGGTAAGGACACCGCAAGATTGAACCCAAAGCCAAACACTTATCCCATTGCAAGAACTACCAATCTAGTTGGCCAAACCAAACGGATAATTCTCCTACAAAACCTTCAAACCCAAACCTTCAAAACCCCAAAGTGATTGAGCATCACTGAAGAGATTGATCCTGCGTGGATCCGACGCTTGTTACCTTTGAAGATTATGCTTCTTCCAGACGGTTAGGCGTCAAGGTTTAGAGCATCCAAGAGGAATTGTGGATCGCCGAGTGACCGAGTTTGTGAAGGTTCGGAAGTCACCTGAAGACTTACTACAAGTGATTGGGCGAGGTCTGTGTGACTTTAGCTCAAGGAGAATACAGTGAGGACTGTGTGTTCGGGACTGGGTGTCCTCAAGTTTAAATACTCAGTCGCTCCAACCAGATGTACAACTGAGACAGCAGTTGGAATTGGTCTACCAAATCATTTTCTTCACAAAGCTCACTGGTTCTATCTCCTCATCTCTTTCATTTCCTCATGTCTGTTGTTGTGTGCCTGTTCATACCTGTTTGAAGACTTTGACTGAAGACTTTCTCAATTTCTCCAGTTCAATTTCTTCAGTCTGGCCGTCTTCTTTCTTGTGTTATCATGTGTTTACGCTTTCTGTACTTTGTGCTTGTCTTCATTTCATCATGATGACTATGCTTGTGTTCTGTAATGTTTACTTCTGAGTACTTATTCCGCTGCAAGTATTTCTTCTCTTAGGAATTTCCTCACCAGCAAATTCCTCAGTGAAGAATTCATAAAAATCGCCTATTCACGCCCCCTCTAGTTGATATAACGCACTTTCACGTACATTGCGCCTAGGCTAAGAAGTAGAAGCAGAAGTGAATATCAAACCCAATAGTGATACCTGTAATGAATGGCGGTGCATTTTAATGTCGTTTTCATGTTTTAATAAAATTGATAATGGAAGGGGGGGCTCTTCCCCCTGGTGATTTAAAAGAATGGAATCCTTATCTCTCTGGGTCCATATGTCATTAGTTTTACCTGGTCAAACTTGACAAACCTAGTTGTTGCTGCATACTATTTTCGTTTTCTATGTTGTGATACCGACTATTATTCCACACGGCGGACACATCTCGATGTGTTTGTTGTGTGAAGCTTTAGCACTTTATGATCGTCATTATGTGGAGGCTAGCAGAATTGGTAGATCTGCATAGTGATGATCCCAGAGTGTTACATGTTGGTCTTTGTCCCCTGAAGAGCTAGTGGATTAGCAAACCCTCTCTACCATTTTCCCGCCTCTTTTGGGAATGTGGGACATGATATCTCGGCCTCATATGGCTTCTAGCAAGTTCTCGGTTAAAACTTTATACTTGAGGCTTATTATGGCTCATCGATGCGCGTGTGATGCTTTTGCAACTGGCGACCAACCGCGCACTTTAATGCATCAGGTTGTACATGGTGGCGCTGCTCCATCGACGTTAGCACGCAACTGATTGAACGGTATCGTCGATCAACTTCCATCGGCGTTGCTTAGCAGGTCAGATTTACCTTGGATGCATGATCCCATCTTTTTGAGTGAAGTCTAAGTAGATGTGCAATTTTCAGTGTCCATCCTTAGTTGTGAGTTTCACCTTAGTACTTGTTCATGCTAAAAATAATCCATGGCAACTTTATTAGTACTTGGTCAATAGCATGTGTCATTTCTGTATGTTTTATCACCGCAACATTTGGTCAATGTGGATTTTGTGGTCTTAAGCATACTTGATAAATTCAAGACTATTAGCACAACAACGTTTTGTCCTTTGACATTTTTTTCTTATATTTTTTTGCCATGAGGAAAACACACCACGACAAATGCTCATGGTAATTTCAGAAATTTGTTACTTATGTCACATGGCAATTTAAAATTTTCTTTTTCCAAAATATTGCAATTTAGAAAAAAAAACATATCATGCTCGCATGGCAACTCTTATTTAGATTTTTTCAACCCTAGCCACGGAAAATAAATTGAACATTGGATCGCAATTTATCCGGCTACTTTTTGTCAATCCTAACCATGGCAACTCAACACCTTTTTTGCCAATACTAAATCTTTTCCTCAAACCAGCCATGCAAACAACAGTTTCAATGCATTATTAAGTCGTACATATTACCTTCATATATATAATTGCCATGATCCAAGTAGTATTTTATCCACATTTTTCAGAAGGATTTTTTGCCACAACTTAAATTCAGCAAAGATAAAAGCATGGCCACTGTGTGTAGTTTCCTTTTGTTTTTAATTTTTTTCCATGAATTGTGTCTACTTTTGCCATGTTGTATATATATACACTTGCTATGGAGATATAGGTAAATTCATAAAAAAATCTGATCTTATTATCTAGATCACGGGGATATAGAGCATGGCAGCTTTATATAAGATCATGGCACAATTTATTATCTAGATCATGATAATTTTATTTTAAATGGCATGATAATTTCATTATTTAGCCCATTGCAAAAATTTCAATTATTCTATGGCAATGTTTTTAATTACACCATGGTAGTTCTATTGAAGGTACCATGGTAATCTAATTATTTAGACCATGATATACTTGTTTGTATGTAGCATGACCATTTCATTATTAGAACAAGTCAATTCATTCAGTTAGACCAGGGCAATTTTTTCTACATCATGATGATTTTATTAATTACACAATGATATTTTTCAGTTATACCATGGCAATTTGATTAACTAGATCATGGAATTTTTTATTAAACTTTTTAGCAATTTTTGGTGCCTTTTACAACCTTTTTTCGCCTTTGGACCATGGCCAATTTATTTGACTTATCTAGATTAAAAAAATCACATTATTTGATGTATAAGACATGGCAAATTTTTGATATGTTTGTAAGCGTCCTAAAAAAAGCAAATTAGGTGTTTTTTACCTTTTCAAAGAAAAGCTCCTTTTGTAAAAATTGTAAAATTTTCTACTTTGTCGCATGGCAAATTCATATCATGTTTTGTTTTCTAAACATGGCAAGTTCACTTTTTTGAAATGTTCACAAGGCAACTTTATAAATTTTTTAAACTTCTCACATGGGAAATTTTACATTGTCATAATGTCCACATGGCCAGAAAAATCATTTTTAGAGCAAAATTTCGCTTACATTGGTGTATAAGACATGCCAATAAGAGTCACGTAATGATTTTTAGTTTTTTTTAAGTTTAAATCAACTTAGCAATTTGTTTTTCATTTTTTTCTTGGACCATATCACTTTCTTGTAAGTGTCTGTATCGGAATTGATACTTGTCTCGTGGCAATTCTAGATGTGACAATTCACATGGAAAATTAACAATTTATACTACGACAATTTTATTAGTTATACCATGGTAGTTTTGTTGTAGATAGCATGGAAAATTCATAATTTTTGCGCATGGCATTACAAATATGGTCGCTTCTAGGATCATGTTTGTATTACGCACATGAAAAATTTAATTTCATAGCTATAGGAAATTGCTTTGCTGGACCATGGCAAGTTTTACATCCATGATAAATTTAATTCCAAAAAATGGAAAATTCTTTGGTTGCACCATGCCAATTTTTGTTAGCCATGCTTGGCAAATGTATATTAAATCATGGCAAGTCTAGATTTTGCCCAAGAATATATATTTTGCCAAAGAATATTTGTATGTAGACATACATGGAAAATCTATGAATTTGCCAAATAATTCTTTGTCACAAGAATTTGTAATATTATCCAAGAATATATAAATTTGCAAAATCTATGAATTTTCAAACTTGTCACATGGCAAAATCTATGAATTTTTAAACGTGCCAGCTGGGAAAAATAAATAAATGTGTCTACATTGAATTAGTTTTAAACTTGTCTACACGACAAATATATGAATTTATATATTCATTGGAAATGTATGAATTTGCCAAAGAATTATAGTCACGTGAATTAAAATGTGTGCAAAATTGTGTACATCTTTATTAAAGTTAATACAACATTTTTATGCTCTATAACATGGCAAAGTTGTTTTGTATAAGATGGTGATTTTTAATATTGTTTTATTTTTACCTACATCATGAAAAATCTTTTCTAACGCCTTTTTATTTTTGTATACAAAGGTAAAGGTGATTGAGCTTGGACACTTGGAAAACCTATCCGGCAAAAATATTGTCTGTTTTATTTCTTATAGCAAACCAAAAAGTTCGCTCGTAGGCTATGGGCTAGTTTGGTTCACGACCTGGGAGTGTCACACCTGGCCTGGAGCTAGCTTGGAATCTCCGTGGAAATTGTTTGGCTCATATGCTGGATGGTTGAGCGCTCGCCTAGCCTGGACAGCCAACCAACGTCATTAGCCTGCCAGGCATCCGAGACGGGAAGCCTGGGAGTCGGAAAATGCAGCCAGGGGTACTTAATTACCAATTAAGAGAAGAGACCAAAGACCATGTGCACTGCAGCAGGGGACCCCAGCCCTACACTGACACCAGCTGATAAGACATCACTCCAGGTAACCAACCAACCAAACTTGCTCTAGGCTGCCTCACCAGGCAAAAAATACCACCTACTCAGGCTCAAAGCCGTGGACGTGAACCAAACTCCAAACTAGCTCTATATCTCACTTATAGCAAGTCTTCCTTCAGTCTCGCCTGAAGCTGTACAGTTGCGGGCTGGCCCATTCATGCTATAAGAAATAGATTATAAAGAAAAGAGGATGCGCGAGAATTGAACTTGGGATCTCATGGTTGCAACGTAGCACTGCTAGCCACTGGGCCACGATCAGATTCATGTTGAATTACTAGGTCGGTACCATGTTAAATAAAGAGAAAGAGTCGGTTTACCATTGGCTTTCTGTTTTTCCCTTATTTTTCACCGATTTTTCTTCGGCTATTTTCTTTGTTTTTACTAGTATTTTTTTATTTCATTTGTTTTTCTTTAGTTTTCATTGTTCTTTTTTTGTTTTTCACCAACTTTTTCCTTTTCTTTCTTTTTTCTTCGGTTTTGTGCATTTTGTTCTCGTTTTTCATTGGTTTACTTTTTTGCCCGGGTTTTCATTGTTTTCCTATACACATTGTTGGTGTATATGAAATACATTTTGCTAGTACATGTTTAATATTTTTCAAATACAAGATTAACATTTATTGACTAGATGGTCAATATTTTTTCTATATACATTTAATTTTGTATATGTTTGACTAACATTTCTCAAATATCAGATTAACTTTTTTTAATACATGGTCAACATTTTTCCTATACACAATTTACATTCTTGTTTTCAAATCATTGATTAAAAAATTTCAAATATAAGATTTATATTTTTTCAATATATGGTCAATATTTTTTATACACATTTAACATTTTTTCAAATTCTTGATTAACATTTTCAAATACTAGGTTAACAGTTTTCGAATACATTGTCAACATCGTTTTATATACATATTTAACATTTTTTCAAATTCTTGATTAACATTTTTCAAAATACAAGTTTAATATTTTTTAATACATGATTAACATTTTTCCTATACACATTTAACATTTTGCAAATACAAGTTTAACATTTTTAATAGATTGTCAACGTTTTTATATACACATTGAACATTTTTTAAATACTTGGTTTAAAATTTCTTAGATACATGATCAACTTTTTTCACGCACGTTATACATTTTTTGTATGCATGGGAAACATTTTTTCTATGTACATTTGATATTTTTCAAAAGCTTGGTTAACATTTTTTTCAAATGTTCTATGCAAATATTTTTGTTATATATTTCTTTAGAATTTTTTAAGTATAAACGAAAGTGGCAGTGGCCTCCCGCGCACTGGGCAGGCACATGCGCTCGCACGACTGCAAGGCGCTTCAGCGAGTCGGAAGGTTGCCTCGCTAGAAGCTGTTGGGGAACGTAGCAGAAATTCAAAATTTTCCTACGTGTCACCAAGATCTATCTATGGAGAAACCAGCAACGAGGGGAAGGAGAGTGCATCTACATACCCTTGTAGATCGCTAAGCGGAAGCGTTCATGAGAACGGGGTTGAAGGAGTCGTACTCGTCGTGATCCAAATCACCGGAGATCCTAGTGCCGAACGGACGGCACCTCCGCGTTCAACACACGTACAGCCCGGTGACGTCTCCCACGCCTTGATCCAGCAAGGAGAGAGGGAGAGGTTGAGGAAGACTCCATCCAGCAGCAGCACAACGGCGTGGTGGTGGTGGAGGAGCGTGGCAATCCAGCAGGGCTTCGCCAAGCACCACGGGAGAGGAGAAGGAGGAAGAGAGGCAGGGCTGCACCAAGAGGGAGAAGTTCTCATGTGTTGGCAGCCCCAAAACCTCAAGTATATATAGGGGGGAAGGGGGCTGCGCCCCCTTTAGGGTTTCCCACCCCAAGGGGTGCGGCCAGCCCTAGATCCCATCTAGGGGGGGCGGCCAAGGGGGGAGGAGTGCCTCCCAAGTCAAGTGGAGGCCTCCCCCTTTAGGGTTTTCCCCTTCCCATGCGCATGGGCCTTGGGGGGGCTGGTGCCCCTGGCCCATTAAGGCTAGGGCGCCCCCTACAGCCCATGCTACTGTATTGGACGTGGTGGAACAATTTCCGGACCTCTGGACCCCTCCGGAATCCTCCGGAACCTTATGGAAGCTTCCCGGTACAATACCGAAAAAACCCGAACTTTTTCCGGAACCCGAACAACAACTTTTCATATATAAATCTTTACCTCCGGACCATTCCGGAACTCCTCGTGACGTCCGGGATCTCATCCGGGACTCCGAACAACATTCGGTAACCACATACAAACTTCCTTTATAACCCTAGCGTCATCGAACCTTAAGTGTGTAGACCCTACGGGTTCGGGAACCATGCAGACATGACCGAGACATTCTCCGGTCAATAACCAACAACGGGATCTAGATACCCATGTTGGCTCCCACATGTTCCACGATGACCTCATCGGATGAACCACGATGTCAAGGACTCAATCGATCCCGTATACAATTCCCTTTGTCTAGCGGTATTGTACTTGCCCGAGATTCGATCGTCGGTATCCCGATACCTTGTTCAATCTCGTTACCGGCAAGTCTCTTTATTCGTTCCGTAACACATCATCCCGTGATGAACTCCTTGATCACATTGTGCATATTATGATGATGTCCTACCGAGTGGGCCCAGAGATACCTCTCCGTTTACACGGAGTGACAAATCCCAGTCTCGATTCGTGCCAACCCAACAGACACTTTCGGAGATACCTGTAGTGCACCTTTATAGTCACCCAGTTATGTTGTGACGTTTGGTACACCCAAAGCATTCCTACGGTATCCGGGAGTTGCACAATCTCATGGTCTAAGGAAATGATACTTGACATTAGAAAAGCTTTAGCATACGAACTACGATCTTTGTGCTAGGCTTAGGATTGGGTCTTGTCCATCACATCGTTCTCCTAATGATGTGATCCCGTTATCAACGACATCCAATGTCCATGGTCAGGAAACCGTAACCATCTATTGATCAACGAGCTAGTCAACTAGAGGCTTACTAGGGACATGGTGTTGTCTATGTACCCACACATGTATCTGAGTTTCCTATCAATACAATTATAGTATGGATAATAAACGATTATCATGAACAAGGAAATATAATAATAACTAATTTATTATTGCCTCTAGGGCATATTTCCAACAGTCTCCCACTTGCACTAGAGTCAATAATCTAGTTCACATCGTCATGTGATTAACGCTGATTCCAGCGGCCGCGCTAAAATGCAGCATGCGCACGTAGCTCCAGCAGGCGCGCTAAAATACAGCGCGCGCTCATGCTACAACATTTTTTTAATAACTTTGCATAGATAAAACGATACGTAGTTCATAGCATAGATAAAAAAGTATACAAAGATATTTTACATAGTTCCAAAGCATCGTTAGATAGAACTACGGTGCAACTAGATAGAAAAAACTAAGGTGCAACGAGACAAACTACGGTGACTCCCAGCCGTCATCATCATCACCATCATCATCCTCGGTGGTGTTGTCCGAGGTATCGAGCCACATGTCATCCCAACGCAGATCGTTGGGGGAGAAGATCGACTGCCCGCCGTTCTCGACGATATCGCACTGCGATAAGGCCAGTGCCTTGCGCCGACGCCTGTCGGCACGCTCCGCGCGGCGCCTTGCCGTCCTCTCTGCCCAGAACTCGTTCTCGGCGGCGACGTCCTCCGGGTGGCGACGGCGCCACTCCGCCATGGCTCGCTCGTCCTCCTCGGCGATGAGGAGGCGGCACTGCTGCCGCACGTGGTCTGCACTGTCCTGGTCGGTGATGAGATGAGGCGGAGGGGCGAGGCGCTGCGCCTGCTCGCGCGTGAAGACGTCCCGGAAGTTCATGTGTGACCGGGGCCTCTCCAAGCGTCATGCCGCCGCGTCGTACGCGCAGGCCGCCTCATGCGCGGTCTGGAACGAGCCGAGGCCGAGCCGTACGTCGCCGGACCGGATCTCGGCGAAGTACCAGCCCGAGGGGTGCCCGCGGACACCGCGGTAGCCCGAAGAACCCCGACGGCGCGGCGGCATGGTGGCGCGGTGGTGGCGGGGAAAGCGGCGAGAAAGAGCGACTGGCGAGGAGGAGGGCACGTGACAGTGTGGTTGAGCGCGTGGCGAGCGCCGGATTTTATAGGTGCGCGCGAAGCGGCGCGCCATATCTACCGCGCCAGCTGCCACTTTCTCCCCCGCGCGCGGAAACGCTTCCCGCGCACGGTAATTTGCCGCCACCGCTGGAACACGCGAAACCGGGTCGCGCGTGCTAAAAAACGCTTTTACCGCACGGACGCGTCTTTTAACGCGCCTGTTGGAGATGCTCTAAAGTCAGGCTCAAGGCCGAATATGTCTATGCCCAACTGGTTACGCGCGCAACTCCAATCCCTGCCATTGCCCCCTTCATGTGGATGCGAGCCCTTGCATGTGCATGACGCTCTCTCTCTCTTCCTGTGCACACACTGACACATGCATGTCTTACATCAACACATCAATGCTTACTTTATCTTCCCTCTCCTCTAACTCCATCACTTTTAATTTTCTTTTGACAATTTTAGATGGCCCATATCTTTAAAACCAAAATTACATTTTTGAAACTTTTTGCATATTTGAACTCGTGACGCCAAGCACTTCTTGTATATGTTTGAGATATGGTAATTGAGGTGTCCGGATGTGGATTACATTATTTGGGGTGCCCAGTGGCTTGCGGACGCGCAAATCCGTTACCTCAAATGCCGTGGACGCGTCCGGATCGGATTTGACAAGTCCGGCTGTAGATGCTTAAAGTCGGGTTCAAGGCATTCTCTCTAAAAGTAAATTTTAGGCCACATTACGCTGATCAGTTGGATGGAAATATTACCCCAAACCAGCACACACAAAGGTCCAGCAGGTGGTACAAAGCAACGGGATGCTGCCGGAGATTCCTTCAGTCCGGAGGTATTTTTATTGCCAATCGGACGCACGAGGCAGAGCGTGCTAATTTTGTATAGGTGTGTTGTGTTTGCCAAAGCGCCAGTGATAGATGTATCTGCTCTATATAGGCTCCGGCACGCGTCCCTGATAACTATACCTACGCTTCCCAACCATCTTCACAGAGCGACCTGCCGTTTGCCGAAGCACATCGCCGGTGATGGACTCTGCGCCTACGGTGGCGGTGCACGTCCTTGTGTTCCCTTGGCCACGGCAGGGACTCATCAACCCCATGCTCCACCTCGCCACGGCCCTCCTCGACGCCGGCGTCCACGTCACCTTCCTCCACACCGAGCACAACCTCTCCAGGATTGCCAGTGCCAGGGCGCCTCCGCCGCGCCTACGTTTGCTGTCTATCCCCGATGGCCTCCCCGACGACCACCCCCGCCACTACATGGAGCTGATGGAGTCCATGTGCACGACCGGCAGCGCCGCGTACCGTGCCCTGCTCTTGTCATCGCTTCTGCCCGCCAACGATGTGCCGCCGGTGACATGCGTTGTCGCCGATGGCACCATGCCGTTCGCCACCGACATCGCCGAGGATCTCGGCATTCCGGCGCTTGCCTTCTGCACATTCAGCGCGTGCAGCTCCCTGGCGTTCATGTCCATGCCCAAGGTCTTCGAGCTCGGCGAGAACCCCTTCCCTGCGGACGACCCAGTGTGTGGCGTTTCGGGGATGGAGGGCATCCTCCGGCGACGAGATCTTCCTCGTGGTCCTGGACTCTGTTCCACTGAGCAAGCAGGCGGCGGAGATCTCATGATACTCAAGATCGGCGAGGGCGTCGCTCATAGCTGCAAGGCGCGTGCGTTGATAATCAACACCGCCGCGTCCATGGAGCGGCCAGCGCTCGCCCACATCGCGTCGCGCACACGCGACGTCTTCGCGGTAGGTCCACTCCACGCCAGCTCGAGGTCCGCCGCAAGCGCGAGCCTGTGGCGGGAGGACGACGGGTGCATGGCGTGGCTAGACGGCCACGGCGACCGGTGTGTCGTATACGTGAGCCTGGGGAGCATCGCCGTGATCTCGTACGAGCAGCTCACCGAGTTCCTCTCCGGCCTCGCAGCCACCGGGTACGCTTTCCTCTTGGTGCTCCGGCCGGGCATGGTCCAGACGGCTAGCTCAGCGCTACTTCGAGAAACCGTCGCGGTAGCGCAAGCCGGCAAGGCCAAGATCGTGGAGTGGGCTCCTCAGCTGGACGTGCTGCGGCACAGAGCGGTGGGCTGCTTCCTGACACACGCCGGCTGGAACTCCACGCTGGAATGCGCCGTCGAGGGCGTGCCGATGGTGTGCTGGCCCTTCTTCCTCGACCAACAGACGAACAGCCGTCTCGTTGGCGCCGTGTGGAGGACGGGGCTGGACATGAAGGACGTGTGCGACAGGGCTGTCGTGGAGAAGATGGTGAAGGAGGCCATGGTGTCCGGCCAGATCAAGGCAGCGGCCCAAGCCATGGCGGAGCAGTTGAGGCTGGACATCGCCGACGGGGGCTCATCGTCATCCGAGTTAGGGCGGCTCGTCCGCTTCATCAGAGAGCTCAGCGTCAAGTCTGGTCCAGAGCCAAGAATTACTTAAATGAAAATTAGTATGGTTGCTTCCAAGGGGGTGAACTGTGTCAAAATTTCAACATTGGGATAACAAGGGACCAAACTTGTATTTGGGGGTATTCCATGTCAAAAGTGTCATCCTTGAGGTAAAAAAATGGAATAAACTTTCAACTTTTGGTACAAAAAATGTTTGTTTACCACTTTTGTTTGCTCTGTCAAAAAAGAAAAGAAAGCGGCAAGCTTAGCTTATGATATTTATGCCTATTAGTAAACACTTAACTGTTTGTAATTTGGACGGACCCAATGCGCTATGTAATTATGTTTTTTTTAAACGGAGGCAAAAGCCCAGCCTTTTTTGGATATTATCATCATTGCCCAACCTTTTTCCATACAGGTGTTGTTAAAATATGGATTGTTCTACCCCCAAATTTCTTTTATGGATTGTTCCAGTGGAAACAACGAGAAAACCTTATGTCTCATGATGCTCTTTTGAGTCAATAAAATCACCCTTTATCGAGAAAAATGCCTTTTGCAAAGGAAAAATGTGTCCAAGATGAGAACCAATCCTGCACTATAAAGCAATACCTTGTGCATACTAGGCCTATTTGTTGTGTTATCTTGTACATATCTAGTCGTTCGTACAAGTGTTCTGATCTTCTGTGTTGTAGACAAACCGAGAAGAAATTTGACATCACTGACACAATCAAGAGTGGAGCGCGACTATTCCTTATTGATTCTAGGATCAGGAGAGAACTTATGATGGCTTTCACCAGGGACTCCAAGTTGCATGTTGAACATGTACTGATCTACATAGATTGCTCAAATCGCAATGTTGACTCAGACAAATTTCTTCGATGGCTTACTACGGCGTGTTTCTCTCTTTTGCAGCTGGTTGATGTATATAGAGTGGAGGAAAATCAAATAGATATATATTCAGGTCAGTCCTAGTTAGCTTGATTATAGATGACCTCCTGACAATAGGTCAGGCCTTTGGCGAGGAGTAGACCTACAATTTCAGTGCCTTCTCTTGTTTCTCTTTCTTTTCCTTTGCTTTGACTCATTTCATTCTGTACACTATTTCCCCCTTCTATATTGAAAAGCAGAGCTCCTGCTGTTAACCATAAAAAAAATTAGGTTCGCACTTAAAAAAAAATACACTTCCGTGATGATACGTGTTTGTTACAGTAGGTCGCATTTTTTGTCATGCATGTACATCCATAACAAATTTATGACATAATCAAGATAGTCATACCTGTGCTGTCGTAGAAGTGTTCCATGACATTACCAAAATTATCATCACGGAAGTGTCCACTTCCATAACGATAAATCGCGCGTCACAGAAGTGCTTTCGTCAAGGGTGACCGACACGTGGCATCCACCGTAACGGAACGCCGTTAAGCTATCGGGTCGGGTTTTGGATCCAATAACCCATTAACAGCCCCGACCAATGGGAAATTTCCACGTGTAAAATTCTTATTGGCCGGACGAAACACGTGTCAGCTCGTTAGTGGGTCAGATAGGCGCCTATGATATGTCGACACGTGCCACGGCCCACCACTGGCCCATTTAGCTTACAAAGCCGGCCCGTTTGACTTGGTCAAAAGTTAACGGGCTGGCCCATGAAAAGCCTGTTAACGGTCTCTTCGCAAATAGCTCATTTTACGGCCCGTTAGGCACTAAAGGAAATCGGCCCAACAACGTCATGTGGCCCGTCGAATATAACACCATCCCATTTCACTTTCGGCCCATGTATGGCCCACGACGTCTTTCGGCCCATATGAGGCCTTCGTATCTTTCGGCCCTTTACAGGCCCACAGTGACTCTAGCCCATAATGAACAATAATTTTCTTTATACCCGTTAACGGCCCATGATTTACATGGCCCGTTTCCAGCCCGTGTTAGCTTTCGGCCTATTGACGACTCATACGTTCTTGGGCTCCTTTTCGGCCCTCGATTACTTCCGGCCCGTTACTGGCCTGTTCCCCTAATGGGCCAAATTCGGCCCATGGCAAGAGTCGGCCCGTTACTGGCATGTTCCCCAAATGGGCCAAATTCGGCCCATGGCAAGAGTCAGCCCGTTACTGGCCTGTTACCCTAATGGGCCAAATTCGGCCCGTGGCAAGAGTCGGCCCGTTTCTGGCCAGCCCGTCCTATATTCTGGCCCATTAACGACCCGTTATGCCTGTGATAGAATTAAGCTTTTGCAGTCCTATGACCTGTTAACGGCCCGTTACCGTGCTGGGCCGATACCAATTACGCCCAATTACGGCCCATGTAGACCCATTTATCCGACGGCCCTAGGCCCATTTATCGACGACCCGAGGCCCACCGATTACAGGCCCATTTATCGACGGCCCGTAGGAGACCCATGGATCCTACGGCCCGTATATGGCCCATGGGTAGTTGCGGCCACTAGCAAACCAGGGAAAAAGAAGACTAGGAAATAAATAAGGCCCAAACTAACGCTAGGCTATTAAGGCGATTGCACAGATTACATCCACTCGGCATCAAAGATCGCCACCAGTGCAAATATAGGGAACACCCTACACTATACAAAAATGGCTTGCTGTTTTCTTCAGCCAGTGGCTGCACGTTAAGAATAAATTTTGTATCGCACCAAAAAAAATTACAACTATATAACAAAAGGAAGGTTGGCATAAAATTTAACAGTTTAGCAGATAAATGCACCACCAGAAGTTCAGAAGCTCGGTTCATTTGACCTGACTGTTACGTTTTCATACTGTATTGTCCAATGGAACACCATAACCCTCGCCTTCATTTCCCCTAGGCTCCTGAACAACATAGCAAATGTCTGATAGTCTGGTTTCAAAACCATGCATATCTTGACGACATTGAGCAATGTTTCTCCTTGTTTCATAAAGGGCCTCTGTTAGGGAATGGACTTGTGTCTGGAGCGCAGATACAACATTGCTTTGAGCTTGCATATCTTGATCATGAGGCAGTTTGGACGATATTGCCTTAACAACCAACCCAGTATTACGCAGGAATGTGCTTTTGGCACTGTTAGTGGACAGGTACTGACCCACTGCAGCAAGAGCTGACATTGCGGTTATAGTTGCCTCACCACCTTCAGAAGGTGGCGGTTCCACCATTTTTCCATAGCTCGCTGAAAAGTTGAGGTTTTACATTAGTAGTACCAGAACAGAAGATATTAAGGAGGCAGCAAAACCAAACAAAATAGCTTTGGTCTATACACAGAACTTATTCTGGTGAACCCATGTAAACTATTAGTAGTATTTTATTGCAAAGTACATAATAAAACCAGGTTCCAAACATATGACCATGTACCATCGCTAATGTACTGTCTATTTCTTCACATTGTATTGAGGTCTAAGGATAAAGAGACGAAGTTTATAATACGGTAAGCATAGTATGACACCATTCATATCACAAAACAACTGAGAACAGACAAACAGACAATTGTAACGTTGTGTGGGCAAGTCCAGCACGGAACTAGATTACGGGTCAAGATCAAAGGAACATCACTCCTCCCTTTTAAACCTTGTAAGGTGCAATGATACGCTAAGACAATTGTGTATAAAATTGAATAGAGTAATAGACATTGACTGCAAACCATGCAGTTCAAGGCACAAGTCAGAGTAAGTAGTAGTTAAAAGGCATGAGGATTAAGGACTTACAACAGCGGCTTTGACTGGTGTAGTCATGCCCTTCTTCTTGCTGGTGTGACAGTCCTTGAAGATTTCCACAGCATTTGGTTCAGGTACTTTTTGGTCCTTGCGGGCTTTCCTCTGCATTTCGAACAAGTCAATATAGATCTGATAATATGGTACAACAAAAAGAGTGAAACAACAACTAATTACAAGAGCCTCGCAGTGTGCAATATAGCTACGAGATCCTGTCGTCTGTTGGAATTTCACTTTCGTATGCTTGGCCTTGTTCTTTGAACAGTTCACCTACAAGAAGATAGATTTGTGTGGCACATGCGTCAATAGGACTTCAACATGTGATCTAATCACATATATATATAATGTACCTGATACTTCGGATCAGACCAGTGTTTAACAAGGCCCCTCCAGTCTTCATCCGATATATTTTCCACTGGAGATGTTTGGGAAAGTTCACTGTTAGCCTTTCCTTCAAAGTGAGTTTTCCTCAAGTTATACCGATACTGTCGCAGAGCAGACTTGAAAACATGGGTGCAAGCTTGTCTGGTTCCATCATCTTGGCTATCCAACTTGAACCTCATCTGTTGAAAATTATGGGAGTCTCATTATCAGCAACCCAGAAAGTATGGGACAGAGCAAGACGATATTACTAGTTTCCATACATAACCATACTTACAGATAAATGGTCGAGGAAGGTGTTGAACTGGGTTTCGTCTTTGTCATTCATGTACTGAATCCATGTTGGGAGGATACGTACATGACACCTAACGGCAACCGCTGCCTCTGATACTAACTTGGCTGACTCTGTAGCATCACGTGGCCTTTTTAAACCTCCCTCAAAACGGATCTCCATTCTTCCTCCTCTAGATTTAGTTAACCTATCGAGCATTATCCCTGATGTTTGTTTCCTCTTGCGCCTAGGTGCTAGTCCAACAACAAACATAGGAAGTGTTAGTGTACATCAAACTATGAGACTACATATAAAGAAGCATGCAATTGTAACTTGACTCTAGCAACTACCTTCTTGCTGTTGAAGCTCACAAGGTTCATCTGATATTGCCAACTCGTCTTGTGTCAAGAGTGCTTGGGAAGTAGTGTTAGGTGGCAAGGGAGCTTGGGAACGTGCTGCTAGCTCAGTTGACGCACGAGTATGTCGTGCAGCTGGTAGTACTGTGGTAGGTGTTGCAAGAACTAGGGTTGTCTCTGCTTGTTTGGTGGCAGCTATTTGTTTCTGTTTGGCTTTTTTTGCAGTTCGTGTAGCATGGGATGCCGTGTTTGTAGAATTTTCCGCTGGACTTTCACCTTCTATTGCACCATCAGTACCAGCAGAATCTGCAGGATTCATTCGCTTCTCATTCCCTGCCATTCTCTGTTTCTTCCTCTTTCTCTGTGCCATGTTAAGTCAAGCCGACAAGAAAAATGAATAAAATTTAGTTCTTCAGAACAAATTGATGCGTGATGCAGATGAATAAAACTTTGATGTTAGACAACCACATGATAGGAGGATGTAATATGTATGAAAAACAGGACGGAAGAGATAACCAGAACTATGATGTGTAAACTAAGAAGAAGACATTTCACCAAATTAGAAGCAATTCAATGGAAGGTAGACACCATATGAAAGATGCTACAAATATCGCTCTGCCAAGTTAACAGTGTCTCAGCATAAATGGTGTTTAAACAAATGTGAAGCAGTACAAGAAATAAATCATATGCAAGATGCAAACAACATCACACTACCATGTTAGAGGTCTCTCGTCATTAGTGCCATTGCATATTCACAGCATTGCATATTCACAGCATTGCATATTCACAGCTTATGATGTGTAAACTAAGGAGAAGGCATTTCAACAAATTAGAAGCAATGAAAGCTAGACACCATATGAAAGATGCAAATAATATCACTCTACCAAGTTAAAACTGTCTCGTCATAAGTGCCATTTCAACAAATTAGTAGTACAAGCTAGAAAACAATGTGAGATGTAACCTATATCACACTCCGAAGTCAAACGTGTCTTATGATAAGTGATTGTTGCAGGTTACACAACAGTAGTAATTTGATGTAAGAACATGGTGTGTGTCGGGGAACGTTGCAGAAAATAAAAATTTTCCTACTCGTTTCACCAAGATCATCTAGGAGTTCATCTAGCAACGAGTGAATAGATGCATCTACATACCTTGTAGATCGCGAGCGGAAGCATTCAAAGAACGGGGATGATGTAGTCGAACACGACGTGATTCGAATCACCGGAGATCCTAGCACCGAACGGACGGCACCTCCGCGTTCAACACACGTACGGAAACAGCCACGTCTCCTCCTTCTTGATCCAGCAAGGGAGGGAGGAGAGGTTGAGGGAGATGGCACCAGCAGTAGCACGACGGCATGGTGTTGATGGAGCTGCAGTACTCCGGCAGAGCTTCGCTAAGCAATAAGGAGGTGGAGGAGGTGTTGGGGAGGGAGAAGGAGGCAACCAAAGGCCAAGGACTCAAGGTATGAAGTCCCTCCTCTCCCCCACTATATATAGGGGTGCCAAGGGGGGGTGGCCGGCCCTAGGAGATCCAATCTCCTAGGGGGTGCGGCGGCCAAGGGGGGTTTCCCTCCCTCCCAAGGCACCTAGGAGGTGCCTTACCCTCCGAGCACTCTTCCCCCTCTTAACCCTAGGCGCATGGGCCTATGTGGGGCTGGTGCCCTTGGCCCATTAGGCCAAGGCGCACCCCCTTACAGCCCATGTGGCCCCCCCGGGACAGGTGGACCCACCCGGTGGACCCCCGGGACCCTTCCGGTGGTCCCCGTACAATACCGATAACCCCGAAACTTGTCCCGATGCCCGAAACAGGACTTCCTATATATAAATCTTTACCTCCGGACCATTCCGGAACTCCTCGTGACGTCCGGGATCTCATCCGGGACTCCGAACAACATTCGGGTTACTGCATATACATATCCCTACAACCCTAGCGTAACTGAACCTTAAGTGTGTAGACCCTACGGGTTCGGGAGACATGTAGACATGACCGAGATCGCTCTACGGTCAATAACCAACAGCGGGATCTGGATACCCATGTTGGCTCCCACATGCTACATGATGATCTCATCGGATGAACCACGATGTCGAGGATTTAATCAACCCCGTATGCAATTCCCTTTGTCAATCGATATGTTACTTGCCCGAGATTCGATCGTCGGTATCCCAATACCTCGTTCAATCTTGTTACCGGCAAGTCACTTTACTCGTACCGTAATGCATGATCCCGTGACCAAACATTTGGTCACTTTGAGCTCATTATGATGATGCATTACTGAGTGGGCCCAGTGATATCTCTCCGTCATACGGAGTGACAAATCCCAGTCTTGATCCATATAAAACAATAGATACTTTCGGAGATACCTGTAGTGCACCTTTATAGTCACCCAGTTACGTTGTGACGTTTGATACACCCAAAGCACTCTTACGGCATCCAGGAGTTATATGATCTCATGGTCGAAGGAAGAGATACTTTGACATTGCAAAAACTCTAGCAAACGAACTATACGATCTTGTGCTATGTTTAGGATTGGGTCTTGTCCATCACATCATTATCCTAATGATGTGATCCCGTTATCAATGACATCCAATGTCCATAGCCAGGAAACCATGACTATCTATTGATCAACGAGCTAGTCAACTAGAGGCTTACTAGGGACATGTTGGTGTCTGTTATTCACACATGTATTACGATTTCCGGATAACACAATTATAGCATGAATAAAGACAATTATCATGAACAAAGAAATATAATAATAATGCTTTTATTATTGCCTCTAGGGCATATTTCCAACAGTCTCCCACTTGCACTAGAGTCAATAATCTAGTTACATTGTGATGAATCGAACACCCATGGAATTCTGGTGTTGATCATGTTTTGCTCTTGGGAGAGGTTTAGTCAACGGATCTGCTACATTCAGGTCCGCATGTACTTTACAAATCTCTATGTCTCCATCTTGAACATTTTCATGGATGGAGTTGAAGCGACGCTTGATGTGCCTTGTCTTCTTGTGAAACCTGGGCTCCTTGGCAAGTGCAATAGCTCCAGTGTTGTCACAGAAGAGCTTGATCGGCCCCGACGCATTGGGTATGACTCCTAGGTCGGTGATGAACTCCTTCACCCATATTGCTTCATGTGCTGCCTCCGAGGCTGCCATGTACTCCGCTTCACATGTAGATCCCGCCACGACGCTCTGCTTGCAACTGCACCAGCTTACTGCCCCACCATTCAAAATATACACGTATCCGGTTTGTGACTTAGAGTCATCCAGATCTGTGTCGAAGCTAGCGTCGACGTAACCTTTTACGACGAGCTCTTCATCACCTCCATAAACGAGAAACATCTCCTTAGTCCTTTTCAGGTACTTCAGGATATTCTTGACCGCTGTCCAGTGTTCCTTGCCGGGATTACTTTGGTACCTTCCTACCAAACTTACGACAAGGTTTACATCAGGTCTGGTACACAGCATGGCATACATAATAGAACCTATGGCTGAGGCATAGGGGATGACACTCATCTCTTCTATCTCTGCTGCCGTGGTCGGACATTGAGTTGAGCTCAATTTCACACCTTGCAAAACAGGCAAGAATCCTTTCTTGGACTGATCCATTTTGAACTTCTTCAAAATCTTATCAAGATATGTGCTTTGTGAAAGACCTATGAGGCGTCTTGATCTATCCCTATAGATCTTGATGCCTAATATATAAGCAGCTTCTCCAAGGTCCTTCATTGAAAAACTCTTATTCAAGTAGGCCTTAATGCTGTCCAAAAGTTCTATATCATTTCCCATCAAAAGTATGTCATCTACATATAGTATGAGAAATGCTATAGAGCTCCCACTCACTTTCTTGTAAACACATGCTTCTCCATAAGTCTGTGTAAACCCAAACGCTTTGATCATCTCATCAAAACGAATGTTCCAACTCCGAGATGCTTGCACCAGCCCATAAATCGAGCGTTGGAGCTTGCACACCTTGTCAGCATTTTTAGGATCGACAAAACCTTCCGGCTGCATCATATACAATTCTTCCTTAAGGAAACCATTAAGGAATGCCGTTTTGACGTCCATTTGCCAAATTTCATAATCATAGAATGCGGCAATTGCTAACATGATTCGGACGGACTTCAGCTTCGCTACCGGTGAGAAAGTCTCATCGTAGTCAACCCCTTGAACTTGTCGATAACCCTTAGCGACAAGCCGAGCTTTATAGATGGTCACATTACCATCCGCGTCTGTCTTCTTTTTAAAGATCCATTTATTTTCTATGGCTCGCCGTTCTACGGGCAAGTCAGTCAAAGTCCATACTTCGTTTTCATACATGGATCCTATCTCGGATTTCATGGCTTCTAGCCATTTGTCGGAATCCGGACCCGCCATCGCTTCTTCATAGTTCGAAGGTTCACCGTTGTCTAACAACATGATTTCCAAGACAGGGTTGCCGTACCACTCTGGTGCGGAACGTGTCCTCGTGGACCTTCGAATTTCAGTAGGAGCTTGATCAGAAGTATCTTGATTATTATCATTAACTTCCTCTCTAGTCGGTGCAGGCACCTCAAGAACATTTTCTTGAGTTGCGCCATTTTCCGGTTCAAGAGGTAATACTTCATCAAGCTCTACTTTCCTCCCACTTACTTCTTTCGAGAGAAACTCTTTCTCCAGAAAGGACCCATTCTTGGCAACAAAGATCTTGCCTTCGGATCTGAGGTAGAAGATATACCCAACAGTTTCTTTAGGGTATCCTATGAAGACGCATTTTTCCGATTTGGGTTCGAGCTTTTCAGGTTGAAGTTTCCTGACATAAGCATCGCATCCCCAAACTTTTAGAAATGACAGCTTAGGTTTCTTCCCAAACCATAATTCATACGGTGTCGTCTCAACGGATTTCGACGGAGCCCTATTTAAAGTGAATGCGGCAGTCTCTAAAGCATAGCCCCAAAAAGATAGTGGTAAATCGGCAAGAGACATCATAGATCGCACCATATCTAATAGAGTGCGATTACGACGTTCGGACACACCATTACGCTGAGGTGTTCCAGGCGGCGTGAGTTGTGAAACTATTCCACATTTTCTTAAGTGTGTACCAAACTCGTGACTCAAGTATTCTCCTCCACGATCTGATCGCAGAAACTTGATTTTCCTGTCACGTTGATTCTCAACTTCACTCTGAAATTCCTTGAACTTTTCAAAGGTCTCAGACTTGTGTTTCATTAAGTAGACATACCCATATCTACTCAAGTCATCAGTGAGGGTGAGAACATAACGATAGCCACCGCGAGCCTCAACACTCATTGGACCGCACACATCAGTATGTATGATTTCCAATAAGTTGGTTGCTCTCTCCATTGTTCCTGAGAATGGAGTCTTGGTCATTTTACCCATGAGGCATGGTTCGCACGTGTCAAATGATTCGTAATCAAGAGACTCTAAAAGTCCATCAGCATGGAGCTTCTTCATGCGTTTGACACCTATGTGACCAAGGCGGCAGTGCCACAAGTATGTGGGACTATCATTATCCACCTTACTTCTTTTGGTACTTACACTATGAATATGTGTTGCATTACGCTCGAGATTCATAAAGAATAAACCATTCACCATCGGAGCATGACCATAAAACATATCTCTCATATAAATAGAACAACCATTATTCTCGGATTTAAATGAGTAGCCATCTCGAATTAAACGAGATCCTGATACAATGTTCATGCTCAAACTTGGCACAAAATAACAATTATTGAGGTTCAAAACTAATCCCGTAGGTAAATGTAGAGGTAGCGTGCCGACGGTGATCACATCGACCTTGGAACCATTCCCGACGCGCATCGTCACCTCGTCCTTCGCCAGTCTCCGTTTATTCCGCAGCTCCTGTTGTGTGTTACAAATATGAGCAACGGCACCGGTATCAAATACCCAGGAGTTACTACGATTACTGGTAAGGTACACATCAATTACATGTATATCAAATATACCTTTGGTTTTGCCGGCCTTCTTGTCCGCTAAGTATTTGGGGCAATTCCGCTTCCAGTGACCACTTTCCTTGCAATAAAAACACTCAGTCTCGGGCTTGGGTCCATTCTTTGGCTTCTTCCCGGCAGCTTGCTTGCTGGGCGTGGCAACTACCTTGCCATCCTTCTTGAAGTTCTTTTTACCCTTGCCCTTCTTGAACTTAGTGGTTTTATTGACCATCAACACTTGATGTTCCTTTCTGACTTCTACCTCTGCTGATTTCAGCATAGCAAATACTTCAGGAATGGTCTTTTCCATCCCCTGCATATTGAAGTTCATCACAAAGCTCTTGTAGCTCGGTGGAAGCGACTGGAGGATTCTGTCAATGACCGCATCATCCAGGAGATTAACTCCCAGCTGAGTCAAGCGGTTATGTAACCCAGACATAGTGAGTATGTGCTCACTGACAGAACTATTTTCCTCCATCTTACAGCTGAAGAATTTGTCAGAGACTTCATATCTCTCGACCCGGGCATGAGCTTGGAAAACCATTTTCAGCTCTTCGAACATCTCATATGCTCCATGTCTCTCAAAACGCTTTTGGAGCCCCGGCTCTAAGCTGTAAAGCATGCCGCACTGAACGAGGGAGTAGTCATCAGAACATGCCTGCCAAGCGTTCATAACGTCTTGTTCTGCAGGGAGAACAGGTGCATCACCTAGCGGTGCTTGTAGGACATAATCTTTCTTGGCAGCTATGAGGATGATCCTCAGGTTCCGGACCCAGTCCGTATAGTTGCTGCCATCGTCTTTCAGCTTGGTTTTCTCTAGGAACGCGTTGAAGTTGAGGACTACGTTGGCCATTTGATCTACAAGACATATTGTAAAAATTTAGACTAAGTTCATGATAATTAAGTTCATCTAATCAAATTATAATGAACTCCCACTCAGATTTGACATCCCTTTGGTCATCTAAGTGTTACACGATCCGAGTCGACTAGGCCGTGTCCGATCATCACGTGAGACGGACTAGTCATCGTCGGTGAACATTCTTATGTAGATCGTATCTTCCATACGACTCGTGTTCGACCTTTCGGTCTCCGTGTTCCGAGGCCATGTCTGTACATGCTAGGCTCGTCAAGTTAACCCTAAGTGTTTTCGCTGTGTAAAACTGTCTTACACCCGTTGTATGTGAACGTAAGAATCTATCACACCCGATCATCACGTGGTGCTTCGAAACGACGAACTGTAGCAACGGTGCACAGTTAGGGGAGAACACTTCTTGAAATTTTGTAAGGGATCATCTTATTTACTACCGTCGTTCTAAGTAAACAAGATGCATAAAACATAATAAACATCACATGCAATTATATAAAGTAGTGACATGATATGGCCAATATCATATAGCTCCTTCGATCTTCATCTTCGGGGCTCCATGATCATCTTGTCACCGGCATGACACCATGATCTCCATCATCATGATCTCCATCATCGTGTCTTCATGAAGTTGTCACGCCAACGACTACTTCTACTTCTATGACTAACGCGTTTAGTAATAAAGTAAAGTAGTTTACATGGCGTTCTTCAATGACACGCAGGTCATACAAAAAATAAAGACAACTCCTATGGCTCCTGCCGGTTGTCATACTCATCGACATGCAAGTCGTGATTCCTATTACAATAGCATGAACATCTCATACATGACATATAGATCATTCATCATTCATCACAACTTTGGCCATATCATATCACAAAGCACTTGCTGCAAAAACAAGTTAGACGTCCTCTAATTGTTGTTTGCAAGTTTTACGTGGCTGAAGTAGGGTTCTAGCAAGAACGTTTTCTTACCTACGTGAAACCACAACGTGATTTGTCAACTTCTATTTACCCTTCATAAGGACCCTTTTCATCGAATCCGCTTCAACTAAAGTGGGAGAGACAGACACCCGCCAGCCACCTTATGCAACTTGTGCATGTTAGTCGGTGGAACCGGTCTCACGTAAGCGTACGTGTAAGGTTGGTCCGGGCCGCTTCATCCCACAATACCGCTGAAGCAAGATAAGACTAGTAGCGGCAAGAAAGTTGACAAATCTACGCCCACAAACAATTGTGTTCTACTCGTGCAAGAAGAACTACGCATAGACCTAGCTCATGATGCCACTGTTGGGGAACGTTGCAGAAAATAAAAATTTTCCTACTCGTTTCACCAAGATAATCTAGGAGTTCATCTAGCAACGAGTGAATAGATGCATCTACATACCTTGTAGATCGCGAGCGGAAGCGTTCAAAGAACGGGGATGATGTAGTCGAACACGACGTGATTCGAATCACCGGAGATCCTAGCACCGAACGGACGGCACCTCCGCGTTCAACACACGTACGGAAACAGCCACGTCTCCTCCTTCTTGATCCAGCAAGGGAGGGAGGAGAGGTTGAGGGAGATGGCACCAGCAGCAGCACGACGGCGTGGTGTTGATGGAGCTGCAGTACTCCGGCAGAGCTTCGCTAAGCAATAAGGAGGTGGAGGAGGTGTTGGGGAGGGAGAAGGAGGCAACCAAAGGCCAAGGACTCAAGGTATGAAGTCCCTCCTCTCCCCCACTATATATAGGGGTGCCAAGGGGGGGTGGCCGGCCCTAGGAGATCCAATCTCCTAGGGGGTGCGGCGGCCAAGGGGGGTTTCCCTCCCCCCCAAGGCACCTAGGAGGTGCCTTAGCCTCCTAGGACTCTTCCCCCTCTTAACCCTAGGCGCATGGGCCTATGTGGGGCTGGTGCCCTTGGCCCATTAGGCCAAGGCGCACCCCCTTACAGCCCATGTGGCCCCCCCGGGACAGGTGGACCCACCCGGTGGACCCCCGGGACCCTTCCGGTGGTCCCGGTACAATACCGATAACCCCGAAACTTGTCCCGATGCCCGAAACAGGACTTCCTATATATAAATCTTTACCTCCGGACCATTCCGGAACTCCTCGTGACGTCCGGGATCTCATCCGGGACTCCGAACAACATTCGGGTTACTGCATATACATATCCCTACAACCCTAGCGTAACTGAACCTTAAGTGTGTAGACCCTACGGGTTTGGGAGACATGTAGACATGACCGAGATCGCTCTACGGTCAATAACCAACAGCGGGATCTGGATACCCATGTTGGCTCCCACATGCTCCACGATGATCTCATCGGATGAACCACGATGTCGAGGATTTAATCAACCCCGTATGCAATTCCCTTTGTCAATCGATATGTTACTTGCCCGAGATTCGATCGTCGGTATCCCAATACCTCGTTCAATCTTGTTACCGGCAAGTCACTTTACTCGTACCGTAATGCATGATCCCGTGACCAAACATTTGGTCACTTTGAGCTCATTATGATGATGCATTACTGAGTGGGCCCAGTGATATCTCTCCGTCATAGGAGTGACAAATCCCAGTCTCGATCCATATAAAACAATAGATACTTTCGGAGATACCTGTAGTGCACCTTTATAGTCACCCAGTTACGTTGTGACGTTTGATACACCCAAAGCACTCTTACGGCATCCAGGAGTTATACGATCTCATGGTCGAAGGAAGAGATACTTTGACATTGCAAAAACTCTAGCAAACGAACTATACGATCTTGTGCTATGTTTAGGATTGGGTCTTGTCCATCACATCATTATCCTAATGATGTGATCCCGTTATCAATGACATCCAATGTCCATAGCCAGGAAACCATGACTATCTATTGATCAACGAGCTAGTCAACTAGAGGCTTACTAGGGACATGTTGGTGTCTGTTATTCACACATGTATTACGATTTCCGGATAACACAATTATAGCATGAATAAAGACAATTATCATGAACAAAGAAATATAATAATAATGCTTTTATTATTGCCTCTAGGGCATATTTCCAACAGTGTGATAGACAGATATTGTATGTTCTAGAAACAAGAACACGTGTCTTATTCAAGTATAATGTGTAAAGTAAGCAGATGGAATTCAACAAAATTAAAAGCAATACAAGCTAGACATCACACATAACATGCAACCACATATAACAGTGCCAAGTTAGAGGGAGCACCAGTGATGCTGCACTAGGGGAGACGTGCTCATCATAAACACAACTTTGTTGAGTGTCTATGCATGTGTTGTTTTGGAAATCATCTTGGGGGTGTGGAGGAGTAGAAACTGTAGAGGCCCTCCATTTGGAAGGAGCACCTTTATCCGCTGCCTTGCTAACTTCCTTCCACTTTATTGATTTTGAATTGTCAAGTAAAACCGACAAGAAAAAGCAATAAAATTCTCTCTTCAGAACTCATTCATGCATGATACTGACAATCACTACTTTGATGTAAGGCAAACACATGATACCAGGATGGAATATGTACGAAAAACAGGACGGCATGGCATGTTCACAACTGTTTGTGTAAACTAAGCAGAAACCATTCCAGCAAATAAGAAGCAATGCAAGCTAGACACCACATGATAGATGCAACCAATATGACTGCCAAGTTAAAAGCGTCCCATCATAAATGGAATTTCAACAAATTAGAAGCAGCGCATGCTATAAATCATATGAAAGATGCAACTAATATCGCACTGCATATACTAAAGGTGTCTCGTCATATTGATTGATGCGGGATACAAAAAAACAATAGTTTTATGTAAGGACATGCTTAATAGACAGATGTACTATGTACTAAATACAGGAAGGCATGTCACATTAATAGGTATAATGTCACATTTACAGGAGTATAAGCTAAGCAGACTAGCACATGCAGTTTAACCAGATTGGAAGAATTACAATCTAGACACCATATGCAACATGCAACCACATATCATGCTGCCAAGTTAGAGCAAGCACCTGCAATGCTAGTGTAGGGGAAATAATGTAATCAACTACAGAGCTACGTTCACTATCTTCATCTAGCATTTCTGTTTCTTGAGAATCATGTCGGGAGGCTGACGCTGCATTGTTTAAATGAGGAGTAGTCCCCTTGCCTGCCTGCCTCATCATAAGTGATTGATGAGGGATCCACAAAAACATTAGTTTGATGTAAGAACATGGTTAATACACAGATGTACTAGTATGTACCAAAAACAGAAAGGCATGTCATATTCAAAGGTATAATGTGTAAGCTAAGCAGATGCGATTTAACCAAATTGGAAGCAATACAAGCTAGACATCTGGCTGGAGTGGTGAACATGATCACCTAGGACCTGAGAGCCTGGTGGGAGGCGGGCTGCTTCGCCACCATCGCGGCTTTTTAGTTGGCTTCCAGGTGATGCCTGTCTTTGCTGGGCTTGTCGCTGGCTCGGCCAGTGCCCTGACTAGCTATTTGTCTTCTGGTGCTCACGGGATGGTGGTTCATGTAAAAAATATCTTTCCTTATCTTAATAAAGACCGACTTCGGCCTTTCGAATACAAGCTAGACACCAACATGCAACCACATATGACACCACGAAGTTAAAGCAAGCACCTGGGATGGTGGTTCATTGCGAGCGAGGTCATCAACTACAAAGCTACGTTTACCGTCTCCATCTGCTGACACTGCACCCTTTATAGCGTTGTAACGTGTCTTGCCTACCCGTATACCAAGCTGGAGCGACTTCTCTCTTTTCTTTGCTGCTTCTCTTTCGGAAGGAGAGTCTAAAATACCCTTGCATAAAAACACAATAGTGAGAGTATGGGTGAAGTGTGTGCAGAACTAGTGCACTGTAAAAGTAGCAGATAGCAGGTGGCTTAAAAATAAATGACAGGAGACATATGATAGCTCTACAATATTGCATGGCAAACAAAA
This sequence comes from Triticum dicoccoides, assembly GCF_002162155.2. NCBI lineage: Eukaryota > Viridiplantae > Streptophyta > Magnoliopsida > Poales > Poaceae > Triticum > Triticum dicoccoides. The sequence goes on along the minus strand of NC_041383.1, from coordinate 697,764,074 downwards.
TTAGATTCTACTCCGTATGATTTTGTAATATATGAGCACAGGAAATGCAGGTACTCCTCCAGCACAACCACCACATGTGGTCATATCTAAGATAACAGTCGACTGAAAATAAATAGGTCAGTCGATTTTTTTAATGAACCGTCCGATCTATAAGGAACGGGCAGATGGCCTTCATCTACCTCCCACCAGTCACTGTTGACGATCTTTCACGAACCGCCAGCGACCACCGTCCCAGACCCGTGCCTCCGCCGCCCCGCCCTCCCATCGACCTCACATCACCGCCGTGCTTGGCAGCGCCCCCAAGCCATCCCTTTAATCCCGGCCGACCTCCAGATCGGGCGCAGTAGCTCTAGGCCGCAGACGCCCCTAAGATAAACACCAAGGCGCTGCTTCCCCGGTGTAATAGTCGTACTAGCGTCCGTTACACCGGGGAATGCTTCCGTTAATTTGGAATCAACTAGCCAGAAATTGAAATTCAGGGGGGCGACGGACCTCTAGCTAAGGTGAAATAGTATATGAGGAGAAACCTTGTGCATCACGAGTTACTAGGAACATCTAGTATCAAGAAGAAGCGGTCAACTAGTGTCTTCTGTGGGATGAATATCGTGCAAGCAGAGACATAAGATTTGCACGAATAAGGGAAGAGGAGTACCTTCTTCGGTTGCGCCGATCTTCTTGTTTTTACCGGGGAAACCAATGTTCTGGAGGGTGCAGGCTTGGACGAACCCATGGCCAAATTGTTGACTGTGTTGCCGTGGTTGTATGTCGGTGGAGGGGAAGCAGATCCGAGGCGGCGAAGGACGGCATAGCAGGAACAGCTCCGGTGCGGTGGAGGGTGGCGAAGTTGGAGCGGCAGCGATGAGGCGCAGGATGGCGTGGTTGAACTAGCTCGGGTACGGACGGCTCGGCCTCGGCTTCAACTACTAGCCGTGGAGGGTGTTGTGGTTGAGGTTGCGGTGGACGACGACGTCGGGGTATCGGCTCCGGCGTGATGGAGGAGGGCGGCGGTTGATGGGTGGGATGGGGTGGCGGACAGAGGACGCTGGGGTTTCGCGGCTGGTGGAGAGGTAGTTTTGGCGCCCATGGAGTACGAATGGGGAATTGGACGGGTGGGGGGGAACCATGTTTCGGTCTGGGACGCGCTTGTTTTTGGCTTTTTTGAACAGAAGATGGGACGCGCTTGTTTGAAATTTGGGGAAAGTACAAAATTTTCCCCCCTCTTAAATTTCGGACCTACTGCGGGTTGAGGGTAGGATGGTAATCCCAGGTGTCCCAAATAGTGGGCGGGAGCGATTTCGGTCGCGCGCATGTGTGCTTAGGCAGCCATTGTGTATGAATGTTTTTCGGAGGCGGTTGCGTGGCATCTAGATGAAGCTACAAACCTACCCCGGTTTAGACCTTTGGACGTCGGGCCGGTAGGTTTCACAGGTCGGAGTTATTAGAAAAGTAATTTCCTTGTACTACCAAACATTGGTCTCACGCGGTTTCGAGCGAGTAGAGGCTCTTTTGGGGCTTCGTTCGAAATTTTGAAACACAAGCATTCACGTTTAGAGTACTCTTGAACTATGAGGATTGACCTAAATAGACAATGTTATATTTGACCTTGTATGTTTGAAAACCTCATTAAATTATCCGCTTCCTTTTGAATTTTGACACTTGAAAATCCTATAACTACGATTATTTTGGAATGGAGGAGCTAAATTTGAATCTATTTTGTACACGACCACATATGCTATTATGTACAAAATCAGAGCAAAGATTGGTACCCCCATAGTTTAGGTATGGTTTACAAATGCCATGATATCAAATTCAAATAATTGAATGGACTTCATGTTGAATTCGATTTTTTTAAACCACCTTAGGTTGAATTCAAATGTATACTAGTTCATAGGTAGCTATTTATAAATGTCCATTGTGTAACTTTTGTATGTATAATGTGCTTTACACACACAACATGAACTATACTCACGTTTATGTTCGATTGCTAAAGCGATGCATTGTCTGGAGTTCAAAATACTAACTATGTGGATCAATTGTGTCGAATAATAACATAGACATGCTCAAATTCGATAGAATCTAGATGTCTGATGGATCAATGACCGCTCCTTACGCGAATTGCAAATATCATGATCCCATCCTAATATTTGGATACAATTTATATCTTTAATCAATATGTAGAGCAGTCTTTTACATGTAGTTTCACTCTCCATCGGTGGTCTCTCACACATGCTCACACACTCTCTCCCGAGGTGTCTTTCTCGCACACATTCTCTAGATATAACCCTCCCTCCCTCTCGTAACCATTTACAACTGTTTTCACTAACCTTTATCACAAGCACTTTTCCTCTCGCAAACATACACATGCACAATCCTCATCGACCCTTTCTATATACATGGACCTGCCTACGTGTCTCATGAACGCACATTATCTTTACGCCTGTCTCTCACGCATTATCTCACACCTCTCTTCCTAATCGACGAGTATGATTCTAGCAGAGCATTCTGTAGGATGCCCCTTAAAGTTAGGTTGGATGAATAGTAATATCAGAGATAGAGGGGTTACCTTAGTCCGAGAACCTAGGGTTACAAATCCTAGCCGGCTTTGTCAATGGACACAGAGTCCTTCACAATTCTGCTATCTTTGTCTTGTACGACTAGTCATCCATGGGTCTTCCTAAATGTGTCATGGACCGACCAATGTGGCGCAAGACGGAACCGAACAAAGGGCCTCACCTCGACCCACCGGACCTCATGTGGTGACACACCCTCTGCCCCCACGTCTCATTATCTTCTCACACCCACACATACCAACACAAACACCACACACATAGAAAAATTCTCCTGGTGCCTCTATTCCCTCCCCCCTTGCATATACACACTCAAGGGAATGGAATCTCTTGTCGTGACATCATATTCGTCTCTCTCTCTCTAGACCACCCTCATTTCTCGTGCTATCTCCCCCCTGTCGGCCCCTCTATCCATGCCTCTGTCGAATACGTAATACACACACATACCTCTCTAGGCCCCGCCAAATGCATCCACTACACATTCACACATGTTACATCACGTACCCCATTGATCTAAAAAGCCCTCTCTTCACGTTTATTTCGCATACAACATTCTTTTTGAATAAAGTGTGGCCAAAAAATTATTTTAGAGTTTCTACATATATACAACATTACAAAGTTATATGGAGGAGTACGAACGCTAATTTGCATTGCATTGTGTCCACAATGATATTTATTCCGCACTGTGAATTTGTATATTTTTATACAATATACAAAGTTAGTCATAATAAAGAGAAACGAAGAGCATCTCTCTCTCCGTCGCATACCCCCCCTGTACGCCCCTTTCACGTATTCACACAAAACTATCTCCATGTCCTCTAAAAGTAAGCCCCCAGAAAATTCACGCGTGTTTCATCTTTCTCTCGCGATATATGCAATGACGATCATTGTATTTGAAGTGAAAGCACGATACATACATTGGACTTCATAATCCACTCATTACAGTCACCGTTTACGTTTTGTGGTTATTATACAGTCACGGGCTCATCGTACAACTTTGTATTTGCTCATGACATGACTAGTTGACCAGTTGAACGCTCCACGTGGCACCTGATCTAGTGTTGCATCACATTATCTCACTAACATCGTGCCCACCTGTCGACTTGTATCTACTCTACATCTACACTATTATAAAATACATAAAATACACTCTTATAAAAAAAGAGTTGGTGATGATGGTGTGCCTGCCATCCTGCAATATAGGCCGTCCGATTTATATCTGACGGATAGGAAAGAAACTATGGCAGTTTTGCAAAAAGGTACCCACACACCTCTCCGCATTTGCAAATAAGGCCTTCCCTCGTTCATCCTTTTCTCTCACAAGATAAACAAGTCATACAAATGCATCTTGATGTTACGTGCAATGCACGGGCATCTTGCTAGTAAGAATGAAAACAAACGACAAAAAAATATTTTGACGGTGGTGCGAAGTCATGACTGCGGGCACAGCGGACAAGGTGGCCTTGTATTGGTATGCTGAGCCGTCTGTTTTAACACACATGAGCTGGTGTGGTGATTATAGACACACGCATGCATGCACAAGAACTCCATCCACGCAACACTCACACAAACACATGCACCCACGCACGCACGCAACACTCACACGTACACACACAGCCACACACGCACGCAACACTCACACGCACACACGCACGCATGCATGCACACACCAGTACACCACACGACCAACACACACTCTCACACTCAAGTGCTCAACCTACACGTGCATGCGCACACATCAGGCCCTGACAGACACATACTCAATCAGGTGATTCCCGCGCACGGGTTGGAGCCTTGTCGCGCCTGCGTAAATTTGTGTTTATCTGACCTTTTCCCTATGCGAACTGACAGGTGGGACCCACAAGGAACATGGTGAATTTAACTAGTCAACATGGCGCCACACAGACTATTTGGCCGGTCAACAGAGTGCAATCCGATGCTGAACTGTGAGCAAGTGACCGGATAATCACCGCAAAACGTATATAGTGACCGTAATCAGAAGTTCGGTGACCGTACTATGCTTTTCTCTCTGTAGGCCCTCCAAAACTACATCTCTACATGTTCTCGCATGTTACATCTAACAAATATGCAATACAACACTACTACTACACTCTAACACAATAAATCATGTGTGTTTTTAGTTTTACTAGATATCATATTGTTACTTATAATTATTCAGTTTGCATACATTAAAATTGCCTTTGAAATGTATGGCCAGTATCATCTACCGCGCGGGAAAAATCCCGCCCTTTCCTGTTTAATCGGGTTTGTATCGATGGATCGTGCGAAATAGCAAAACTATAGTACTATACATTACAAGTGACAGTTCACTGGGCCGTCGTGTCCTCTACTCCTCCGTCGTAAGAGTGGAGCGCTCGCTTTCATAAATCTTCTAGTCCCTTTCGCCGACATGTGGGACATCAAGCTATCGGGTCCATGTGCCATACCGGAATACAGTGCAGAGCAGCCGGGGTGAAGCACCCCAGTCATGGCGTCGGCGTAGTAATGAGCAATGTGGCGTCAAATCACAAGCTGCACCTTTCCCGCAGTTAAGTTGGAGGGACGAAGTAATAATGCTAAAAAAAGAAGTTGGAGGGACGAAGCAACCATCATTTCACTCGTTGCTGAATCCACTTCTCCCTCATCTTCTTCAACTTAACCACGTGTTGCTTCTGCCGTTGTTCTGCCTCATGTGGGACGCGGATCAGCTTGGTCGCTTCTCCCTCATCTTCTTCAACTTAACCATGTGTTGCTTCTGCCGTTGTTCTGCCTCATGTGGGACGCGGATCAGCTTGGTAAAGCACTGACATGTGGGACCGCATGTTAGCAGACCGCCAGGACAACGTCCTCCGAAAATAAGAAACCTTCCCTTCCATCCGCGCGGCAAAATCACCTCCTTTTTACTAATCTTTGATTCTATAATTTTTTAGATCAATATAATTGAGATTTGTATAGATAGCACACAGGAGCAAAACCAAGCGGTACGGTTAAGGGCATCCACAATGTGTAGCCAAATGTGAAAATAGCTTTTGGCATTGTGGGAACCATTGTGGACGGCGTTGGCAAAGCCAAAAAGATGGAACCGAAGCTCCCTGATTGATTGATTGAAGGAATAGAAAAATGCAACGTCTCTCCTCTTTCTCCCATGCTTGGACGCATGTAGGAGTATTACAGTATAGAGCACAGAGTCTACTCCCCTGTCTCTTCTATCACAAATCACAAAGCAGTGAGGCATCAAATCACAAAGCACGGACGAAGCAACTATCATTTCACTCTTCGCTGACTCCGCTTATCCATCGTCTTCTTCGAGAAACCATCTCACCGCACTAGTACTCCTAGTAGTAGTAGTACTAGTAAAGGACTTCCTAGATGCAAATAAGGCGGTTGTCTCGGCTTGCAGGCGTCACTTGCGAACGACTTACCGTGGTCTCCCTCAATGGTGTTCTCCGTCGAACGCACTTCGCCAAACCACAAAAAAAGTCGTCAACGTCACCGCAATGGGCAAGGAATTCAAATATAGTTACTACCTCCATTTTTTTGTACACAAGGCCAGTATATCAAAATTACAATTTGCAAAGGGCTACTAACACTAATCGAGGCAGAATTGATGGGGTTAGGAACCAAGGACATTAATATCCCCTGCATGCATGCGGAAGTGAGAAGGTTCATTTGCATGGCGCTGCATTAATCAAGCGATGAGGAGTGAGATGGTTAGCTCTTTGGTCTTCCGAGAAAAAAATACGCATTAATTGACACGTGAAATAAGGATTTGTATCGAAGGAAAACCCCTCCTTTCTTTTTTAACACTAGTAGTACGTACTACCTCCGTCCTGGTTTATAGGTCCCTTTTATAGTTTGTGCCAAATTTTGACTAAAGATTTAACTAACAAAATGTTAATGCATGTCAAGAAAAATTATCTCATTGGATTCGTATTTGAACATAGTTTTGAAAAATATAATGTTTGGTGACATGAGTGAACATTTTCTTAGTTTAATCTATGGTCAAAATTTGGCACGAAATACAATGGGGACCAATAAATCCGGACAGAGGTAGTACGTACTGATCCTGTTTGGGTCTAGGCCTTGCATTGCCAAACTTCGCCACACATTTTTGCCAAGCTTGCCTAAAGTTTTCAAAATGAGAAGGAGGTACACTTGCGCACGGCTGTCGCGGTCGCACCACACCCTCACACGGTCGCTCCTGCATGCTGCGGTCGCACCGCACCCTCACACTTCGCTCCTGCACGCCGCAAACCCAACCAAGGGAACGCACCCTCACTGACACGTGTTGTCACATGTGAACAAACGAAACTCAGCCATCCTATCGCTGACACATAATTTTCGTTCATAGAGTATGTTTATCCAACCGGAGTATCCGTACGGCCCGTGCGATGCTCTGTTGGGGAAGAAGAAGAGGCAAGGAAGAAGGAAAGAAGGGTTAGGAGACGTAGGATATTCATCCAACTGCCTGAAATGGTAGACTTAGGCGACTGCATAACAAATAGTATGTTTTTACACAGCAAAAGATCCATAATAATAAAAACAACAACATAAAGAAAAACTATCACTGCTCGCGGAAAGAGACGGCCTCGTCGTCTTTGGCTGCCGGCGCAAACCAGCCGTCGCCGCCGACTTGTGTCTCCGCACCATGGTTGTCCTCGGCCTCCAGCTACTCGTTCAAGCGGAGCATGCGGGCGCTCTGCACGGACGAGAGCACAACCCGGTTCAAGTCGAGGACGTCCGGTTCCGCCTGCAGGAGGGCCTTGATGGCAGCGGCATCCACGCGCTTTGCGTCGAGTCGAGCCTCCGCTGCCCGGTTCAAGTCCAGGACTTTCGGTTCCGCCTGCAGGAGGGTGTCGATGAGAGCGGCATCCGCGCGCTCCGCGTCAAGTCAAGCCTCTGCCGCCCGGCTCAAGTCTAGGACTTCCGGTTTCGCCTGCAGGAGGGTGTCGATGAGAGCGGCATCCGCGCGCTCCACATCGAGTCGAGCCTCTGCCGCCCGCCTCAAGTCCAGGACTTCCGGTTCCGCCCGCAAGAGGGCGTCGATGAGAGCGGCATCCGCGCCCTCTGCGTCGAGTCGAGCCTCTGCCGCCCGGTTCATGTCCAGGACGTCCGGTTCCGCCTGCAGGAGGGCCTCGAAGGCAGCGGCATCCGCGCGCTCCGCCTCAACTTGAGTCTCCGCCGCCCGGTTCACATCCACGACATCCGATTCCGCCTGCAGGAGAGCCTCGATGGCAGCAGCATGCGCGCGCTCCGTGTCGAGTTGAGCCTTTGCCTCCCGGTCCTCCTTTAGTATCGCCATGTTGAACCGCTGGTCCGCCTGCAGCATGGGGGACTCGGACGCCGGCACGAAGTCGACGTCCATCATCTCATACCCATTGGGGGCCTTCTGCGCCGCGACCTCCGCAGTGAACATTGGATTGGCTTCCTCCTCCTCGTAGCTTGGCTCCAGAGAACTCGGGGATTGGCCCGCCGCAAAGCGAGCTTGGGAACAGAGGTCTGTGACGCCGACCACCGCCGCGATTTCTGCGCGGCGCTCCGGCGTCAGCATCTTGTAGTAAGTGATCTTGCGGCGCACCATGGCTTTCTGGCAAACTAGGGGACGCTTGATGCGGGCTAGGGGATCGAAAGGTGGGGGAATGGGCTAGAGATTTGGTGTGGTTTTAGGGCAGTGGCTTGCGTAGGCCGAGCAGCGAAGGTTCTGGTGTGAATAGTGGTTCCGGTGACGACCAGTCAATCGGTTTTGACTGTACATCGCTCTTGTCGCGTTCGCGTTGCAGCCCGGCACGCTGGACCCTCCACGTGGCTCACCGAATGGAATGCGCTTCGTCTTGCATTTTCGCTCGCTTGTGGGACCGCAGTTGAGAGCAAACCGACGTCCCTCCCCCTCCCCCGCCCATGTCATTTATTATACCACCACTCCCTTCGTTTTATGGGAGTAAATAAAAACAGAGGGAGTATACTACAGATGAGGATCCCCTGACGTGGCCGAACCCATTGAGTAACTGACATGAGGGGCCTAGCAAGCATGGGGTCTGCCAGTAAGTGACCGAAAGGGAGGGTAAGGCAGGGATACCTACGTCAGAGGATCCACTTCCACTATACTACTATGACCAAATGTTAGAGTAATAATATATGACATGCAACTTACACAAATGTTAGAGTAATAATATATGACATGCAACTTACACAAAGCATACAGGGTCTAATGCGTTTTTTGAGGCTAACTTTGACCAAATGTTAGAGTAATAATATATGACATGCAACTTACACAAAGCATATGGTCATATTCATATGTGAAAGGAGTTTCCAATGATATAATTTTCACATTATACATCTCATGTACTCCCTCCGTCTAGGTGTGTAAGTCATCTTACGAAAACCAAATAATCCCAAAACACGTAGGCGCGGTGCATTAACTTCTACCTCGTTTCTTGTTTCTTGACATATGAACCAATAAGAGATGAGGGTGTGCATGCTTTTAATGACCCGAGACTATCAAACATGACATGGAGTGGTTAGTTCATTGCATGCAATATTATTAATTAGCAAATAAACATTAATGTCTCTCGTTTTCCCCTCCTCCTTGGTCACGGTGCACAGCCTAAGATGACTTACTCACCTATGTGAAAGGAGTACTATTAATCTTGTCAATATTCAAATTGGAAACCATCTCGAGTACAAATCTAGGAGTACGTACGAATCTAACAATATTGATTGGGCATTGTTGAATGTTGATACCTTTTTTTTATCATAGTAGAGATACTTTGACTACACATAAAACTTATATGTAAGGTAGAAAGGATAGGAGGGAGTATATTGTACGTTCAAAAACGAAACGAACATTGAATACCCTTTATATATGATTTGCGGATGCTATGATCACCGGTTCAAAATTTTGAATCTGCCTTAGGTATCACGTGCCCCCACTCGTTCCCTCTCGATTTCATCTCGGGGTCCGGAGATCTATTGAAAGAGGACTAGGGTGGGTACATGCGAATGATACTCGGCGGAATGTTCAAATGAGGCATGCGGGAGGATGGACTCGAGTGGAGGGCGACATGATCGATGGAGAAGAGGGTTGGAGAGGAATGAGAAATAAGCAAACGCCACATGATTACACTTGAACGGCTCAAATAAACAATAAGTTGTCTCGCTTGGCCTACATAGTGAAAGTCCTAATGCGCAACGCGGAGCACTGACGCTCGAATATGGCCAGGGAAACAGGGAAACCGACATGTGGGGCACACCCGTCGGGACGGCATAGCACAGACTAGTCCAATGGAGGAGCTGGCCCACGACCTCCTCGCCACCGATAACCGTTCATGTGGGTCTTTGGGGCCAACAACGGGGCGCAACTCCAGCACCGCCTCTGGACACGGCGACCGCGGTGAGCGACACACTCATATCGTCGATAGACACGGTCGGTTTCAGTGTGCCGAGGGTGGCGTTTGTGCTGTGGCACGACCAACGGTATGTTTGGTTTGTGCCCAAGGTTGCCCCATCAAAGCATTGGGTAGCCAAAATTTTGGTTGAGGTATTGGTTGCCCGTGATTTGGCCGACATTGGCAAGAAAAATGACCTAGAGTTGGCTAGAGTTCATTGGCATGCCAAAGAAATGGCAACCATCCAAACAAAGACCAATCTTTGGGTCATGACCAAAATTTTGGTAAGGTGCACTTTGGCCACAATCCAAACACAACCCAACACTCGGCTCGTCGAGGATGCATGGGGCACCGCGACGCGTCCGCGGAGTGGTGTAGCGCGGCCAACTACATCCTCTAGACCCGAGACCATGCCGGGTCTTCTTGTTTTTTCAATGACACGCGGGGATCGCATTTGAGCAAAGGGCATCTCCAACGTTGCCACGACCGCAGCTGACTACCCTGGCATACCAAAGCCCTCGTACCTCGCGCCGTCGCGCGGTGCGTTCCCAGCCGGCGCCAGCTTCTTGCATTCATGCCGTCTGTTCGTATGTTGTCGTTAAGAGGCTCGGTGCCCAAGGAACCAACTCCGGCGACTTAATGACACACCCAGACGCTTGGCCTCACCGGAATGCGCTACTTAAAGTGGCAACGCCCAGCTAACCTCCACACCATAGCGCATCGTTCTCCTACCTGACAGCACATCCGCCATGACCGCAAGTGCGAACGCTCTGCGGGAGAGCTTGTCTTCGGGGATGAAGCTCGAGGTAGCCGGACGCGGACGCGACCGCACAAGCGGTGGCCACGCTAGCGGCCGACGACGGGAGCACCGTCAGCCACGCGTCCGACTTGCCGCCGTCCAACGTCCGGCACCACTGAGGTCGGGGACTCCTCCGAGGATGAGTAGGGCATGGGAGGAGGCAGGGCATGGTGTGCCAACTGGCCGGTCTGTATCCCGTGTTCTACTCTTCCTCGCCGGAGACCGCACCTTCACTTCACGGGTCTTGAACCCCGCTCCCGTATATAGAGATTGCAGATGGAGGACGTCAGTCGCCGCCGTAGAATAGGTTTAGGGTCGGGTTTCTTTTATTTTTCTGTCTTATATAAGTTCGAAATGTAATCAAAATCTGCCGTGTTTGCATTAATCTCAGCCGGTGTATATGAACTTTCACAATAATATACATATTGTAGGAGTACTAGTGCACGGAAGATCAAGATCTTGTGGGAGAAAAGGATGAACGAGAGAAAGCCTTATCTGCAAATGTGGAGAGGAGTGCGGGTAAATTGTCATAGTTTCCTTCCAATCCGTTAGATATAGATCGGACGGCCTATATTGCAAGATGACAAGCACACCATCATCACCAACTCTGCTTTTTATTGAACCGAGACAAATCTAAAAAACCCAACTAAGCCAACCTCCCAGCATATCGCGCGGGAAAAGACCCGGCCACGCCATTTTATTAGTCGGGACTACCGGATTACTAGTAGTAGTATCGATGGATCGCGCGAAGCAACATTTTTTTTGAGGGGGCGAAGCACCTAGTTTAAAAGGAAAAAAGGCGGTACACTCACAACACTCCTGTTGCAGTCAGATTGCACCCCACACACGTTCGGTCCTGCACACGGCTCACGCAAACGGAACGCGCTTCGGCTTGCCTCTTCACTGACACGTGGGACTGCACTTGGAGAAACCGACCATGCGCCAAACTCCCCCCGCCCACTGC
>NC_041383.1:697711003-697751892 GCF_002162155.2 Triticum dicoccoides | reverse complement strand
CCCGTCCCCCTCCACTCCATTCGCTCCGCCAAAGCCTCCCTCCCCGCCGCGCCGATACGTCGGCGCAGCGGTTCGTCGAGGGGACACACGGCGATCCTCTCGCTCCCACAGTACGCTCTCGTAGACTGCCATCCTCTAGCCGCGCCACCACCTCTGGCTACGTTCTTGTGGAGGCGCATGGTGGTCAGCACCGCCACCGCTATCGACGTTCGTGTGGAGACGCACGACGGTCAGCTTCTCCCACGGTACGTGCATTCTAGACTGAGGCCCCGTTCATGTCGGTGTAGCGCTAAATGTTAGCTGATAGACACTGTTAATCTCACTGTTTGGCGAAGTAGTTTACTGTCAGTATGCTCTGCTTAAGAAGCTTCCTTGCCCTGTTCTGCATTCAATCTGCTTAGCTGAGATGGCATGCCAAGGCCGATTAGTTGCTAAAATATCCTGCCATATATTTATTGTGACATAGATTGCCATGGTCTAATAGCCAATCTGTTAGGTGAAATAGCTCTACACCGTTTTATACTCGATCTTTGTTGCTGCGATGGCCTTCGATAGTTTGATGGCTGTATGCTCGGGCTCATTGACTGCTGAAACAACCCGCCATAATTTAGCACTCAAATCTGTTTGCTGAATTAGCTTTACATATATTTCGTTACTTAGATCTGCTCGTCCAAATATCTTGCCATAGCTTTAGACATCGACCTATGTATTTTTTTTCTGGACTTCATAAAAAAACATATATGTTTTTCCTGTAATATCTAGTAGAAGAACTAATTTGTATGTCTAACAGATGGACATGACTTGGATAACTTTTGCTCGAAGATTCTCCGCTGCATATGTCGAGGGGGTTGAAAACTTCATGAACTTTATCAGAGCTGAGTACGGTGGTCCGAAATCAGATGTGCTCTGCCCATGTAGCAGTTGTATGAATTCAGTTACAAGACCCCAGTCAACTGTGCAAAATCATCTACACTTGTATGGGATGTCGGTCACATATACTAGGTGGGTTCATCATGGTGAAGCTGTGAACGTCAATGTTATTGACTACGTGGAAGCAGCAGATCACCATCTTGATCTGCCTGATGCTCAGGTGGAAGAGGAAGAGGAGCTGGTGGTGGCGGAGCCAGTGAGTTTGACCAACATTGAAACAATGCTACGAAATGCTCGTGCATTCCGTGAACTTTCACCTGCAGAAGAAAAATGGTGGGCCCGCATGTTGGAACAATGCAACGTTGCTATCACCCCAGGAAATAAGCTGTCAGTATTCTCAGCTATGGCCACCTTTCTTCAGGTGAAGACATCTGAGCGGATGACCAACAAATCATTCGATGCGATGTTGGCTGCTTTCCGCAAATCTTTCCCAGATGCATCTGAGCTGCCACACACCTACAGTAAAATGAAGAATTTCCTTCGTGCAGTTGGAATTGGATATGATATGATCCATGTTTGTAATAATAATTGTGTTCTGTTCCGGAAGGATTATGCCAACTTAAGTGAATGCCCAAAATGCAAATCATCAAGATGGAAAGATGGCGATGCTGTGAAGAGGGTTCCTCATAATGTTCTGAGACATTTTCCAATTACACCAAGATTGCAGAGGTTGTTTCATGATGCTGAAACAAGAGAGGATGTACTGTGGCATTCTAGGAACCAGGAGTACAGAGATCAGAATGTAATGAGCCATCCGTCTCATGGTAGTGAGTGGAAAAGCTTCAATGATAAACACAAAGAGTTTGCTGCTGACCCAAGAAACATTAGACTTGGCTTAGCTTCAGATGGATTTAACCCATTTGGCCACCAGAGCGCCACATATAGCATGTGGCCAGTACTTGTTATCCCTTACAACATGCCTCCAAATGTCTGCACCAAAGAATCAAACTACATGATGGCCTTGCTCATCCCAGGTCCAAAAAGTCCTGGAAAGGATTTTGATTTGTTCATGGAGCCTCTTGTGGAGGAACTTCAACAGCTATGGAAGGGTGTTCTCACTTGAGACCTATATAGCAGCCCACCAACTGATTTCTTTCTGCGTGCTGTTGTAATTTGGTGCATCCATGATTATCCGGCTTTGGGCACTATGTCAGGGCGAACGACACATGGTTACAATGCATGTGTTCGCTGTGACAAGAATCCGCTGTCATACGCAATACTTAGCAAGATCTATTACATTGGACACCGCCGTTTCCTTGCCAAGGACAAGCCGCATCCTAGAAAATACCGAAGACATGTGTTCAATGCAAAGCATGAAAACCGTGATGCACCAAAGAGGCTCACCGCCGATGAGCTGCAAGTGGAATTAGAGAAGGTCAGGCTATTACACCAGGAAACCATCCTGGTAATGGTAGCGGGAAAAGGAAGCATGGCACGATAGAAGAGAGATTATTGTTTACCCGCAGGTCCACTTTGTGGGACTTGGAGTATTGGAAAGATTTGGATCGGCGGCATAATCTTGATGTGATGCACATCGAGAAAAATATATGTGACAACATTATCGGCACACTTCTTAACATTGAAGGCAAGACGAAAGATACCTTAAAATCTAGGATTGATTTGACACACCTGGGTATCAGAAAGGATTTGCAGGTGCAAGATGAAGGTAAACCACAGGATATGGCACCAGCTGTGTACGTCTTGGACAAGGTAAAAAGAAAAGAATTCTGCGAGGTCTTGTCACGTGTGAGATTCCCACATGGATTTGCTTCCAACCCTGAAAGGAGAGTCAGTGCAGATGGAAACAAGGTACAAGGGTTGAAAACTCATGACTGCCACGTCCTACTTCAAAGGGTTTTACCTGTTATCCTTAGAGGATTGGGCCGCCCTGACTTATAAAGAGCAGTTGCAGAGTTGGGACAATTCTTCAGGGAACTCTGTAGTAGAAATATCAGGATAGATGCTTTGGAGCGTCTTAGAGACAAGATACCAACTATCCTATGCGACCTTGAGAAGATATATCCTCCAGCCTTCTTTCATGTGATGGTGCATTTGGCTGTTCATCTACCTGATGAGGCACTACTTAGAGGTCCAGTACAGTATGGCTGGATGTACCCTATTGAAAGGCGGCTAGGCACTTTCAAGGGCTATGTTAGGAATAGAGCTAGACCCGAGGGTTCCATTGCAGAGGCCTACATTGCTACAGAAGCGTTGACATTCTGCTCAAAATACATTGAAAGAACTGATGAGCTTAGCAAAGAGGAGGGTGAAGACAATCCCGGGCTCAATGTTTTCGATTATTCTGTTCGAGTTACAGGAAAGAGTCGACAAGAGGACAAACCTAAAGATTTGGACAAAATGGTTTGGTATGTGTTGAATAACTGTCCTGAGATACTACCTTATATCAAGTAAGTGCAGTACTGCAGCTTATACATCGTAATCTACTAAACTTGCAGCACATTCTTATATATTTAGATGTTTGACGCGATCACTATGTTGTGCAACATGTACAAAGAGGAGTTACTGCCGCAAAATCCAAGAAACATTGACAAACTGGTTATGGCAGGATTTGTGAAATGGTTAAGAACCATGTAAGCTTTTGAAGTGCACTGTCAGTTTTTTTAATATATTGAGTACATAAGATGATCAGCTTGTCTATTTTCTAACCATAGGTTAAGAAGATGCGGGAGGATGGGCAGGCAGTTGATGATGCCCTTTACTCACTAGCAATGGGTCCTGATACTCGGGTAAGACATTATGAATCTTGCGTTGTTGGAGATGTGCGCTACAACACCCTTGCACGAGACGAAGGCAGGAAGACAGAAAACAGTGCCATCATGAGCGTGTAAATGTATGACAAAGAGACAATTGAAATGTATGCTAACATAACAGACATTGTTCAGTTGTACTATATCTCCAGTTTTGAGGATTATCGGTGTGTGGTTCTGTTGTGGTGTCGTTGGTATAACCTGTTTTCCAGGATCGCAAAACCCAGAGCTGATGATTATTTCAAATCCATTAATGTCAAGGCAGCGTACCAGACTAATGAGCCTTTTATTTTGGCAAATCAAGCAACACAGATATTTTTCTTGGAAGACACATTTTGCACGCAACGATGACTGGAGAGTATTGCAAAGGTTTGATCAGAGGAATTCGTTTAATGAAGTTGCACAACAAGATGATGCTTACACTGCTCCTGATGTACAAGATAACACAGATGTTCCTAATATCTTTGAGAACCATCATGTCAATGATGCCGGCAAAAAGATTGCCTGTCGTGCTGTGGACATACAAGAGTTGATCAAGAAGAAGCCAACGTTCGAGGACGTTGAGGACGAATAAGAAGATGACACCGTGGTGAATTACGATTCAGACTGATACACATGGAGAAGATGTTGACGCTGCTGCTGCGGATGATGATTACATTTCTTTTGTCGTATTTGCCTGTCAGAAGACGTTTTTTTTATCTACTATGTGAAATTGTGTTTGCTATGACAACTGAAACCTGATGAACATGTTGTTTAGTATTTTGCTGTGAGAACATCACTTGTTATGTATGCTGATTTGTGTTTGGTGATTGTGTGACAACTAAAACATGATGACATTATTGTTTAGTTGTACTCATATTTGACTGTGAAACTTGAATTTGATGACATAGTTTGCTGTTGGACTGCAATTTGCTCGACGTCTTCGAATGAGAACAAAGCTGACCCGACAGGGCCTCTGCTATCTATTTATTTGTATGAGCAAAAGGGGATACCCCCTGATTTCCGTTAATAGAAATCATTAGATGTTCACAACACTACGCCCAGCCTGCTACACAGGTTTCATTCATTACTAGTTTCAGCAAAGTGCTCATGTCATAGCCACTGAATACATCACGAGTGCTACATACACTGCAAATAAAGAGACAATCATCCTACAGAGCACATCGATTTTGCCCATTATCTTAACAAGCTCTTTCATCTCCTCATTGCTGTCAAGGCCGTTCAGCAGCTGTTGCTTGGCCATGATCAGAGGAACTGCGTCTTTAACCTTCTGCTCTGCATCTTCCTCTTCTGCCGTTCCTTCAGTTACTTGTCCAACACCCCAACCTGCTGGTATTGGGATTCCTCGGCTAACCAAATAATTAGCGTAGTTCCATTCTCCCACATCAGCAACTTCCCAGAAATACAAATCACACAAATCTTCCCTTTTCTGCATGAATCAAATTGGAAGATCATCAACCAAACTATTAAAACAATCAGCAACTGAAAGCAGCAGAACAACACTGAAACATATTATTACGCCATGATGCAGGCATTTGTAGAAGACTTGGCCAGGGTTGCGGATTGTGGTTGAGACGCGACGGATGACTCTGCGTGATTTGGAGCAGTGGCACCACACCAACGGCAGCGGGTTGCGATGAGCAATCGGCTGCGGTGCGCGTGCCGGCGGGGGTGTGATGAGACCCATAGGCAATGGTACGGGTGGCGACTTGGCGCATATCTAGTTGTTGCCTGCTGAAGAGCAGGTGGACGAGCAGCCATCGGACATGGTTGCTGCGGCCAGAGCTTCTGATGCTAGGTAGAGTAAGTAGAGAAGAGGAGAAGCGAATGTTGGATATGTCAGTTTCATTACTTGCAGAGTAGCATAGCACCATATATAGTCATAGTCTAGGTTTGGATTTGAACCAGCTACAGGAGCACGTCTTTCTTTTTTTAAAACTCGGCAACGTCTCTTTACTGGTACACTAGCTTGTTCTGTACGCCTTCCCAAGTCTTTGATTTTCTTTCCCTTTTTTTTGCGAGGAAGGAAGGAGGACAAAATTGAGAGTTCCTCGGACTCGAACCCAAGACCTCTCGTTTGAAAACCAAGGGTGCTAGTCACTTATGTGGCAAACGTTCCCTGTGAGGAGGACGGCAGACGAATGTATTTTCCTAGCAGTTTTCTTCCTATATATAAAAAAGTATGCTACTTGGTGTCCGCTTAGTCAAAAAACGATTGTGCCAACCTTGACCGTTCGATTGACATTCAACGTCTGTCGCGTTTCTTCAGTCTCTTCTTCCTCGAGCCACCAAAGCAAAACCAGCGTCGGCGGGACCGCCAGCTCCCGCCTCCCAAGGCTGGCTGTGATCTTCCCCGGCTCTTGTTCGTTCCCGTCCGAGGCCTCACCATCGTCCTCCGCGCTCGCCGCGGCGCCGCCCTCCGGTGTTGTCAACATGGTCAACAACCGAGAGGAATAAGGAGATGACTATACATGGTGAGGATGATAGTAGGGACCCAGCAGCGCGCGCAGTAATTTTGTTTTTTCAGGACGGAGAAGGGTATCAACTGGGTTGTGCGGGACCCGTGGCCCGTCTAGCCCATGATTTTATTTCATATGTTTAGCGCATGAACAACCCAGTTTGTTTTTTCCTTTCTGAAAAATGGCTAGCTAGCTATTTTTGTTTTTTGCAGAATAACCAACATAGGCCTACTTGCTTTTCTATGCCCTGCTGGGCCGGAAATCTTTCAAGACGAGGAGGGATGCATTTTGCCCAGAAAATGGGCTATAAGTAATAAGAAATGGGCTATAAGTAATAAGAAATGGGATATAAGTAATAATAAATGGGCTGTAAAATGAAAAAAAATACATCAAACACGCAATTAGTTCCCAAATACTGTTTTCTTTCGGATTTTGATATTTTAAATTTCATTGTTTTTGTGCGGGTAAAATTTCATTAAATTTAAATTAAGGTATATTTAGATTTAAAATTAATTTGAATCCAGCTAGAAATTTCGGGCTGTATGCTGTTTGGGACAGATTTGGAGGCTGACTTGTGGGTCTACTAGGTTGACGTGTACTTTGGCTTTGTCAACTTAGTCCACAAACGATTCTAGCAGCAGTGACCGTTGGATGTTAATCCAACGGCCGTGTTGCTTCTTCAATATCTGATCTTCTTGCTCCAGCCACCCAAACCGGCTCCGGTGGGACTGCCTGCTCCCGCCTCCCGTGGCCGGCTGTGCTGCCGCACAGGCCGCACCGCCCCACCCTACTTCATTGCTGGCCAGGCCATTCCTCTACTCACCCACACCTCCTGTTATTTTCCGGCGACGGAAGCCGGACCAGTAAACCCTCGTACTCCCCATCGCGTGGGCAACCATTGCCGAGTCTTCCCTGAGTCCATGTCGTTCCGTTCCTAGGCCTCGCCGTCGTCCACCGCCATGGTGCTCTCGGCGCGGCTTGGTCAACGTCGTCAACGAACGACATCCATCGGCCGTGGACTGTACGCGCAAAATAATGATTCCTCCACCTGATAGCTGGGACCCACCGGAAGGGCCTTTGTATTTCACGAAAAAACGTTCCCCCCGCTGACATGTCGGACCCACCAGCTATATCTTCGCACGCAAGGAAGTGCCTCCTTATTACGCACAAAAAATGAATACCCACCCTGCTAGATGGGACCCACCATAGTGGGAGGATGACTTGTGGGCCAACTAAGTTGACGGGGACGGAGGGCTTTGTCAACTTAGTCAATATGAACGATTCTAGTTCTAGTGACCGTACGATGTCCATCCAACGGCCATAGTGCTTCTTCAACCTCTGGTCTTCTTGCTCCAGCCGCCCAAAGCAGCGCCGGTCGTGCCGCATGCTCCTGCCTCTCGTGGCCGGCTGTGATGCCGCGGAGGCCTCACCGCCCCCTACTACTCCCACCGTTGGCCCAGGGTATCCCTCTACTCACCCACACCCCCTGTTATTCTGCGGCGACGACAAGCTCACGCCGCAGCCGAACCAGTGAACCCTCGTACTCCTCTCCACGCGGGCTACCACTGCTGCGTCTTCCCCGGCTCCGCGTCGTCCCCTTCCTAGGCCTCACCGTCGTCCATACCACCGCCCTGGTGCTCTCGGCGCGGAGTGGTCAACATGGTCAACGACCGACTTCCATCGGAAGAGTACTGTACGTGGAGAGGCTGACAGCTGGGTCCAGGCGGCCGCAAGGAAGTGCCTCCTTATTACACGCAAAATAATTATTCCTCCACCTGATAGCAGGGACCCACCAGACGGGCCATCTTATTTCGCGAAAAAAACATTTCCCCCTGACTGCTGGGACCCACCGGACGGGCCAGCGTATTTCGTGAAAAAAACGTTCCCCGCGCTGTCAGCTCGGACCCACCGGAAGTGCCTCCTTATTACGTACAAAAAAAATGAATACTCCCCTTGCTAGCTGGGACCCGCCATGGTGGGAGGCTGACTCGTGGGCCTACTAAGTTGACTGGGACGGGGGCCTTTGTCAACTTTAGTCAATATGAATGAATCTAGCTCCAGTGACCGTACGATGTCCATCCAACGGTCGTAGTGCTTCTTCAACCTCTGGTCTTCTTGCTCCAGCCGCCCTAAGCAGCGCCGGTCATGCCGCATGCTCCTGCCTCCCGTGGCCAGCTGTGCTGCCGCGGAGGCCTCACCGCCCCCTACTATTCCCACCGCTGGCCAGGCCCTACGGCGACGGCAGCCTCACACCGCAGCCGAACCAGTGAACCCTCGTACTCCTCTCCGCGCGGGCTTCCACTGTCACGTCTTCCCCGGCTCCCCGTCGTCCCCTTCCTAGGCCTCGCCGTCGTCCACCGCCCTGGTGCTCTCGGCGCAACGTGGTCAACGTGGTCAAGGAACGACTTCCATCGGATGTGGACTGTACGTGGAGAGGCTGACAGCTGGGTCCTCGACCGCAGCAAGGAAGTGTCTCCTTATTACGTGGAAAATAATGATTCCTCCACCTGACAGCTGGGACCCACCGGACGGGCCACTGTATTTTGCGAAAAAAACGTTTCCCCTGACTGCTGGGACCCACCAGCTACATCTTCGCATGCAAGGAAGTGCGTCTGGGCAAAAAAACAAAACGATTCGCTCCGGTGACCGCTGGGACCCACCAGTGACACCTTCGCACGCAAGGAAGTGCGTCCGGGCAAAAAAAAGATTCGCCTCCTGACTGCTGGGACCCACGAGCTACATCTTCGCATGCAAGGAAGTGCGTCCGGGCACAAAAACCAAAACGATTCGCCCCCCTGACTGCTGCGACCCACCAGCTACATCTTCGCACGCAAGGAAGTGCCTGACAGTCGGGACCCACCCGGTCGAAGCGTACGTAGCATTGTCATTCTGGTCGCGAACATGTAGGTACATACTGGTCGTAGTAGAGGCGCGCACGTACACGTACGTACAGCGGCGAGGGTGCAAGAAAGAAAATACGGCCACGTACGTACATACGGGAAGGGTCTCGAACGCCTACTCGCGCATACGTACATGGCTGGGTCGGAACGGAGAAACTACATCGTCGTCGTGTTGATGGGGAGGCAACGAAATGCATCGTGTTCATCGGGAGGCAACGGAACGTGTGGGAGGCAACCGGCTGGGTCGGAACAGAATGCCTGGTCGTGTTCATCGAGAGGGCTTGGAGGGAACAGTTGATGGAAACGAGGCCTGGTGTATAGCACAACGGAGGAAACGACCTTGTGTTCGACCGACCACGTTCTAAACGGGGTCCTGTTGATCGAGAGGGGCCTGGCGTACCGCAAAACGGAGGAAACGGACCTCCTACGGTCGAAACGGGGGTCCTGTTGATCGGGAGGGGTGTGGCGTACCGCAAAACGGAGGAAACGGACCTCCTATGGTCGAAACGGGGGTCCTGTTGATCGGGAGGGGTGTGGTGTACCGCAAAACGGATGAAACGGACCTCCTATGGTCGAAACGGGGATCTTGTTCATCAGGAGGGGTGTGGCGTACCGCAAAACGGAACTCCACGGGATACTGTTCATCTCCACCGTCGACCTCCTCCAGCCTCCACGGGCTACCGTCGACCTCCTCCAGCCTCCACGGGCTCCTGTTCATCCAGCCTCCACCGCGCGCTACTCCACCGGCTACTGTTCAACCACCCCTCCACGGGCACCCCTACACCATCTACCGTTCATCCAGCCCTCCACACCACGGGGTCCTGTTCAACCACCCCTCCACGGCCACCCCTCCACCATCTACTGTTCATCCAGCCCTCCACACCAGGGGTTCCTGTTCATCCAGAGGCAACGCCACCGCTCACTGTTCATCCAACCCCCCTGCAACGCTCACTGTTCATACCAGAGGCAGTGTCGACCGACCTCAGTTAGCAGCAGTAGCGAAGGAATCTCTCCATCGGGTTTAGTTAACAGCCATCGATCGATCGCTCGGGTTCAGTAACGCGTAGCCTGTAGTGCAATTGCTCGGGTTCAGTTAGAGCCCAAAGCCTCCCTCGGGTTCAGTTAGAGCCAACGCCTCGCACACACGCGCGTATGTACGAGAGAAACACGCATCACTCCGCCCCCGACCTCCCACTGTAACCGGCAACTCCCTGAAATTTTCCTCCCCTCGCTTCTACCACGGTTTTTTCCGTCATGAACGGCCCAAAGAATGTCATGCAGCTGCGTCTCTGGCCCGCCTAGGACGAAAAGCCCATTTTCTGTCATGATTTTTTGTCATAGAAGTAGGAGCCCACCACATCTATGATGATACCGGGTTTTGTCACAATTATCGTCATAGAAGTGTCATATGTATGACAGAATTTTTTTTCGTTCGGCCCAAAATGTCACGGATGTGTCTTTTTTTTGTAGTGTCGACAAGGTAAGTCAGTCAAACTCCGTTTTTCCTGCTCTTGTCATTCGAGAAAACATTTTTCCTGCTTAGCAATTCACATATCTATCCACTCGTCCATGCGGATTTACCTTCTGTCACACAATGTTTTATGCTTTCGTGGGGTGAGGGAGTCCTGGATTATGGGGTTCCCGGGCATCCGGGCTATGTGACATGGGCCGGACTGATGGGCCGTGAAGATACAAGATAGAAGGCCTTCCCCCATGTCCGGATGGGACTCTCCTTTGCGTGGATGGCAAGCTTGGCGTCTGGATGTGTAGTTTCATTTCTCTATAAACCGACTCTGTACAACCCTAGGCCCCTCCGGTGTCTATATAAATCGGAGGGTTTAGTCCATAGAGTCTATCATAAATCATATAGGCTAGACATATAGGGTTTAGCCATTACGATCTCGAGGTAGATCAACTCTTGTAACCCCTATACTCATCAAAGTTAATCAAGCAGGAAGTAGGGTATTACCTCTATTAAGAGGGCCCAAACCTGGGTAAACATCATGCCTCCTGTCTCCTGTTACCTTCGATCCTCAGACGCACAGTTCGGGACCCCCTACCCGAGATCAGCCGGTTTTGACATCGACATTGGTGCTTTCATTTAGAGTTCCACTGTGCCATCGACAGAAGGTTCGATGGCTCGTTCAATCATCCACAACGATGCCGTTTCAGGGGGAACTTTTCTCCCCGGTCAAATTTTTGTGTTCGGCGGCTTCGCGCTACGTGCCAGCTCGATTGGCCACCTTGAACAGATTGACAGCTACGCCCCTGATCATCAGATTAGTTTTGGAAATCTGAATTATGTCGCTGATATCCGAGGAGACTTGATCTTTGAAGGGTTCGCGGCCCCGAACATCGCTCTGGCCTTAGATCCGGAGAAAACTACCAGGTCTGAGGATGGGAGTTTAGAGCCCACCAGACTCTCTAGAATTATGGAGCTTGCTACCGGAGATCTGGAGGGGACCGCATCATCGGCAAGCCCGGAGTCGAACAGGGCTCACCCTGTCATTAGAAAGACGGACTCGCCCCCGGATACCAGCTCCAAACTCTCGAGGTCCACTTCACGTGAGCATGGCCAGGAGGCTCCTGCCCTGCCTAGCTCCACGGACTCTCGCTTCCCCGTCCTGACCTCGCTCTTCAACGAGGCTCTGGACCTAATGTGATCCCTCGCCATTACAGAGGAATCACCTCCGAACTACGCCCAGCCCGGACTAGGGGCTGAAAGCGGGGAATTTTACGTCCCACCCACCGCCCACTTCATAGCCACTATAGAGAACTTAACCGACATACTGGACTACGCCTCCAAAGACATCGACGTCATGAACGACGTTGCCGGAGACGAACAAGGCCAAGACCCACCGTTTACCGGATGTTGGACGGCCACCTCCACATATGACATGTATATGGTGGACACACTGCTACGTCTTGAGCTTGCGTTGGTTTTCCTTGAAGAGGAAAGGGTGATGCAGCAATAGTAGCGTAAGTATTGCCCTCAGTTTTTGAACCAAGGTATCAATCCAGTGTGAGGCTCCTCAAAAGTCCCACGCACCTACACAAACAAACAAAGAACTCGCAACCAACGCAATAAAGGGGTTGTCAATCCCTTCACGGCCACTTGCAAAAGTGAGATCTCATAGAGATAGTATGATAAGATAAATATATTTTGGTATTTTATGATATAGATAGGAAAAGTAAAGATGCAAATTAAAGTAGATTGAAAGCTTATATGATATAAGATAGACCCGGGGGCCATAGGTTTCACTAGTGGCTTCTCTCGAGATAGCATAAGTATTACGGTGGGTGAACAAATTACTGTTGAGCAATTGATAGAAAAGCGAATAATTATGAGATTATCTAGGCATGATCATGTATATAGGCATCACGTCCGTGACAAGTAGACTGACTCCTGCCTGCATCTACTACTATTACTCCACACATCGACCGTTATCCAGCATGCATCTAGAGTATTAAGTTCATAAAGAACAGAGTAACGCATTAAGAAAGATGACATGATGTAGAGGGATAAACTCATGCAATATGATATAAACCCCATCTTTTTATCCTCGATGCCAACAATACAATACGTGCCTTGCTGCCCCTGCTGTCATTGGGAAAGGACACCGCAAGATTGAACCCAAAGCTAAGCACTTCTCCCATTGCAAGAAAGATCAATCTAGTAGGCCAAACCAAACTGATAATTCGAAGAGACTTGCAAAGATAACTTAGTCACACATAAAAGAATTCAAAGGAGATTCAAATATATCTCATAGATAAACTTGATCATAAACCCACAATTCATCCGATGTCGACAAACACACCACAAAAAGAGTTACATCAAATAGATCTCCAAGAAGATCGAGGAGAACATGGTATTGAGATCCAAAAGGAGAGAAGAAGCCATCTAGCTAATAACTATGGACCCGAAGGTCTGTGGCAAACTACTCACAACTCATCAGAGGGGCTATGGTGTTGATGTAGAAGCCCTCCATGGTCGATTCCCCCTCCGGCGGAGCGTCGGCGAAGGATCCAAGATGGGATCTCACGGATACAGAAGGTTACGGTGGTGGAAATAGTTTTTCGTGGTCGCCTTTGATGGTCTCGGGGTACGTGGGTATATATAGGAGGAAGAAGTAGGTCGGTGGCCGCCCGAGGGGCCCACGAGATAGGGGGCGCACCCCGTAGGGGTGGGCGCGCCTTCCACCCTCGTGGCCGCCTCGACTGCTTCTTGACTTGCACTCCAAGTCCTCTGGATCACGTTCATTCCGAAAATCACGCTCCCGAAGGTTTTATTCTGTTTGGACTCCGTTTGATATTCCTTTTCTTCGAAACACTGAAATAGGCAAAAAAACAACAATACGGATTGGGCCTCCGGTTAGTAGGTTAGTACCAAAAATGATATAAATGAAGAAAATATGCCCTAGAGGCAATAATAAAGTTATTATTTATTTCCTTATTTCATGATAAATGTTTATTATTCATGCTAGAATTGTATTAACCGGAAACATAATACATGTGTGAATACATAGACAAACATAGTGTCACTAGTATGCCTCTACTTGACTAGCTCGTTAATCAAAGATGGTTAAGTTTCCTAACCATAGACATGAGTTGTCATTTGATTAACGGGATCACATCATTACGAGAATGATGTGATTGACTTGACCCACTCCGTCAGCTTAGCACTTGATCGTTTAGTATGTTGCTATTGCTTTCTTCATGACTTATACATGTTCCTATGACTATGAGATTATGCAACTCCCGTTTACCGGAGGAACACTTTGTGTGCTACCAAACGTCACAACGTAACTGGGTGATTATAAAGGAGCTCTACAGGTGTCTCCGAAGGTACATGTTGAGTTGGCGTATTTCAAGATTAGTATTTGTCACTCTGATTGTTGGAGAGGTATCTCTGGGCCCTCTCGGTAGTGCACATCATTATAAGCCTTGCAAGCAATGTAGCTAATGAGTTAGTTACGGAATGATGCATTACGTAACGAGTAGAGAGACTTGCCGGTAACGAGATTGAACTAGGTATTGAGATACCGACAATCGAATCTCGGGCAAGTAACATACCGATGACAAAGGGAACAACATATGTTGTTATGCGGTTTGACCGATAAAGATCTTCGTAGAATATGTAGGAACCAATATGAGCATCCAGGTTCTGCTATTGATTATTGACCGGAAGCGTGTCTCGGTCATGTCTACATAGTTCTCGAACCCGTAGGGTCCGCACGCTTAAGGTTTCGATGACAGTTATATTATGAGTTTATGAGTTTTGATGTACCGAATGAGTTCGGAGTCCCGGACGAGATCGGGGACATGACGAGGAGTCTCGAAATGGTCGAGATGTAAAGATCGATATATTGGTCGACTATATTCGGACTTTGGAAAGGTTGCGAGTGATTTGGGTATTTTTCGGAGTACCGGAGAGTTACGGGAATTCGCCGGGGAGTATATGGGCCTTATTGGGCCATACGGGAATAGAGGAGAGAGGCCGAAAGGAAGGAGGTGCACAGCCCCCCTCTGGTCCGAACTGGACAAGGGGTGCAGCCCCCTTTTCCTTCCTCCTCTCCCCTCTTTCCTTCTCTCCTACTCCAACAAGGAAGGGGGGGGGGGGGAGTCCTACTCCCGGTGGGAGGAGGACTCCTCCTGGCACGCCCCTCCTGGCCGACCGACCCCCTCCCCATTGCTCCTTTATATACGGGGGTAGGGGGTACCTCTAGGCACAACAACAATTGATCTCTTGATCTCTTAGCCGTGTGCGGTGCCCCCCCTCCATCATAGTCCTCGATAATATTGTAGCGGTGCTTAGGCGAAGCCCTGCGACGGTAGAACATCAAGATCGTCACCACGCCATCGTGCTGACGGAACTCTTCCCCGACATTCTGCTGGATCGGAGTCCGGGGATCGTCATCGAGCTGAACGTGTGCTAGAACTCGGAGGTGCCGTAGTTTCGGTGCTTGATCGGCCGGGCCGTGAAGACATACGACTACATCAACCGCGTTGTTCTAACGCTTCTGCTTTCGGTCTACGAGGGTACGTGGACAACACTCTCCCCTCTCGTTGCTTTGCATCACCATGATCTTGCGTGTGCATAGGAAATTTTTGAAATTACTACGTTCCCCAACAGTGGCATCCAAGCCTGGTTTTATGCGTAGATGTCATATGCACGAGTAGAACACAAGTGAGTTGTGGGCGATATAAGTCATACTGCTTACCAGCATGTCATACTTTGGTTCAGCGGTATTGTGAGATGAAGCGGCCCGGACCGACATTACGCGTACGCTTACGCGAGACTGGTTTCACCGCCACGAGCACTAGTTTCTTAAAGGTGACCGGCAGGTGTCTGTCTCTCTCACTTTGGTTGAACCGAGTGTGGCTACGCCCGGTCCTTGCGAAGGTTAAAACAGCACCAACTTGACAAACTATCGTTGTGGTTTTGATGCGTAGGTAAGAACGGTTCTTGCTCAACCCATAGCAGCCACATAAAATTTGCAACAACAAAGTAGAGGACGTCTAACTTGTTTTTGCAGGGCATGTTGTGATGTGATATGGTCAAGACGTGATGCTATATTTTATCGTATGAGATGATCATGTTTTGTAACCGAAGTTATCGGCAACTGGCAGGAGCCATATGGTTGTCGCTTTATTGTATGAAATGCAAACGCCCTGTAATTGGTTTACTTTATCACTAAGAGGTAGCGATAGTCGTAGAAGAAATAGATGGCGTAACGACAACGATGCTACGATGGAGATCAAGGTGTCGCGCCGGTGACGATGGTGATCACGACGGTGCTTCGGAGATGGAGATCACAAGCACAAGATGATGATGGCCATATCATATCACTTATATTGATTGCATGTGATGTTTATCCTTTATGCATCTTATCTTTCTTTGATTGACGGTAGCATTTTAAGATGATCTCTCACTAATTATGAAGAAGTGTTCTCCCTGAGTATGCACCGTTCCGAAAGTTCTTCGTGCTGAGACACCACGTGTTGATCGGGTGTGATAGACTCTACGTTCAAATACAACGGGTGCAAAACAGTTGCACACGCGGAATACTCAGGTTAAACTTGACGAGCCTAGCATATACAGATATGGCCTCGGAACACGGAGACCGAAAGGTCGAACGTGAATCATATAGTAGATATGATCAACATAGTGATGTTCACCATTGAAAACTACTCCATCTCATGTGATGATCAGACATGGTTTAGTTGATTTGGATCACGTGATCACTTAGATGACTAGAGAGATGTCTGTCTAAGTGGGAGTTCTTAAGTAATATGATTAATTGAACTTAAATTTATCATGAACTTAGTCCTGGTAGTATTTTGCAAATTATGTTATAGATCAATAGCTTGCGTTGTTGCTTTCATATGTTTATTTTGATATGTTCCTAGAGAAAATTGTGTTGAAAGATGTTAGTAGCAATGATGCGGATTGGATCCATGATCTGAGGTTTATCCTCATTGCTGCACAGAAGAATTCTGTCCTTAATGCACCGCTAGGTGACATACCTATTGCAGGAGCAGATGCAGACATTATGAACGTTTGGCTAGCTCAATATGATGACTACTTGATAGTTTAGTGCACCATGCTTAACGCCTTAGAATCCGGACTTCAAAGAAAGTTTTGAATGTCATGGACCATATGAGATGTTCTAGGAGTTAAAGTTAATATTTCAAGCAAATACCCGAATTGAGAGATATGAAGTCTCTAACAAGTTCTGTGGCTAAAAGATGGAGGAGAATCGCTCAACTAGTGAGCATGTGCTCGGATTGTCTAGGTACTACAATCGCTGGAATCCAGTGGGAGTTAATCTTCCAGATAAGATAGTGATTGACAAAGTTCTCTAGTCACCATCACCAAGTTAGTAGAACTTTGTGATGAACTATAGTATGCAAGGGATGACGAAAATGATTCCCGAGCTCTTCGTGATGTTGAAATCGACGAAGGTAGAAATCAAGAAAGAGCATCAAGTGTTGATGATTGACAAGATCACTAGTTTCAAGAAAAGGGCAAAGGGAAAGAAAGGGAACTCCAAGTAGAATGACAAGCAAGTTGTCACTCCTGCGAAGAAGCCCAAAGCTGAACCAAAGCCTCAAACTAAGTGCTTCTACTGCAAAGGAAATGGTCACTGGAAGCGGAAATGCCCTGAATATTTGGTGGATAAGAAGGATGGCAAAGTGAACAAGGGTATATTTGATATACAGGTTATTGATGTGTGCCTTACTAGTGTTTATAGTAGCCCCTGAGTATTTGATACTTGTTCGGTTGCTAAGATTAGTAACTCGAAACAGGAGTTACAGAATAAACAGAGACTAGTTGAAGGGGAAGTGACGATGAGTGTTGGACGTAGTTCCAAGATTGATATGATCATCATCGCACACTCCCTATACTTTCGGGATTAGTGTTAAACCTAAATAAATGTTATTTGGTGTTTGCGTTGAGCATGAATATGATTTGATCATGTTTTGCAATACGGTTATTCATTTAAAGTCAGAGAATAATTGTTGTTCTGTTTACATGAATAAAACCTTCAAATGGTCATACACCCAATGAAAATAGTTTGTTGGATCTCGATCGTAGTGATACACATATTCATAATATTGATGCCAAAAGATGCAAAGTTAATAATGATAGTGCAACTTATTTGTGGCACTGCCGTTTGGGTCATATCGGTGTAAAGCGCATGAAGAAACTCCATAAAGATGGATTTTCGGAATCACTTGGTTATGAATCATTTGATGCTTGCAGACCGTGCCTTTTGGGAAAGATGACTAAAACTCCGTTCCCCGGAACAATGGAACGAGCTACAGAGTTATTGGAAATAATACATACCGATGTATGCGATCCGATGAGTGTTAAGGCTCGTGGCGTGTATCATTATTTTCTGACCTTCACAGATGATTTGAGCAGATATGGGTATATCTACTTGATGAAACATAAGTCTGAAACATTTGAAAAGTTCAAAGAATTTCAGAGTGAAGTGGAAAATCATCGTAACAAGAAAAATAAAGTTTCTATGATCTGATCGTGGAGACGAATATTTGAGTTATGAGTTTGGTCTTCATTTGAAACAATGTGAACTAGTTTCGCAACTCACGCCACCTGGAACACCACAATGTAATGGTGTGTCCGAACGCCGTAATCGTACTTTGCTAGATATGGTGCGATCTATGATATCTCTTATCGATTTACCACTATCATTTTGCGGTTATGCATTAGAGACGGCTGCATTCACGTTTAATAGGGCACCATCTAAATCCGTTGAGATGACACTGTATGAACTATGGTTTAGCAGTAAACCTAAGCTGTCGTTTCTTAAAGTTTGAGTTGCGATGCTTATATGAAAAAGGTTTTCAGCCTGATAAGCTCGAACCCAAATCGGAGAAGTGCGTCTTCATAGAATACCCAAAGGAAACTGTTGGGTACACCTTCTATCACAGTTCTGAAGGCAAAACATTCGTTGCTAAGAATGGATCCTTTCTAGAGAAGGAGTTTCTCTCGAAATAAGTGAGTGGGAGGAAAGTAGAACTTGATAAGGTAATTGTACCTTCTCCTGAATTGGAAAGTAGATCATCACTGAAAACAGTTCCAGTGATGCCTACACCGATTAATGAGGAAGTTAATGATGATGATCAGGAAAACTTCGGATCAAGTTACTACAGAACCTCGTAGGTCTTCTAGAGTACGGTCGACACCAGAGTGGTACGGTAATCCTGTTCTGAAAGTCATGTTACTAGACCATGATAAACCTACGAGCTATGAGGAAGCGATGATGAGCCCAGATTCCGCGAAATGGCTTGAAGCCATGAAATTTGAGATGGGATCCATGTATGAGAACAAAGTGTGGACTTTGGTGGAGTTGCCCGATGATCGGCAAGCCATATTGTATAAATGGATCTTCAAGAGGAAGACACATGCTGATAGTAGTGTTACTATCTACAAAGCTCGACTTGTCGCAAAAACGTTTTTGACAAGTTCAAGGTGTTGACTACAATGAGATTTTCTCAACTGTAGCGATGCTTAAGTCTGTCCGAATCATGTTAGCAATTGCCACATTTTATGAAATCTGGCAAATGGATGTCAAAACTGCATTCCTTAATGGTTTTCTTAAAGAAGAGTTGTATATGATGCAACCAGAAGGTTTTGTCAATCCTAAAGGTGCTAACAAAATGTGCAAGCTCCAGCGGTCCATCTATGGACTGGTGCAAGCATCTCAGAGTTGGAATATACGCTTTGATAAGTTGATCAAAGCATATAGTTTTATACAGACTTGCCGTGAAGCCTGCATTTACAATAAAGTGAGTGGGAGCACTACCGCCTTTCTGATAAATATATGTGAGTAACATATTGTTGATCAGAAATGATGTAGAATTTTTCTGGAAAACATAAAGGAGTATTTGAAAGGAGTTCTTTAAAATAAAGACCTTAGTAAAGCTACTTACATATTGAGCATCAAAATCTATTGAGATAGATCAAGACGCTTGATAAGTTTTTCAATAAGTACATACCTTGTCAAGATATTGAAGTAGTTCAAAATGGAACAGTCAAAGAAAGAGTTATTGCCTGTGTTGCAAAGGTGTGAAATTGAGTAAGACTCAAATCCCGACCACGGCAGAAAATAGAAAAGAGAATGAAAGTCATTCCCTATGCCTCAGTCATAGGTTCTATAAAGTATGCTATGCTATGTACCAGACCTATTGTATACCTTGTTCTGAATTTGGTAAGGGAATACAATAGTGATCTAGGAGTAGATCACTGGACATTGGTCAAGAATATCCTTAGTAAGGACTAAGGAAATATTTCTTGATTATGGACATGATAAAAGAGCCCGTCGTAAAGAGTTACATCGGTGCAAGCTTTTACACCAATCTAGATGACTCTAAGTCTCAATCTGGATACATATTGAAAGTGGGAGCAATTAGCTAGAGTAGCTCCGTGCAGAGCATTGTAGACATAGAATATTTGCAAAATACATACGGCTCTGAATGTGACAGACCCGTTGACTAAACTTCTCTCACGAGCAAAACATGATCACACCTTAGTACTCTTTGGGTGTTAATCACATAGCTATGTGAACTAGATTATTGACTCTAGTAAACCCTTTGGGTGTTGGTCACATGACGATGTGAACTATGGGTGTTAATCATATACAGATATGAATATTGTTGTTAAATCACATGGCGATGTGAACTAGATTATTGACTCTAGTGCAAGTGGGAGACTGAAGGAAATATGCCCTAGAGGCAATAATAAAGTTATTATTTATTTCCTTATTTCATGATAAATGTTTATTATTCATGCTAGAATTGTATTAACCGGAAACATAATACATGTGTGAATACATAGACAAACATAGTGTCACTAGTATGCCTCTACTTGACTAGCTCGTTAATCAAAGATGGTTAAGTTTCCTAACCATAGACATGAGTTGTCATTTGATTAACGGGATCACGTCATTAGGAGAATGATGTGATTGACTTGACCCAGTTAGCTTAGCACTTGATCGGTTTAGTATGTTGCTATTGCTTTCTTCATGACTTATACATGTTCCTATGACTATGGGATTATGCAACTCCCGTTTACCGGAGGAACACTTTGTGTGCTACCAAACATCACAACGTAACTGGGTGATTATAAAGGAGCTCTATAGGTGTCTCCGAAGGTACATGTTGGGTTGGCGTATTTCAAGATTAGGATTTGTCACTCCGATTGTCAGAGAGGTATCTCTGGGCCCTCTCGGTAATGCACATCATTATAAGCCTTGCAAGCAATGTAGCTAATGAGTTAGTTACAGAATGATGCATTACGTAACGAGTAAGGAGACTTGCCGGTAACGAGATTGAACTAGGTATCAAGATACCGACGATCGAATCTGGGGCAAGTAACATACCGATGACAAAGGGAACAACGTATGTTGTTATGCGGTTTGATCGATAAAGATCTTCGTAGAATATGTAGGAAACAATATGAGCATCCAGGTTCCGCTATTGGTTATTGACTGGAAACGTGTCTCGGTCATGTCTACATAGTTCTCGAACCCGTAGGGTCCGCATGCTTAAGGTTTCGATGACAGTTATATTATGAGTATATAGGTTTTGATGTACCGAAGGAGTTTGGAGTCCTGCATGAGATCGGGGACATGACGAGGAGTCTCGAAATGGTTGAGACGTAAAGATCGATATATTGGACGACTATATTCGGACTTCGGAAAGGTTCCGAGTGATTCGGGTATTTTTCGGAGTACCGAAGAGTTACGGGAATTCGCCGGGGAGTATATGGGCCTTATTGGGCCATACGGGAATAGAGGAGAGAGGCCGAAAGGAAGGAGGTGCACAGCCCCCCTCTGGTCCGAACTGGACAAGGGGTGCAGCCCCCTTTTCGTTCCTCCTCTCCCCCTCTTTCCTTCTCTCCTACTCCAACAAGGAAGGGGGGAGTCCTAATCCCGGTGGGAGGAGGACTCCTCCTGGCACGCCCCTCCTGGCCGCCCGACCCCCTCCCCCTTGATCCTTTATATACGGGGGCAGGGGGCACCTCTAGGCACAACAACAATTGATCTCTTGATCTCTTAGCCGTGTGCGGTGCACCCCTCCACCATAGTCCTCGATAATATTGTAGCGGTGCTTAGGCGAAGCATGCGACGGTAGAACATCAAGATCGTCACCATGCCATCGTGCTGACGGAACTCTTCCCCGACATTCTGCTGGATTGGAGTCCGGGGATCGTCATCGAGCTGAACGTGTTCTAGAAATCGGAGGTGCCATACTTTCGGTGCTTGATTGGTCGGGCCGTGAAGACGTACGACTATATCAACCGCGTTGTTCTAATGCTTCTGCTTTCGGTGTACGAGGGTACATGGACAACACTCTCCCCTCTCGTTGCTATGCATCACCATGATCTTGCGTGTGCGTAGGAAATTTTTGAAATTACTACGTTCCCCAACAATAAATGTGTAAAGTAAATCCCATAAACATCCAAAACGAGTAATATAATAGCATGGAACAATCAAAAATTATAGATACGTTGGAGACGTATCAAGCATCCCCAAGGTTAATTCCTGCTCGTCCTCGAGTAGGTAAATGATAAAAACAGAATTTTTGATATGGAATGCTACCTAGCATAATTCTCAATGTAATTTTCTTTATTGTGGCATGAATGTTCATCCAAATGATTCAAAATAAAAGTTCATATTGACATAAGAAATAGTAATATTTCAAGCATACTTAGTCAAGCAATCATGTCTTCTCAAAATAACATGGCCAAAGAAAGTTATCCCTACAAAATCATATGGTCTGGCTGTTGCTCTATCTTCATCACACAAATTACTTAATCATGCACAACCCCTATGACAAGCCAAGCAATTGTTTCATACTTTAGTAATCTCAAACTTTTTCAACTTTCACGTAATACATGAGCGTGAGCCATGGACATAGCACTATATGTGGAATAGAAGGGTGGTTGTGGAGAAGACAAAAAGGAGAAGATAGTCTCACATCAACTAGGCGTATCAACGGGCTATGGAGATGCCCATTAATAGATATCAATGTGAGTGAGTAGAGATTGCCATGCAACAGATGCACTAGAGCTATAAATGTATGAAAGCTCAATAAAAGAAACTAAGTGGGTGTGCATCCAACTCGCTTGCTCACGAAGATCTAGGGAATTTTGAGGAAGCCCATCATTGGAATATACAAGCCAAGTTCTATAATGAAGATTCCCACTAGTATATGAAAGTGACAACATAGGAGACTCTCTATCATGAAGATCATGGTGCTACTTTCAAGCACAAGTGTGGTAAAGAGGATAGTAGCATTATCCCTTCTCTCTTTTTCTCTCATTTTTTTTCTTTTTTTTCTTTTTAGGGCCTTTTCCTTTTTTATTTGGCCTTTCTTTTGTTTCTCTTTTTTTCTTATAAATTCCGAAGTCTCATCCCAACTTGTGGGGGAATCATAGTCTCCATCATCCTTTCCTCACTGGGACAATGCTCTAATAATGAAGATCATCACACTTTTATTTACTTACAACTCAATACTTAAACAAGATATGACTCTATATGAATGCCTCCGGTGGTGTACCAG
The DNA here is from genome assembly GCF_002162155.2 of Triticum dicoccoides. Lineage (NCBI taxonomy): Eukaryota > Viridiplantae > Streptophyta > Magnoliopsida > Poales > Poaceae > Triticum > Triticum dicoccoides. Next base: position 697,728,741 of record NC_041383.1, on the reverse strand, counting down.
GATATGCAATGAATCAAGAGCGACATGTATGAAAATTATGAAGGTGGCCTTGCCACAAATACGATGTCAACTACATGATCATGCAAAGAGCAATATGACAATGATGATGCGTGTCATACAAACGGAACGGTGGAAAGTTGCATGTCAATATATCTCGGAATGGCTATGGAAATGCCATAATAGGTAGGTATGGTGGCTGTTTTGAGGAAGGTATATGGTGGGTGTATGGTACCAGCGAAAGTTGCGCGGCAAAAGAGAGTCTAGCAATGGTCGAAGGGTGAGAGTGCGTATAATCCATGGACTCAACATTAGTCATAATGAATTCATGTACTTATTGCAAAAATCTACAAGTCATTGAAAACAAAGTACTACGTGCATGCTCCTAGGGGGATAGATTGGTAGGAAAATACCATCGCTCGTCCCCGACCACCATTCATAAGGAAGACAATCAATAAATAAAATTGTGCTCCATCTTCATCACAAAGCGGTTCACCATACGTGCATGCTACGAGAATCACAACCTTTAGCACAAGCATTCTTTAAATTCATAATCACCCAACTAGCATGACTTTAATATTACCACCTCTAATATATCAAAACAATTATCAAGTATCAAATTGATCATAGCATCCAATTCACTTCCTATGATAGTTTTTATTATACCCAACTTGGATGCCTACCATTCTAGGACCAATTTTATAACCATAGCAAATACCATGCTGTTCTAAGAGACTCTCAAAAATAATATAAGTGAAGCATGAGAGACTAGCAATTTCTACAAAATTAAGCCACCGCCGTGCTCTAAAAGATATAAGTGAAGCACTAGAGCAAAAACTATCTAACTCAAAAGATATACGTGAAGCACATAGAGTATTCTAATAAATTTCAATCAAGTGGGCCTTTCCCAAAAGGTGTGTACATCAAGGATGATTGTGGTAAACTAAAAAGCAAATACTAATATCATACGAGACGCTCCAAGCAAAACACATATCATGTGGCGAATAAAAATATAGCTCCAAGTAAAGTTACCAATGAACGAAGACGAAAGAGGGGATGCCTTCCGGGGGCATTGTCGGTGTCAAAACCGGCGGATCTCGGGTAGGGGGTCCCGATCTGTGCGTCTAAGGCTAATGGTAACAGGAGGCAAGGGACACAATGTTTTACCCAGGTTCGGGCCCTCTCAATGGAGGTAAAACCCTACTACCTGCTTGATTGATCTTGATGATATGAGTATTACAAGAGTTGATCTACCACGAGATCGTAGAGGCTATACCCTAGGAGCTAGCCTATGATGATTATGATCGTCTTGATCCTCTCTATACGGACCAAACCCTCCGGTTTATATAGACACCGGAGGGGGCTAGGGTTTACACAGAGTCGGTTACAAAGAAGGAAATCTAATATCTGGATTGCCAATCTTGTTTTCCATGCAAAGGAGAGTCCCATCCGGACACGGGACAAAGCCTTGAGTCTTGTATCTTCGTGGTCCAATAGTCCGGCCGAAGTATATAGTCCGGCTGTCCGGATACGCCCTAATCCAGGACTCCCTCAGGCATCCCCAAGCTTAGGCTTTTTTCTATTATTGAATATCTTGGGGTGCCATGGGAATCCCCAAGCTTAGGCTCTTGCCACTCCTTATTCCATAGTCCATCAAATCTTTACCCAAAACTTGAAAACTTCACAACACAAAACTCAACAGGAAATCTCGTAAGTTCCGTTAGTGAAAGAAAGCAAAACCACAACATAAGGTACTGTAATTAACTAATTCTTTATTTATATTGGTGTTAAACCTACTGTATTCCAAGTTCTCTATGGTTCATGCCACTTAATACTAGCCATGGATGCATCGAAATAAGCAAACAACACACGAAAAAACAGAATCTGTCAAAAATAGAACAGTCTGTAGCAATCTGTAACCCTCGAATACTTATGGAACTCTAAAAATCCTACCAAAATAGGACGCCCTGGGAAATTTGTCTATTGATCTACAGCAAAAAGAATCAACGCAAAATCACGTTTCTGTGAAATTAAAAAACTAATTTCGTGCGCGCAAAGTTTCTGTTTTTTAGCAGAATCAAATTAACTATCACCATAGGTTATCCTATAGGTTCTACTTGGCACAAACACTAATTAAAACATAAAAACACATCTATACAGAAGGTAGATGCAAAATTTATTACTAAACAGAAACAAAAACAAAAAACACGAATAAGATTGGGTTGCCTCCCAACTAGCGCTATCGTTTAACGCCCCTAGCTAGGCATAAAATCGAGGATAGATCTAAGTAGTGCCATCTTTAGCACTCAATTCATAAGTAGCTCGCATGATAGATTCATAAGGTAATTTAACTTTCTTTCTTGGAAAGTGCTTCATGCCTTTCCTTAATGGAAATTGGAATCTAATATTCCCTTCCTTCATATCAATAATCGCACCAATCGTTCTAAGGAAAGGTCTACCCAGAATAATAGGGCAAGAAAGATTGCAATCTATATCAAGAACGATAAAATCTATGGGCACAAAATTTCTATTTGCAACAATGAAAACATCATTGATCATTCCCATTGGCTTTTTAATGGTGGAATCTGCAAGGTGCAAATTTAAAGAGCAATCATTAAGATCATGGAAACCTAGAATATCACATAAAGTTTTCAGAATCATGGAAACACTAGCACCCAAATCACACAAAGCATAGCACTCATGATCTTTAATTTTTAATCTTTATAGTAGGTACCCACTCATCATTAAGTTTTCTTGGTATAGAAACTTCCAAATTAAGTTTTTCATCAAAAGACTGCATCAAGGCATCAACAATATGTTTGGTAAAAGCTTTATTTTGACTATAAGCATGAGGAGAATTCACAACAGATTGCAACAAGGAAATACAACCTTCTAAATAACAATTATCATAATTAAATTCCTTGAAATCCAAGATAGTGGGTTCAATGCTATTTAAAGTTTTGACCTCTCCAATCCCACTTTTACCAAATTTAGCATCATGATCTAAAAATTCCGAATTATTGGGACGCCTTTTAACTAAAGTTGACTAATCTCCAGTCCCATCATTATTAAGATTCATATTGCAAAACAAAGATCTAATAGGGTACACATCAATAACTTTAAGATCTTCCTCATTAGTTTCATGGAAACTAGAAGAACACGCCTTTACAAAGCAATCTTTCTTAGCACGCAATCTAGCGGTTCTTTCTTTGCACTCATCAATGGAAATTCTCATAACTTTTAGAGACTCATGGATATCATGCTTAAGAGGAGTAGATCTAAGTTTCAGAGAATCAACATCAAGCGAAAGTCTATCAACGTTGCTAGCCAAATCGTCAACTTTAAGCAATTTTTCTTCAAGCAAGGCATTAAAATTCTTTTGGGAGATCATAAATTCTTTCACACTATTCTCAAAATAAGAGGGCATCTTATTAAAGTTACCATAAGAATTATTGTAGGAATTTCCATAATTATTAGAGGAATTACTAGGGAATGGTCTAGGATTAAAGTTTCCTCTATAAGCATTGTTTCCAAAACTATTCCTACCAAAAAAATTCACATCCATAGATTCATTATTATTCTCAATCAAAGTAGACAAAAGCATATCATTGGGATCAATAGGCGCACTCTTAGTAGCAAACAATTTCAATAGTTCATCCATCTTCCCACTCAGAACATTAATGTCTTCTATAGCATGCACTTTTTTACTAGTAGATCTTTCGGTGTGCCATTGAGAATAATTCGCCATAATATTATCAAGGAGTTTTGTAGCATCTCCTAAAGTGATTTCCATAAACGTGCCTCCCGCGGCTGAATCTAAAAGATTTCTAGAAGCAAAATTCAAGCCGACATACAATTGTTGTATGATCATCCATAAATTCAAACCATGAGTAGGGCAATTGTGAATCACCAATTTCATTCTTTCCTAAGATTGGGCAACATGCTCATGATCAAGTTGTTTAAATTCATAATATCGTACCTAAGAGTGATAATCATAGCAGGAGGAAAATACTTAGAGATAAAAGCATCTTTGCACTTGTTCCAAGAACCAATACTATTTTTAGGCAAAGATGAAAACCAAACTTTAGCACGATCTCTAAGTGGAAACGGAAATAACTTCAATTTAACAATATCATTATCCGTATCTTTCTTCTTTTGCATTTCACACAAATCAACAAAGTTGTTTAGATGGCTGTAACGCCCCGGATACAACTTTCCATATTCGTAACTCCAACTCTTGCCTTTTCTGGAGATGCGATATTATATTTCCTTCGTGGTTGGGTTTTTGTCTATTGTTTTGGATTTTGTTCATGTCTTGCATTTCATCTCATAGCATCATTCGCATTGCATCCGCGTGTTTTCTTAAAACTCGTAGCCGTTAGTAGTTGCCACATTCCCCCCTTGTCTTCGTCGACCTCTCTCAGACCCCTCGCATGCGTCCGAAACTTGCCCCGAACCCGAACCGCTCAGTCATCACCGTTGGATTCGGATCATCCCCAAACATCTATAAAACATCTTTGTTTTCTTATTTGGACTCCCTAGCCTATTTTTCCGTTCGCTCGATTTCGATCGGAGGGACGAAATAGCCCCTAACCAAAAATCCAGTGCTATATATATCTGACCAATCCCTAATTTCTAGGGATTCCTAGCCGCCACCGCCACTCTCTCCCGCATCCACCTCGGGATCCTCCCAGATCCATCTCCCTCCAACCACCGCCCGAGCGTCCACCTCTCGATCTCCTCCCAATCCAAATCTTCCACGACCCACTCCCTTGATTTCCGGCGCCGCCCAACCAGATCGCAGCCTTCCTCCCGTGCCTCCCCGAGCTCTCCTCTACTTCTTCCCTCGATCCCGAATGGATGTAGCTGCTCGAGGCCCCGAGCAGGAGCGCTTGTCCTTGTATCCTTGCGACCCCGAGCCAACCTTGCCTTGTACCACCCCGCCGCCCCTGCTGCACGTCTGGCCATGCTGGGAACCGTCGTCGCCAGAAGCAGCAGCGCCTTCGGTGATCTGCTCCCCTCTGGCGAAATTGCTTCCCTCCCTTCTCCGCCGCCCTCACCTCTCCTGTTTCTTTTCTTCAGGAACTCCAAGGCCATCCTCGAGCTCCAACCGTCCAACGATGGATGGTGCCGTCGAAGCTCGTCCTCCCCAGCCTTCAGCCAGCCTCCGGTGATGCCACCGCTGACAAGGGCCTCGCCATGGCCGCTGAATGGAGCTCTGCTTCCATGGATCCTCGCCTTCGTGCCCCAGATCCGGCCCCTCCGTCGAAACCCGCTGTCTCAGTCCAGTTCCAGCCGGTCCCGCGGCTCCGCCGACTCGCCAAGTCCCGCGCCGCCATGCCCGACCTCGCCTCTGCTTCCTCTACACCGAACAGCAGCAACTCGAGTCGTCGCCCCGCCAAGTCCCTCGTCCTGCCTTTGCTTCGCGCACGCGCCGGTACAGCCGCTCGCTCGATCCCCTGCCTTGATCCACTTCGCCCCGCTCCGTTGACTGCGTTACTGCCCCAGGTTGCTCATCGCCCAGGCCCAGGCTCGCCCCTTCAGCCACCCCAGCCCACCAGATCCGCTGGCCCAAGGCCCGATGTGAGAAGCTCCCCCACGCCTTGGGCCAGATCTCAGATTTGGCCCAGCTCCTGTTTTTTTCCTTCTGCGAATTTAGCATTTATCCAGTGAATTAACAGTTTTATAGAAAAACCCTCATACTGCATGCATATAATAACTCCACAACCGTGCATCATATGTAAATAATTTATACATGTAAAATGCTTAGAATTTTGTGTAGATTAATAATATGCTGCTTTCATCCATGTTTAAAATGTTTAAAATGTTGTTTGTTTAAATTTGTTCAAATGCCATGTTAAAATGATTTATTTCATAACTAAATAATCGTAGCTCGGTTTTAAATAAACTTTATATGTAAATGGGGTGGAAAAATGCCTAGTTTAACATGGTGCACTTCATTTTGCTGTTTAAAATCATTAAAATTGTGTTTAGGGCAGAACAGTAGCTAATTCAAAATATGCATATGAGGATTTTCCGAAATTGTTGTTTGTTGTTCCAGCCTCATTTAAACTTGCCTAAATAGTTAGTTTACTTATGCTTCACCTCTTGCCATGTTTAAAAACATTTAATATTGTTGGGTACATAAACGGGAGATAACTAAATAAATGAATGTGGTGTTTCGTCAATGTGTAACTCGTTGCATATTGAGCTCCACTTAATTTGTAGTATTGTGTATTGCACTTTGCCATGCCATGCCTCATTAAACCGGACATGCATCGTACTTGATTGTGCATCATGCCATGTTTATGCTTGTGCATCTACCATGTTGTTTGTTTCTTTCCGGTGTTGCTTCTTAGTTCCGGTAATGTTACGATTGTGAGGATTCGTTCGACTACTCCCGTTCGTCTTCTTCATGGACTCGTTCTTCTTTCTAGCGGGATTTCAGGCAACATGACCGTCACCTTGGATCTCATTACTATCATTGCTATGCTAGTTGCCTCGTTCTATCGCTATGCTACACTACCTATCACTTGCTCTTCAAGCCTCCCAAATTGCCATGTCAGTCTGTAACCTTTTCACCCTTCCTAGCAAACCGTTGTTTGGCTATGTTACCGCTTTGCTCAGCCCCTCTTATAGCGTTGTTAGTTGCAGGTGAAGTTGAAGATTGCTCCATGATGGACAGGTTTATGTTGGGATATCACAATATCTCTTATTTAATTAATGCATCTATATAATTAGTAAAGGATGGAAGACTCGGCCTTATGCCTGATGTTTTGTTCCTCTCTTGCCGCCCTAGTTTCCGTCATACCGGTGTTATGTTCCTTGATTTTGCGTTCCTTACGCGGTTGGGTGATTTATGGGACCCCCTTGACAGTTTGCTTTGAATAAAACTCCTCCAGCAAGGCCCAACCTTGGTTTTACCATTTGCCACACCTAGCCCTTTTCCCTTGGGTTTCTGGAGCCCGAGGGTCATCTTTATTTACCCCCCCCCCCGGTCCAGTGCTCCTCCGGGTGCTGGTCCAAACCGAGCGATGTCCGGCGCCCCCTAGGCAAACAGGGTCTATGCCAACCCGATGTCTTGCTCATCCGGTGTGCCCTGAGAACAGGATACGTGCGACTCCTATCGGGATTTGTCGGCACATCGGGCGGCTTTGCTGATCTTGTTTTACCATTGTCGAAATGTCTTGTAAACCGGGATTCCGAGACTGATCGGGTCTTCCTGGGAGAAGGAATATCCTTCATTGACCGTGAGAGCTTGTGATGGGCTAAGTTGGGACACCCCTGCAGGGTATAAACTTTTGAGAGCCGTGCCCACGGTTATGTGGCAGATGGGAATTTGTTAACGTCCGGTTGTAGATAACTTGACACTTGACTTAATTAAAATGCATCAACCGCGTGTGTAGCCGTGATGGTCTCTTTTTGGCGGAGTCCGGGAAGTGAACACGGTTTTTGGGTTATGTTTGACGTAAGTAGGAGTTCAGGATCACTTATTGATCATTGCTAGCTTCTCGATCGTTCTGTTGCTTCTCTTCTCGCTCTTATTCGCGTATGTTAGCCACCATATATGCTTAGTCGCTGCTGCAACCTCACCACTTTACCCCCTTCCTTTCCCATTAAGCTTTGATAGTCTTGTTACCCATGGTAATGGGAGTGCCGAGTCCTCGTGGCTCACAGATTACTACAACAACAGTTGCAGGTACAGGTTATGCGATGATCGTGACGTGAGAGCGATGTTTGCTTGTTTTGGAGTTCTTCTTCTGCTTCTTCTTCGATCAGGGGATAGGTTCCAGGTCGGCAGCCTGGGCTAGCAGCGTGGATGTTGTTTGAGCTTCTGTTTGTGTTTCATCCGTAGTCGGATGTTGCTCTTATGTATGATGATGTTGTATTCGTGTGGCATTGTATGCCCTTTTGTATGTGTCGCCATCTATTATGTAATGTTGATGTAATGATATCCACCTTGCAAAAGCGTATCAATATGCGGTTCTATCCTTGGTGGGACCTTCGAGTCTCTTTAGGATAGTATCACATACTGGGCGTGACAAGTTGGTATCAGAGCCTCGACCGACCATAGGAGCCCCCTTGATTGTTGGCCGTTGTTGAGTCTAGAAGAAAACTATTTTGAGTCTTAGGATTATATATATTGGAGAGTAGGATTCTTTTGACTCCTCAGCCCTGTTCGTCGCTCTGGTGAGGCCTCCTGACGTAGATGTTTTGTCTTTCCTCTCCACAATTTTTCACAATTTTTTTTAGGATCAAGCGGGTATCTTGGGATCGTTCCGATATTCTTGTCACAAGAACATTGTTCTTGGTGCCTCCTGACATTTAGGGGTTGTGGCAGTGTCCCGGGGAGTTGAGCTCCGAGGTGTTGTCGTCACAATTTTATCGTTGCAGTTTTGGAATACCTGAGTTTTGTCGACATCAAAAATCTCTTTTATGCAATGTGTTGGTGAGATAACCTCGACGCCACCCAGTACTGGGGAGTTCGGGAGTATTGCCATAGCTCGTATAAGGGATGCTTTTCGAAGGTTGAGGTACATGATTTCCGGAGTTTTCTTGGTTATGTGTTGACGGATGGATACAGCTGGATGTAGGGATTGTTAGTTTGGGTGAGATATATTGCTTCCCCTATATCCCCAACACCAGATTGCATAACCAGAAAGTTTCGGGAGTTTATAGGTGGGAATTCAAGTAGCTCCTAGAATATCTTTGCGACAGATGCATGATATGAGATTGGGGTTCGACGTCTAGTGGTCCGCCTATCCACGGTCATTTTTACAGTGGTCTCGTTGTGTCTTAAAGATCCCTTGGCTATGCTGGTTCGGGGACACTTCATATGTCATGTGCACTGCCTTGTACATGATGGTGCTGTATGATCAAGCCCGTGTGGGCCCCACCACGAAAACTTCGGACGAAATCTCTATCATATGTTTGTTCCGGCTTAATTCTGCAAGCCAAATCCTTTGTTTTGTTTTATTTGTGGTATTCAAATTGCTTCGAAGTCAAATGTTGAATCCATACCTTTCCCTAAACGGTGTTCTCATATTGCTATGTGAATACTAATCCTTCTTGCTCACTGAGGTTGTCATGTTAATTCTTTTCCAACCGGCGTGCTTCTCTTCAAGTGGATTCGATCATTTTCAACATCCGCAAGGTCAATTCTTAGTTTTCTCAACGGTGTTTGTTTCATCCGTCCCAAGTTGTCTTTGTTTTCCCGCCCTCCCACCCTTTTCTTCAAGGACTCAGATATCTTAATCAAGTATCCATCTTATGGATGTGAAGTTTCTCCAGTCTTTTCCCGTCAATGTTCTTATCCGGTGATTCTCAGGAAGATACTAACGGAGCTTCGAGTTCATCATTCTTCGTTATTTTCCTTCTCCGGTGGATTTAATTCAAGCTTTCGGTGTTGATCATATCCCTTTCCTCATTTCAAATGTTTTTCCATGTCGGTGCACCTCTTAATTGTTCACCTCTCTCTATTCTTATCTGGAGTGCTCAAGATATCTTAGAAGTATCATGTTTCCATTCTTAATCCATTCAAGTTACTTCAAGGTTTTTCTCTCATTCAACTATTTAATTCTACCAGTGCAATCTCTATTTCAAGCAATCCTTCAATGATGTTTCTTTCAAGTGGGCCCTAACCCACAGGTATTTTCCTAGGATCTTACCTGACTCTTCTAATTTTCCTGGAGCCATTCCCAAATTCTTTTTGAAGTTTGATGTAAGAATGAACTTCATCAGTCAGATGTTTTCCAAGATCGATTTCAAATAAATTTTCATTATTGGCTCAACCTATTTGTTTTTCATTCTCCCGGAGTGTCTCAACAACTCATGGTGGTGTTTCTCATCGTCTTTCTCAACACAGAAGACCGAAGAAGTGTTTCCTCTAAATCTTGGTCCATTCTCTTGAAGATTCATGGTTCTAGCTTCATGCTATCCTCATAATTGTTTTGATCGTGACAATTTTTTTCTTACCATCCAGAGCATTTCATGAGTTGTTTCCATTTCTTTCCTCCGAAGGCCATCAGGTCATAATTCTTCATTCTCAGTGTGTAGCTACCATTCTCCAAATCTTACCGGTGCATCGTTCAAATACCCTCTAATCAGTTCATGATCTCTTTGTTCTCATGTATTTAAATCCCCTCAAGTATCTTCATTCGTTTTCCAATTCTCCCCGGTGAATTGTGCCTTTGCTACGTTCATTTTCAATTCTTACGGTGGTTTTTTCAAGATTTCTCTTCCTTCGTCATCATATCAATTCATTCATTCTTTTGTTGTTTCAATCCCACCAGTGGTCCCATCAATACCTTCTCAAGTTTGCGCTATATCTCTTTTCAATCCCTCGAGAAGAATAAGTAGTATGCCAAATCCGTTACTTGTCATCAATTTAAATTGGTGCAGGATACGCATAACGTAATTCTTATTATTGTTTCATCCAAGTGATCTAGTTTCTTCTTTCGAGAGTTGTTCATCATGTCACATTTCTTGGTTCGAGATTCTTCATCTTTTTCTTTTCCAGAGTTCCAAGTTTTTCCGCATTATCTCGTCGCGAAGCTTCATCTTATCATTGCAAGGCTTCACCTTGTGTTTTCTACTTCTCTTTCTTTCTATCGTCCTTTTATTACCGGAGTTCTTTATGGAGGCTCTACATGATGGTTCATCAAGGATTTAATTCCTTCTTGAAGTGTTCATCGAGATTCTTTTCAGAGGAGTTCAAGCATTCTTCATCTTGCATTTTGAAGTGCAATTCTTTCTACCTTATCTTTTGAGGTGGTGTTATGTCACTCTTGACAATTTCCTTCATGCTTCATGATTCATATGTTGTCAAGAATGAGGTATTTTAAATCAATCAATCTCTTCATTGGAGTTATCCTGGGTTATATTTCACCTAAAGCTTTCCCTAAGGATTGTTGCTATTTATGGTGCTTAAAATGACCCAAGTTCTTCATTTATCCTCCCCGTGAAATAAGTTTCTCGTCTCCTTGTTGATATCAATCCAATCATTTGTTTCCGTTGGTGGCAGAAGCTCACCTCATAATTTTGAGATGTTTCCATAAGCCCGCTACAAGCTTATTCTTACCGTTGTTGTTTTTCAAACACCTTCGTTCAATCCTACTTCGTAAGGATGCTCTTTCAAATTCATTTATGGTAGGAGATGTTGGTTTCATTCTTCGTTCTATTCATTCCAACTATCTAACTGTTATGCATTGTTTCCAGAGGCATTGTGATGTTGTTCTCTTCACCCATCACCTCGTTTTGCGAGGATCATGTTCTTTTCTTGCTTACCCATTTAACTGGAGTGTTGTATCATCTCTTCAATATCTTTTAATCTCATCAAGTTTTCTTCTCTTTTCTACTAGAGTGCTGTCCAAATTCTGTCATTCTTGTTCCTTGGCTATCTCATTATACCGAGGTGGTCATATTCTTTTCGTTCGTGAAGCTCTTATTTCCATGTCTTTCAACCTTCAAGCTATCGTAATACTCCTTGTTCCTATTTTCTAACGGATTGTTTGCAATCTCGTTCATCTCTGTTGTACTCTTTCTTTTAAATTGCTCAACCTCTCAAGGTTCGTGGTTTCACTCGTTCGTCAAAGAAGCAACTTAGTTTACCTCTTATCTTCCTCTTCCTTTTCCCTCCGGTGCCATCCTAGATCTCGGGACGAGATCCTCTTGTAGTGGTGGAGTGTTGTAACACCCCAGATACAACTTTCCATATTCGTAACTCCAACTCTTGCCTTTTCTGGAGATGCGATATTATATTTCCTTCGTGGTTGGGTTTTTGTCTATTGTTTTGGATTTTGTTCATGTCTTGCATTTCATCTCATAGCATCATTCGCATTGCATCCGCGTGTTTTCTTACAACTCGTAGCCGTTAGTAGTTGTCACATTCCCCCCTTGTCTTCGTCGACCTCTCTCAGACCCCTCGCGTGCGTACAAAACTTGCCCCAAACCTGAACCGCTCAGTCATCACCGTTGGATTCGGATCATCCCCAAACATCTTCGTTTTCTTATTTGGACTCCCTAGCCTATTTTTCCGTCCGCTCGATTTCGATCGGAGGGATGAAATAGCCCCTAACCAAAAATCCAGTGCTATATATATCTAACCAATCCCTAATTTCTAGGGATTCCTAGGCGCCGCTGCCACTCTCTCCCGCATCCACCTCGGGATCCTCCCAGATCCATCTCCCTCCAACCATTGCCCGAGCCTCCACCTCTCGATCTCCTCCCAATCCAAATCTTCCCCGACCCACTCCCTTGATTTCCGGCGTCGCCCAACCAGATCGCAGCCTTCCCGCCGTGCCTCCCCGAGCTCTCCTCTACTTCTTCCCTCGACCCCGAATGGATGTAGCTGCTCGAGGCCCCCAGCAGGAGCGCTCGTCCTCGTCTCCTTGCGACCCCAAGCCAACCTCGCCTTGTACCACCCCGCCGCCCCTGCTGCACGTCCGGCCGTGCTGGGAACCGTCACCGCCAGAAGCAGCAGCGCCTCCGGTGATCCGCTCCTCTCCGGTGAAATTCCTTCCCTCCCTTCTTCACCGCCCTCACCTCTCCCGTTTCTTTTCTTCAGGAACTCCAAGGCCATCCTCGAGCTCCAACCGTCCAACGATGGATGGTGCCGTTGAAGCTCGTCCTCCCCAGCCTTCAGCCAGCCTCCGGTGACGCCACCGCCGACAAGGGCCTCGCCATGGCCGCTGAATGGAGCTCTGCTTCCATGGATCCTCGCCTCCGCGCCCCAGATCCGGCCCCTCCATCGGAACCCGCCATCTCAGTCCAGTTCCAGCAGGTCCCGCAGTTCCGCCGACTCGCCAAGTCCTGCGCCGCCATGCCCGACCTCGCCTCTGCTTCCTCTACAATGAACAACAGCAACTCGAGCCGTCGCCCCGCCAAGTCCCTCGTCCTGCCTCTGCTTCGTGCATGTGCTGGTCCAGCCGCTCGCTCGATCCCCTGCCTCAGTCCACTGGGCCCCGCTCCGTTGACCGCGTTACTGCCCCAGGCTGCTCGTCGCCCAGGCCCAGGCTCGTCCCTTCAGCCACCCCAGCTCACCAGATCCGCTGGCCCAAGGCCCGATGTGAGAAGCTCCCCCACGCCCTGGGCCAGATCTCAGATTTGGCCCAGCTCCTGTTTTTTTTTCCTTCTGCGAATTTAGCATTTATCCAGTGAATCAACAGTTTTACAGAAAAACCCTCATACTTCATGCATATAATAACTCCACAACCGTGCATCATATGTAAATAATTTATACATGTAAAATGCTTAGAATTTTGTGTAGATTAATAATATGCTGCTTTGATCCATGTTTAAAATGTTTAAAATGTTGTTTGTTTAAATTTGCTCAAATGCCATGTTAAAATGATTTATTTCATAACTAAATAACCGTAGCTCGGTTTTAAATAAACTTTATATGTAAATGGGGTGGAAAAATGCCTAGTTTAACATGGTGCACTTCATTTTGCTGTTTAAAATCATTAAAATTGTGTTTAGGGCAGAACAGTAGCTAATTCAAAATATGCATATGAGGATTTTCCGGAATTGTTGTTTGCTGTTCCGGCCTCATTTAAACTTGCCTAAATAGTTAGTTTACTTATGCTTCACCTCTTGCCATGTTTAACAACATTTAATATTGTTGGGTACATGAACGGGAGATAACTAAATAAATGAATGTGGTGTTTCATCAATGGGTAACTCGTTGCATATTGAGCTCCACTTAATTTGTAGTATTGTGTGTTACACTTTGCCATGCCACGCCTCATTAAACCGGACATGCATCATACTTGATTGTGCATCATGCCATGTTTATGCTTGTGCATTTACCATGTTCTTTGTTTCTTTCCGGTGTTGCTTCTTAGTTCCGGTAATGTTGCGATTGTGAGGATTCGTTCGACTACTCCCGTTCGTCTTCTTCATGGACTCGTTCTTCTTCCTAGCGGGATTTCAGGCAAGATGACCGTCACCTTGGATCTCATTACTATCATTGCTATGCTAGTTGCCTCGTTCTATCGCTATGCTGCGCTACCTATCACTTGCTCTTCAAGCCTCCCAAATTGCCATGTCAGCCTCTAACCTTTTCACCCTTCCTAGCAAACTGTTGTTTGGCTATGTTACCGCTTCTCTCAGCCCCTCTTATAGCGTTGTTAGTTGTAGGTGAAGTTGAAGATTGCTCCATGATGGACATGTTTATGTTGGGATATCACAATATCTCTTATTTAATTAATGCATCTATATACTTGGTAAAGGATGGAAGACTCGGCCTTATGCCCGATGTTTTGTTCCACTCTTGCCGCCCTAGTTTCCGTCATACCGGTGTTATGTTCCTTGATTTTGCGTTCCTAACGCGGTTGGGTGATTTATGGGACCCCCTTGACAGTTCGCTTTGAATAAAACTCCTCCAGCAAGGCCCAACCTTGGTTTTACCATTTGCCTCACCTAGCCCTTTTCCCTTGGGTTTCCGGAGCCCGAGGGTCATCTTTATTTACCCCCCCGGGCCAGTGCTCCTTTGGGTGCTAGTCCAAACCGAGCGATGTTCGGCGCCCCCTAGGCAACCAGGGTCTATGCCAACCCGACGTCTTGCTCATCCGGTGTTTCCTGAGAACGAGATACGTGTGACTCCTATCGGGATTTGTCGGCACATTGGGCGGCTTTGCTGGTCTTGTTTTACCATTGTTGAAATGTCTTGTAAACCGGGATTCCGAGACTGATCGGGTCTTCCTTGGAGAAGGAATATCCTTCGTTGACCGTGAGAGCTTGTGATGGGCTAAGTTGGGATACCCCTGCAGGGTATAAACTTTCGAGAGCCGTGCCCACGGTTATGTGGCAGATGGGAATTTGTTAACGTCCGGTTGTAGATAACTTGACACTTGACTTAATTAAAATGCATCAACCGCGTGTGTAGCCGTGATGGTCTCTTTTTGGCGGAGTCCGGGAAGTGAACACGGTTTTTGGGTTATGTTTGACGTAAGTAGGAGTTCAGGATCACTTATTGATCATTGCTAGCTTCTCGATCGTTCTGTTGCTTCTCTTCTCGCTCTTATTCGCGTATGTTAGCCACCATATATGCTTAGTCGCTGCTGCAACCTCACCACTTTACCCCCTTCCTTTCCCATTAAGCTTTGATAGTCTTGTTACCCATGGTAATGGGAGTGCCGAGTCCTCGTGGCTCACAGATTACTACAACAACAGTTGCAGGTACAGGTTATGCGATGATCGTGACGTGAGAGCGATGTTTGCTTGTTTTGGAGTTCTTCTTCTGCTTCTTCTTCGATCAGGGGATAGGTTCCAGGTCGGCAGCCTGGGCTAGCAGCGTGGATGTTGTTTGAGCTTCTGTTTGTGTTTCATCCGTAGTCGGATGTTGCTCTTATGTATGATGATGTTGTATTCGTGTGGCATTGTATGCCCTTTTGTATGTGTCCCCATCTATTATGTAATGTTGATGTAATGATATCCACCTTGCAAAAGCGTATCAATATGTGGTTCTATCCTTGGTGGAACCTTCAAGTCTCTTTAGGATAGTATCGCATATTGGGCGTGACAATGGGTAGCGGCATCTTCACTAGGAAGGCCGGTGAATTGATCTTTCATAAGAAGATTCAGCAAAGCAGTATTGATTTCACAAGACTCAATATCATTAAGAGGAGCAATCGGAGTACTAAGGAAATCATTATTATTGGTATTGGAGAAATCACACAATTTGGTATTATTTTGCGCCATGGCGACAAGTAATCCAACACACAAGCAAACAAAAAGGCGAACGAAAGAGAGAGGAGAGATTGGGAAAGAGATGGCGAATAAAACATCAAGGGTGAAGTGGGGGAGAGGAAAACGAGAGGCAAATGGCAAATAATGTAAATGCGAGGGAGATGATTTGTGATGGGTACTTGGTATGTCTTGACTTGAGCGAAGACCTCCCCGGTAATGTATTGAACTTGCGTTGGTTTTCCTTGAAGAGGAAAGGGTGATGCAGCAATAGTAGCGTAAGTATTTCCCTTAGTTTTTGAGAACCAAGGTATCAATCCAGTAGGAGGCTCCTCAAAACTCCCTCGCACCTACACAAACAAACAAAGAACTCGCAACCAATGCAATAAAGGGGTTGTCAATCCCTTCACAGCCACTTGTGAAAGTGAGATCTGATAGAGATAGTATGCTAAGATAAATATATTTTTGGTATTTTATAATATATATAGAAAAAGTAAAGATGCAAATATAAGTAGATTGAAAGCTTATATGATAAAAGATAGACCCGGGGGCCATAGGTTTCACTAGTGGCTTCTCTCAAGATAGCATAAGTATTACGGTGGGTGAACAAATTACTGTCGAGCAATTGATAGAAAAGCGAATAACTATGAGATTATCTAGGCATGATCATGTATATAGGAAGAAGAGACTGAAGAAACGCGACAAACGTTGAATGTCAATCGAACGGTCAAGGTCGGCACAATCGTTTTTTGACTAAGCGGACACCAAGTAGCATACTTTTTTATATATAGGAAGAAAACTGTGAGGAAAATGCGTTCGTCTGCCATCCTCCTCACAGGGAACGTTCGCCCTTGGTTTTCAACCGAGAGGTCTTGGGTTCGAGTCCGAGGAACTCTCAATTTTGTCCTCCTTCCTTCCTCGCAAAAAAAGGGAAAGAAAATCAAAGACTTGGGAAGGCGTACAGAACAAGCTAGTGTACCAGTAAAGAGATGTTCCCGAGTTTTAGAAAAAGAAAGATGTGCTCCTGTAGCTGGTTCGAATCCAAACCTAGACTATGACTATATATGGTGCTATGCTACTCTGCAAGTAATGAAATTGACATATCCAACGTTTGCTTCTCCTCTTCTCTACTTACTCTGCCTAGCATCAGAAGCTCTGGCCGCAGCAACCATGTCCGCTGGCTGCTCGTCCACCTGCTCTTTAGCAGGCAACAACCAGATATGCGCCAAGTCGCCACCCGTACCATCGCCTGTGGGTCTCATCACACCCCCGCCGGCACGCGCACTGCAGCCGATTGCTCATCGCAATCCGCTGCCGTTGGTGTGGTGCCACTGCTGCAAATTATGCAGAGTCATCCGTCGCGTTTCAACCACAATCCGCAACCCTGGCCAAGTGTAACGCCCCGGATTAGATGCGCCAGGTGTCCTCCATTTATTCACCGTCGTTGCCATGTCATTTGCTTGCGTGTTACATTTTTCCATGTCATCATCTGCATTTCATCCGCATGTTTTTCAAAACTTGCATCCGTTCGGGTTCTCCCGGTTCTCTCCGTTGTCTGTTCAGAGTCCAGACCTCTCGCGCGCGCCCGTCGCCCCTCTCAGACCTTGTTTTCGTGTGCGGGTGTTAAACATTCTCGGAATGGCCCAAGGTTTGCCAAGCATCTTTGGTATAGCACCGGTAGACCGCCTGTCAAGTTTCGTGCCATTTGGAGTCCGTTTGATACTCCAACGGTTAACTGGGTAACCGTAAAAGGCCACTTTTGTGTGCAGCCCAACACCCCCTCCAAAGTGGCCCAAAACCCATCCAAACCCCCTCCATGCTCTCCGCCGTTCAATCACGATCGTGTGGGCGAAAACCACACCTCATTTGGACTCTCCTAGCTCCCTCTACCTATAAATATGTGCTCCTCGTCCAAATTCCGGATCAAATCCACCCTAACCCTAAAAATCGCCCTCTACCGCCACCGGATGCGTCCGCCCCGCGCCGGACACGTCCGCCGCCGCACCCCAGCCACTCCCGGGCCGCCACGTGGCATCCCGGCCACCGGCGCCACG